>NW_017805983.1:5550915-5593804 GCF_001891065.2 Hippocampus comes
GGGGGGGTTCCCTGCATGTAGGGTATATGGGAACAGTGGCGTCCTCAAAGGTTGTTGCCATGTTATTGTAGTAGGTGGAGATGGTGGCCATGTCTGGAAAAGATGGACACTTATACACTGATACAATTTCTCCCCTTTCCATGCACCATATGGAAAAACAAGAACACTCAAACGAAAAGCACACAACTGTTGTTAATTGGAAATAACTGACTGTTATATCTCTGAGATGGATTTTTCGTGTAGAGGACAGGAATCTCAATGCGAGCGCCCCTCTGTGCCGTTATGTAATTGGTTGTCACAGCTCAGCGAGGAGCCATCTCTCTTGTCATTGTTTTTCTTTTTTGACAACGAGCAGCAGCAGCAGCAGCAGCAGCAGAGAGGTCGAACCACATTTGGTTTTGGTGCATGTGGTCTTCAAAATTATCTAAAATGCGTACATGTTTACAATTGATGGAAGCATCACGCTGCAGCCACACTTGTTATCAGAGGCGGTATGTGTGTTTCTGTAGACGCTCTGCTTTTTAGGGGCGAGTTAACATTTTGTTCACAAGAAATGGTGCAGCTCACAAATGACACAGCAGCCACCAAGGCGTTTAGCCTGCATTGCTTTCAATCGAAATCATCTGTTTTTTTCAAAGAATGACACAGAAGCTGACGCACAGGCAGTTTAGTGCGGAACTGTCCAAGGTTCTGAATGCTCACTTTGCCCGAGTGGGTGTCTGCCAAGGGCCAAGGTGCCCCTAAGAAAGAGAAGATAATGATCATAACATCAGTGAGGGTGATTCCATTTTATTGCGGGGGGAGGGGAGAGGATGATTTATTGATATCTATCTATCTATCTATCTATCTATCTATCTATCTATCTATCTATCTATCTATCTATCTATCTATCTATCTATCTATCTATCCGTTAACCGTCCGTCCATCCATCATCTCGACATACGATGCCTGGAGTTTGTTTACGTTTGACTTTTTTTTTTAAACCAAGGCAATTACCTGTCAGTGTAATCACTGAATGAATCATTGCCACCTCAGATTTGAGCTTTGCATTCATCTCTTACCATTCACTTGTTTATTGGCCCCACTGCAGTTCGCTGAAGTGCACACACGACTGTGATTAGCCGAGCTGCCAGCCTATATAAATTCACTTCCACAACATCTTGTCTGAATTTCCATATTTTCTACATTTTGTCAAGAAATTTACCAGCGGACAGTGATTGCAGTATATTATGTAATAGGATAAAATAAAATAATGCATATGGTTCAGTTGCACAACATAATCATTACGGTATAACCATCATCATTGCTAAATGATGGCTCCAATGTTTGTGGTAATGTGTTTATTGCATCAAGCTTTAAATGGTGGATGCATTTGCAGCCTGACTGAACATGTATGAGTGTTCCAACATTCCATGGTCAGAAATATCTGTCTATTTGCCTTTACCAATTCTGTTCACAACCACAGTAAAGAAAGCAAGTTTATTACATTAATAAGATCTCATAAGTCAAATTTGAAATTCTGCACTCTTTTTTTTATTTTTATTTTTTGCAAACAAAAAAATAACATCGCTGATAGATTGGATGAGATAGTTTCAGCACCAACAATATCTTATGTTTCTATTTTGTGCATTGTGTTTGTACAAATGGTTTCTCCCCTTCATGCCATTTTTGTATTTTCTGTCTCTGCTATTACGGTTGAAATTATGCAAATTGTTTCCATTGTGGAAACAACTATTAAAGGCTATGTTGTAATATAAATACCTATCATATTAATGTACGTTTACCCCTATAGGCCCCTCGTCTCGGCTGACATATGCTGGGAGGTCCGAATTCATTTCCTGTTTGTGTTTCACATCCTTTGTAAGAGTCTCCAGACACTTATTACAGTTTTTCTCAGTTGCTTTGGTGCATTTCCCAGATCAGAATTGGAATTTACAAAACAGTAAGTGCATTTCTCCAAACAATTTGTACGAATTGCAAAACATCATGTTTTGTCTGCAAAAGCCATTTTTTTTTCCTGAAAGTCGTTAGAATCACTCTCAAAAGTAAATGTTTGTCTCACTAAATGCATCACTGGCAGCAGAATATGTCTTTGTGGCATTGTGTACGGATAAGACGGTCAAATTGTTTAGTCATGTTGTCAAAAAAATGGTGTACTCTGGAGGGATGTTCTGATGTATACTACAGCTTAAGTTTTGATGATCATTTTTCTAAACTGTAAATACGTAGAACCTTAGTGTAGAGGGAAGATTGATTGATAGAGACCGGCAAAGATTCATTTAATTTTTAATGTCCGCAGTGTAATTTGTTGACAAACCATCTCATGTTGATACAGAAAGGGAAAGACAACACTGCATAGCACAAAGAAAAAAAGCTAAAAAAAAAAAAAGTTGAAATGAACATGGCACAATCTCCCGAGGGAAAATTGTACATGCAACGCTGAAGCAATTCCAGTGCTGTCATTCTACTTCCAGTGGGCCACAAATTCTCATCCAGATTAGAATTTTTCTGAAATTGGTTGATCATTGGTTGAGCTACTTCTTCACACATTTCCTTCCATTAAAAAAGTTGAGAGTCACCTGGGAAATGAAGTCACATAGAAACATGTTGGTTGACATATTACGATCAGTTTTTCAACCATTTTGCATGTTAAGACTTGTACGACGAAATAATGCCAAAATGTTGAGGGGTGTGAAACAATTGAACAGAGACCCATTGTCATACATTTTGATCAAGATGACTAAAACCATTGATAATCTCGGAAACAGCAGAGAATTATATAATCATTTGCATAGGTGTGCCAAAGTGTTGTGAAAATTGAACAAGTAGTCTTGAGAAATCCAATTCTGTTCTGAGAAATGTTCCAATGCAGCCGAGAAAAACTTAAACTGTCTTCTAATTTGATGTTCAAAGTTGGCTGCAGCCAGTCATATGTGACAAGTGTCCCGCATCACCCAATCCCTTATTTCAATGTCCCGCAACATGTAGCGATAGCTTAGCAATTAGCATGGCTTCTCCATCTTTCTCTTGTTAATTACGCCTTGTTGACGATACTTGTCAGAAGTGTACTTTATCCGCTGCCTTGGAGGCGATGATGAGCAACTTGTGCTGTGTTGACAGCGGACGTGAAGGCGAACTTGCGGCTCTGCATCGTATTTATTAATCGCTATGTGGGCTGAATTCCTTTCATCATCCGGTTACTGGTGCACCAAGTTGGCGTTCAGTGCTTTCCATAACAAAATATGGATGATTTGTAACATTTGGCAGCGATGCACTAGAGTTCTTACTCGTTTGTTTCATTTATTTATTTGTTTGTTTCTTTAATTTTTATTCCCCACTCTCCAAGCCCCTCTTCTCAGCTTTCAAGCTGACCATAATAACTGTTGGAGTAACAGGAGCGACTGAAGATACTCTTTTTTTTAGTTGTTATTTTGATCTTGAGAGAGGTCTCGAAACCTGCATTGATGTTGTCAAATGGAGCAACGTGGCTCTTCATTGTGATCTTAATATTGTTCTTACATCAGGAGTGTGGGCCACAGAGGACGATGTGAAAAAAAAGGTTTGTTTGTTTTACCTGACACCCACAAATACCCTGCAATAGAAAGAGCTGGTAAGGGCATTTCAACTATGAGAGGTGGATACAGCAGTGTGTGACAGGGTGTGAAAAAAGGTGGCGACCTACGAATGGAGTGCACACATGGGAGAAGACTCTGTCCTTGGTGGGAACAGCAGAGAGGATTACACTGAGTATACTTTGCATCAGATCTGCTTTTCTGCGAAACCGGAGTAGGAGGAAACCGGAGTACCCGGAGAAAACCCACACAGGCACAGGGAGGACATGCAAACTCCACACAGAAAGGCCCGAGCCGGAATCGAACACTGCAACTCTGCACTGTGAGGCCAACGTGCGAACCAGTCGACCAGCGGGTCGCCTGTATTAAGCATGTTTGCTTTATTTCTTACTGTCCAACGAGAGGAACCTTTTTATGCAACAATTTTGTGTGGTTGGATATTTGAGGCGCAGTTTCTTGTTCGTCAATATCACTGCCCTACGGAAATAGCAAGATCCTTATATGATTAATACCCCCAGAATGAAGTGACTCGGCATTTTAGCATGCTTCGTGCCAAAATCAGTGAGATGTAGCTCGCATTTGTTGATCATACCTCAGGGTGAGTCAGCTTCGTTGCACCATCATTAACTGTCCATGATCTTCGGCATATCGTGTCTGTCATCAGCCCGTGTAGACGTCCTTGTTATTCCCATTGAATTGCAGCACATAGAATGACACAAGCTACTGAACTCATTGAAGCTATCATCCTTACTAGGGGTGGGCAAATGAAAACGTTTTTAGCAAATTTAATGTCAAACAAATGGATTATATTGTGATTTTGGCTACTTAAGACAAAATGAATAAATTCTTTGGTGTTCAGATGCATCTGATTTTGGCTCAAAACGATTGCTCCAAATGGCCTACTTCTTTTTGAATTGCAAGAGGGCCTGCGTGATTCAGCAATGACGATCCAGAATAATCTTAAATAACTGTCATCCAGAGTATAATAATAAAAAGAACGTGGAAATATGTTACAATTCAAACAATGATCAGTTGTGGTAATTGAATCGTTTTGGTCTAGACAGGACTCTTTGGAGGCCAATCTGTACAATTACATAGTTACAGATTGTCGTAGAAATGGTACAATTACATAACCTAAGCTACATAAAATATATACCACATGGTACACATTTGCCTACAAATGATATAAATCATTATTGTCCCAAGAGTTACCCCGATTAAAGTGTACAAAAAAGTGGACTCTTGAGGGTATTGCTCCAGTAACAAGCCATTGGACTATCAAATGTGCACATTTCAAATTTTTTTAGAGAGAGTGAGAGGGGTGGGATAAATGTGCACGTTGAGAAGAGCCTTATTGTCATTTATTCACATTTTTACCCATTCTTTTAAGATGTTTTCTCCATTTGGTGCACATCTGATCCTTTTTCTTTTTAACCAATTTATATATGTCAATGTTCTGATGTCAGTTTCGTATAATAAGGATTCTCCCACCCCGGCCAGTGACGAACAGCACCCACCAACAGCGGCTGTGAAATGACTCAAACCATGCAATATGATGTTTCCCCTTTACGGGGTACTGGATTTACTACAGCCTCAGGAACACGCAAGAGTAAAGGCACCTAAGTCTTGGGGAGAATGAGGCCCAGGCGAGTTATAAATAGGGAACACCCTCATTTCAAGGTCACTTCACCCAGAGTGCATACATTCCGTGAAGACATAAGTCAGCCAAAAAAATGTACATTGGCGTGTCTTTTCTGACTTAGGCACATGGGAGGGTATGCCCTAATGTGTGTTTCAATCTCAAGCTACTTCATGTGTGTCAACATCAATGTAGTGAGTGTGCTGTCTCACAAAAGCTCATTCCACGGAGCCTGTTGCCCCTTCCTCCTGCTCTTCTGTCCATCCCCATTTGCCCAACACACACACACACACACACGCACGCACGCACGCACGCACGCACGCACACACACACACACACACACACACAGACACACACACACACACACACACACGCAGCTGTCTGCCCCACCGCCTCTCTCCTCCTCCATGCTGTCACTGGGAGGCTGGTGGCAAAAGCCTTGCACGTTACGTAACACTGCAGCATCATTCAAGCAGGACGTTGGGTGCAATCATCACTCGATGCAAATGTGTGTGGATAGCTGAGCAGTCACCTATGGAATCTGTGACGCAAAGGTCGGTTAGGAAGGTGCTGGGTACTTATGTTCAATTATGATTATATCTTTGTATTTACATACAGTATGTTTCTCTGCAAGTGTGTGTATGGATGTCTTGTCCACATGGACAGCTCGAGGCGAACATTATTCTGACACTAACATCACTTGACTAACATGTTCCTTTTCATTGCTTTCACTTGGTTTTCGAGCATCCATCCAACAACCAGCAACAGATTGTGTGGAGCTCAGTATTGATTAAGCTCGTCTTGAAGCAGCTGATGAAAAATAGAGTGCACCGCTCAGCAGCAGCCAGCACAGGCACTGTAAATGGTGTCGCAACTACTTTGCGGTGAATGATATGCACCACGTCAGGTATGGGAAGCTGAACTCGACATCAATGCTAACTAGAGCAGCATTAAAGTGCTAGGAATCTGAAGTATAGCCACACTTCTCTAATCCCCCTTGAGTCTGACAAAAGCCGTGCTACTCACTGGCGTGCATGAATGTGATTCATAAACTTCGCCATTCTTTATAGCAAACAATTATGAAAGTGCAAAGAGCCATGGAGAACACTGTCGAACTTCAACTAAATAGCAGCGCTAACAACACTAAATTAGCAAAAGCTCTGTAAACACCCCATTCTTAGCTAGTCACGGCTGATTTCATCAACAAAATAGATATCTTTGCCACAACTACTTGTTCTTGAAGCTGGGGGAGAGACCACAATATCTCAGATTTTAGACAGAATGAGCAAAGTCGCTCTCTATCTGGCTCGATGTCTGTGACTTGTCGTCAAGCACAGCCTCACACTTTTCTGTGGAGCAGCTTAAGATCAATCATTTTTGAGATCTGATAACCATTGATTATATTTTGGGTCCTTTTTATTCAGGTGAATAATTGATATATTCCTAGTTGCAGTTGATTCAGAAAAAAATATACTCTTTATTTACAAGAACAAGACATGAGGAAAATCCCTCACATGGCCCAAAGAATGCAGAACCTTGACTGGTGTAGCATTGCTGGAGGCGTTCATGAAAAGGTAGCTGACTCATCCCTTTACTATATATTTTTCTAGTTTTCTGCCATGATCCACAGCACAAGCCTGCATACAATTCGTTTTGAAGGAAAAGCTTATGAAAGCAATGTCATCAGCTCTTTTGCAAATTTACTGGATGAAAAAAGCAATGGCGACATGTGGTGTGATGAAAAACACAGCCCCAGCAGTCTAATTGATTATCATGCTAACAACCTGTCAGAGATTTTCTCGGACAAAGTTAAAGAAATGACTCGGCACACAGGAAAATTGTCTTCAATATCGGCGGGAGGGGATCTCTGAGAGCGAATGACGGTAGTTGCTCCGATGATCACACACTCGGCTCCCTCTCCGCCGGTTCGAACTTTTATTGCAAAATACAAGAAAGACACTGCCCCCGAGATTGGCATACCGCGCCCCCCGGTCCGGCCCCTCGGTAGTGATCTGATCTACCCGAATACACAAGTCACAGACTTTGCTGATGACAAATGTCCACCTGGGCGCGACAGCGGTTCCCAAACTGTCTTTTGGTATTCAACAACTCTTTGTTCCCAATTTGTTCATTCCCACTCTGTGATTGAATCTAGCCTTCTTCCATCTGTTCGCCCCCCTTGCTTTGACGTGATTACTCAAGAAAAGGCCCTCCGCCCAAACGGCCGACACCTCTGCGCTGAGTATGTCCAGACATGCC
Source organism: Hippocampus comes (assembly GCF_001891065.2). Classification (NCBI taxonomy): domain Eukaryota; kingdom Metazoa; phylum Chordata; class Actinopteri; order Syngnathiformes; family Syngnathidae; genus Hippocampus; species Hippocampus comes. The sequence goes on from NW_017805983.1 coordinate 5,558,386, forward strand.
CAAATTAACCGAAACTTTAAACATGATACAATTTTGTTCATAGATTTCTCTATCACAACCTTAACACACTATCTTTTTTAGCTTGTGAGCCCGCGCAAAACGTTGCTTTTGAAGCCAGAGACACAAATTAGCATGGGGCTGCTCAGGTGTTCTTTTCACGTTTGATAGGCTAGCGGTTAGCCAATGAGGAGTGACACAGGAGCGGCTCCAGATCTAATTCTGAAACGTCAGTCTACATTTGGATTTTGCATCCAGCAGACATACACTCGTAAAGTTAGCTCATCCTCCACAAAGTCTGTCAATATCCCTCTCTTATTGGGTTACCACGGAGTCTATCGCTCATTTACGTCATGATATTTCTCAACTGCTGTGTCGGGTTGCAAAAGTGGATTGTGGACCCATTTTTGGTGAATCACGAACAGCTAGTTAAAAAAAGAGAAAAAAAAAAGAAATGTATTTGGATTCTGAGCTTTTTTCAGAACAGAACTGAGCAGTACCAAGTTCCCACAGTCTTGGATAATTGTCAGGGAATGTTACGCACTCGCTACAGATTTAGTGTAGCTCAGTCTTAGCTATAGCAATCTGCTTTTGGCATTATGTCAAACATATTTGAAGCTGTGTTTCAAAATGTAACGCACTGATTCAAATTTGCTGTTGACCATAGGAACCTAACATGCAAACCGAGTGTGCATCCTGCTGTTTTGGTTGATTAGCAGCTACATCATTGCTATCCCCTCATTTCTGAACAATACCAACGTCCTCAGTTCAGATAAATGGAACAGCGCTCTCTGCATTTTCTCTTTCCTTTTTTTTTTTTTTTAAATAATTTTTTTCCATGATTGAACTGTGGTTCTGCGCATATTGTTTGTTGGGAAAACATTGTCATACGTCATGTGCATTGTCACTTGGACAGTTATCTCCATGACAGTGAAATCTGCACCAGGCCGCACTGTTTCCTGGCAACCACCGAGAGACGAATGGCCGTTCTGCGTCCGTCCTGCTCCCTGGGATTGCCGCACCTTCCCTCCAGCTGCCGTCCCATCGCTCGTGCCTTGCCTCCCTTCATGTCACATCCCTCCCTGTCTCTGTGTCTATCTCCATCCCTTGTCACCACCCAGACGCTGTTGTCTCACCCTGTTTGTGTCTGTCAGCCCAGTGTCACTCTGCCTAAGCCCATGTCTCAATGAAAGACCTCCCTCTGTCTAGCTTGAGCCTATGGTGTCCTGTTTTAGCCCTGGAGGAGGGGAGGGGGGGGGGGGCTCAGGCTGTTTGGGCCTGTCAAACCCCACCCCACCGTAAAAACTAAGAGCTTGTCGCCTGTGCAAATTTTTGTCACAACATAAGTAGCTAACATTATTATTTTACAGATCGTCCAATCTTCATTCTGAACCATTGTTGTCGAAGCAGTCAGAAGCGCTAATGTGCAGCAGGGTAAAGTTAGTTCAGCTTTTTGAAATCTTCTTACTGTAACAAGCTTTCATGTTGTGGTTCCCCCTGCTGTAAGTGGCTAATTGTGGACGCAGTGTCAAGAACCTGCGCAAGACTTCCTTTTACTTCTGGATTTACTCTGCATTTTCTCTCTGTGCTTGCAGTCTAAACCATATACTAAAGTATATGTTAGGTTAACTGAAGACTACATAAAAGCTTTAAAAAAACGTTGTTGTTTTTGTTTTTGTTTTTTTTTAATTTTCATCCCTCAATTAAAAAACACGACATTATTTCAAATTGGCAGTGTAGGAAACCCACGCCAATATGTGGATTATGATTCGGTTACAAGTTTGGTTCATAAAATCTGTCAGAAAATGGGCATGAATATTGGTCATTCTTTTGAAAAGCAAAGATGTTTGTAAATGCCTTTTACAATTAATCATTTATCAAAACAGTTGTCGATTAATTTGACAACCAATCCATTGTCGAGTAATTGGTGCACCTCTAATTTAATGTGTTAAACATGCCAATGTTGCGAAAGCTCTACCCTGCGAATTATAATTCATGTAATTCATACAATTAAATGCACAGGAAAATAACCCAAAAGGCATCAGCTCAAAAACAACTTTGCATCGCCACTATGATTTATGAATGAAGTGGCCATGGCCACAGTGATGTGCTGCCAGAGTTGAATTTGCATGTCAACTTTGCGTTTGTGTCCGATCCACCTCTTTGCGCTTCTTCTCGCCGGGCTCCCTCCCCCTCCAAAGCTATTCAAGTGGAACACCGCAGGATTATCTCTCAGCCTCTGAGACACGTTTGTTTGGTCGCACTCGTCCTCTCTGGGTTCACATTGGCAACAGAGGTCAATATCAACATTTGGTTTATCTTTGAGATCACCTGTTTGTCGGGATATTTTTGGACGACCCCATCTTCAAATCTTCAAGTGTGTTTTGCTGTTTTTTTTTTTTTTCAAATGAAGGCAATGATGGTAAGTGAATACTCACGACAATGTACATGCATAGTGTAATCAAAAGGGTACTTTGAATATGACATTATTGCGATGAATAGGGAGCAGTATTAGAAACAGTAACTGTGGTCGTTATAGCAACCTCCTCAGCCAAGGGTGTTGATATTTCTTATTTCATGACACTTGCCACCTCCCACTATTGTTTTCTCTCCTCTGTCTTTCGGGATGCATGGCACGACCAGAACTGTAGGATGCCTTGTTTTTGCGCATTGCAACTTTGTGAGTCACCAGTCTTGTGTAAATTGCACATTGTGACTGACTCTTCAGTTCCGTCTAATTGTCTATCCACCTACAGAAGCATGCAAATGTGCAAAAATGTACAGTGCACAGGATTGTTTTTCCAGAGTTAAGTTTCGCAAGTTTGTTTGGCTTGTCAGGGGATTGTTGCATCAAGCTAGATCTTAACTGGCTTCCACGTCACCTGGTGTCATCGTCACAAATGCAGAAGGTAATTGGACAACTCAGTTGAGGGGCAGGCTGCTTGACCAGCACCATGTGATGGTTGCTGAGATTATGACTGCTTAACTGTGAGGCTGCTTTAGGCTTTCTTGTCATGACAGGAGAAGATAATGTTCATAATTTCTTCGGGCTTGCAGTTGATCTTTTTTTTTCCCTGAAACTTTCTGAGACTTTTTTTACTTTTATCAGGCCACTTGAAATATTTTGCTACACCAAGCCTTCCACGGCAATGAAATAAGTCAATATGAACTCAGTAGAGGCCTTTCGCCTCAAAGTCTACATTCATATCTGGTTGGAAGTGGAATTGTCCCCACCAGATTGGGAGCATGGAATCTCTTTGTATGCTGAAAGCTTCAGCATGTTCGGCATACCAAGAGATGTTTGTACAATTCCATGCTGGTAGATGGATGATGACGATGGAGCTACTAAGCAAGAGAGCTTAGTAGCAATCTGAGCCCAGCCTCGGGTTCCTCCACAGCAGCATGCTAGAACAAGCAAATGGATGTACACCACTGTTACCGTCGCTGCCTAAACTCTTGTATGCCATATGTTTAATTTACTCTGTGCCTGCCAGGAGATATTTTTATTATCGGGCTGCAACTAATGATTATTTGAATCATCACGTAATCTGTCAATCATTTTATCAATTAATCAATGCATCTGATAAAAACAGTATTTTAATTTCCACCCTTTCACTAAAAATCAGGACATTCTGTCTTTGTTTTTGTTCCAGCTTTAGTTGGAGTGTAGGGCGTTTCCCTCCAGCAGGTGCACTTGTTCCTTGTTCCCGATCAAAGCTTTGCCCAGTATTTAAGGACTGCTAAATTGCCTACCCTGTGTCAGATTATTGTCCTTGCTTTGTGTTTATGCTCAAGTGTTGTTTTCTCGCTCTCACTCATAGTCGTATCGCTCTCTTTATTCCTTGTTTTATAAATATTGGTATGACTTAATGTTTTTGATCTTGTTTTGGTGGAAATTGGACTCTTGTCATTTCGTGTGTATTCTCTGTGTTACTTCACCTTCCCGTTGACAAACGCTTTTTGTTCATGCCTTTTTTTCCTGGCTCCTTGTGATCAGCCATTTCTGTTTGTACTTTGTGGGTCCGGTTTTCTGTAAAAAAAATCTTTTTAATCGCAGCTTGTCTGAGCCTGCATTTCTGGGATCCTTAAACAGTATTCGGTTCGGTTTCAAACCTACCATTTTACCATGGAGTAGCTGAAATTCTGAGGATTTGATAAATGTTTACTTAAAAAAAACATCTAAACAATTAATTGATTATCAAAAACAATTATTAATTTGATTAGTTGTTTATTCATCATTGCACTTATATATATTTTTGTGAATGCTTTGTGTTGTGTGTGTGTGTGTGTGTGTGTGTGTGTGTGTGTGTGTGTGTGTGTGTGTGTGTGTGTGTGTGTGTGTGTGTGTGTTTGGCTGTGGCTGTGTAACTCTCTAAATGGGGGAGTAAGCCCAGTTGTAAGTCACAGAACACTGCCCATCCACTTGGCACCTTTATTTTCAAACTCAAAATTGCACCACTTCCGATTGGACTGACACTAACTTGAAAATTGCCACATGACAATAAATTCACTTTTGACTTGAGATGGGAAAAGTACTCACATTACTGTATATACTATAAAAAAAAAAAAACGACATTGGTAAAAGTACTCATTCAAATAATTACTCAAGTAGAAGTGAAATAGTACAGGCTCTGAAATTGAAATGAAGAGTAAGAGTATTTTTTTTTAACCAGAAGTTTCGTCCTCACATATAATTTGAAGGCTGTTCAAGTTGAAAGATCACCACAAAACATCCCAAACAATCATGCAAATAGACGCAACTCGATGTGCTTTTTGGTAACATACCAAATAAGCACATGAAGCACGTGTCAGAGATTCGCCTGAAATGAAACCAGCGGCTGCTACTCTGTTGCAAGAAATATATGAAGACTGAAGTGTGGGATTTGTATGTATAGTGTCCACGTAATGGGTCAAGGCTTGGACAGTGGATGGATCCAAGATCACGCATGTGGGATGACAGTCGTTTTTTTTCTAGGACACGCCAGTATGAGACGTGCATTCTCGTTCCTTGGGGCAGGGAAACTGGATGTGTGGCTGAGGAAGCTATTTTTATCCCACTATTATGAACATCTCGCTGAAACCTTTCCGTTCAGTAATTGCCACGTTATACCGCAAGGCCTGCTTAGTTATTTTTGTGAGTTAATATTCATACAGGAGCTTCATGTACTGTATGTTGTATAAGCATTTCTTTTCTTTCTTTTCTTTCAGTGTACAGGAAGCCGAGTGCCGCTGCAGAGCACAGGTTTGGTTGAGAGAGACCATTGCAACATCCACAGAAATGTCTGGCTCCTACGATGAAACTGCAGGTGCTGACGACACCATGGACAGCTTCTGGGAGGTACGAAAACACAAGATGGCACCTACAAGTATGACTCTGTCCCTCGTGTAATAATATGTCAACAGATTTGTGAGTTCTCTGTTCATAAGAACATAAAACTACAACAAACTTATTTTGGCTTAGTGGTTAGGTGACCTGACTCCTTGTTGAGAGGTCAGGCTTTGGCTCAGGCCTTCGAGCATGGATTTTGCATGTTCCCCTTGTACTTGAGTGGGTTTTTGCCTGCTACCCGGGTTTTTACCCATGTTCAAAAAAATGATCAAATGGATGTTATGTTAATTGTAGAATTGAATTGGTGTGAAAGTGAGTGTCAACTATAAACTCGATGAATGGTTGTCCAGGGTGTACCCCGATAAGATCCAGCTCACCTGTGACCCAAACAAATCTTTTATGTCAGTGTGGAAAACTGTTATGCCTCCATGGTTGTCGAAATGGACCAATTCAGTCATCGTGGACCGTAAGACACAATGTCTGGTTTGACTGAGCATATTTGACCTGATTTTGTTACGATATCTTTGTTCCCTTACACAAAATAATCAATCCCATTTTCTGAAAGTTAGAAGAAAATATTCCACTCTTGCATGCATTTTCTATGTAGATCGTCCTGATTAGGATACCTTATCCCAGATTACTTTGGATTCGATTGCTTAGTCTGTTCGCCAGCCAATTGCAGGGACAAATTTTAATTCGATTCATACTTAACTTTGGATTAAGTAAATTTAGCAAGTATTTCACCCCCAAACCTGGTCCACATCGCTTGCAAGATGGGTAGTTCTTGCTGCTCCAGATCCCAGAAATAGCAACAGATCACAGAGCATGAGAGAAAGCTCAACATTCCTTGGCCAGTTTACCCACAGTTCCGTCCAAGACAGGGGTCACTCCTGTGCTTCGTTGCACTTCATCCTCTGGCCCATTGCATTCATCTGGCGGCCCTCCTCTGCTTACCCACAGACTCTTTGTACGAGATGAAGAATTCTGCTTTGGCTCTGCTCCACCGCTTCTTGCTGTAGTGTCCAAGGCTCAGTTGTCCCTGGAACACCATGCAAATGATCTGGCTGTTTCCAATGAGGATCTACTTTTGTCACAACTTGCTGGGGCTTCCACTTTCTACAGCATTTAGTAGTTTTACCTGTGTGTCTTACATTCCCGTCTACAGACAATCAGATTGTACTGATTGGCTTGAAACTCCTCAACCACTGATGTGACTGTCAAAAGAAGCTTCGGAAGCTTGTTCTCCAGGTTGATTGGACAAGAGGCCTCCCTGCCATTTCCATAAAAACTTGCTGCACAGTCTTTCCATTTCTTCCAACTGAGACATGGGAAAGTCGTAGAGTAGAAATGGACAAAGCAGCTGATGTATGAATCCATACTGAAAGCATGAGACTTTCAACCTTCTAAGTAGTTGTCTGTGCTCAGTTGCCTTGAGCGTGTTGTTCACTTGGGCTACTGTGTTGGTTGGGTTGTCACTGTTCTTTAGTGAGCTTCTTTCATGCTTTCTGAGGCATCGAGGCCCTTCAGATTAGCTGGTGTGGGAGAAAAAAGAATATTTACCCATAGGAATAAATACCGATGTGTCTCCGTGTGCCTTTCTGTGCACATGTCCTTGGGCTTTCTTCAAAGGTATGCTGCGGGTTGTTGAAAAAAGTTTTCCTTCTTCATGCTTCTCCTCTCTCTCTCTCTCTCTCTCTCTCTCTCTCTCTCTCTCTCTCTCTCTCTCTCTCTCTCTCTCTCTCTCTCTTTCTCTCTCTCTCCCTTTCTCTCTCTATGCTTCTCCTAGTTGGTTTCAGTTTTCCAAAACTAGCTTAGCTTTGAGCTCACCTCTGAGTTTATCTCATCCATGGCCACTCACTACTCTTCACTTGCTTTCTTCCGCCTTTTCTTGAGTGTCTCTAACTCTCCTCACAAGTTTTTGATCTGCTGCTACTGTATCGCCAGCTAATGGCTTTGTGATCTTGCTTTTATTTTCATACCAACGGTTTGGTGACGCAACTAGTACATCAACTTCAATCACGGTCATGATCTTCTTAGTGTCATCTCTTTTCAGAGTGTTGTCCAGGATGGTATTTCTATCCTCATCCAGCATGGCCCATCTCTTGTCTGGTGCTGGTGGTAAATTCAGATATGGTTTGCTCTCCAAGTCTTTTGGACTTTCAGGTTCACACAGTCATCCTGTGCTCTGAGTAGGTAGATAAAGGAGGTCCGGGGCATTGTGGTTTACCGCCTGGCCCTGGTCCTCCACCAAATGACAAATAACTTCAAATGCAGCGAGATCATTCTGCGTAAGGTCAGGTGCCCTATGTTGCTGAAACTGCTCTTTGCACTAAAACGACCTACACGTACCATTTAGAGTCTTCAATTGACCGAACACACTTATGTTTTTAAACTGTGGTAGGAGGCTGAAAACCCACACAAACACAGGGAAAGGGTGCAAACACCACACAGGAAGGCTGGAGCCAAGATGAAAAAACTTAGAACTGCGACACATACATGCCAACCACTTGCCTAACATGTTGCCAAAAAAAACCCTCAAAAATGAATACAAAATTCATTCAACTTAATTGTAATGTGCAAAAAAAAAACAGCTATCAAAAATAACTCATTGATGTTGTCGTAGAGCCAAGTTCAAGAATATCACAAGCTGTTTAGACACGATGCAAATTCCAGAAAGGTCAATGTGTACGAAAATGCATCGATTGTGTAAGAGAGCAAGGCCATTTTAAAACCTCATTAGTCTTAATGAATTCCCTCTGTACAGAGGCTTCTTTGTGTCATGGCACTCATCTACAAGGGTACAAAGAGCCTCAGTCATCATGATTCTGAAGAGGATTTTCTCACTGTGCACCACTTGTTACATGTGCAGACGAATAACGCACCCTAGATCGTGTTGTGCGAAAAGATGTTATTCATAAGTACAAGTCACCTGTGTTGGTGTTTTTGTTGTTCTGTTTGTGAAAGTACGGTACATGCATACAGACACACGTCATAGTCCGTACCAGCCACACATTACACTGCCTCTTCGTGAGGGTTAGCATTAGCACAGTCTGCACCCTCTATTCATTACTGTCTCTTTTTATGTCGTCCATCCCTTCGTCTGCCTGCTCTACACACTACTCTGGGGATTAATGCGCGCACACTCACACTCATGTACACACACTAACACAAGCCACTGCCATTGCATAACTACACATGCAAAGGCACGAGCCCCTCACTCCTCCCATCCTCTCCATCATGCTACATGAGCTCGCCTCCCCCCCACCCTCTGCAGGCACTGATGAGGCGGAGCCACGCTGCCTGGCCCTGTTTTTTTTTTTTTTTTAAGTAAATCCTTCTTAAGGTGCCATGTCTGAATAAAAATTCAAGCCGTACTGTGACACAACGGTGCGATCAGTGGTATCAGTCGGCCTAGTTGACTAGACAGGCCAGGTCTACTGATGTGTAATATAGGGAGGGTATTCCATTCCAGATGAGCTGTAGGGCATCTTTGGATACATTTTTGATGAATCGCAACACTTAATAATGAGTCTTAATGCATCTTACAAGTCAAGTATGGTCCATACAACATGTAATCAATGTTGGTCATTTGTTCCCAGGTGGGGAACTACAAACGTGCTGTCAAGAGATTTGACGATGGCCATCGACTGTGCAATGATCTCATGGGCTGCCTGCAGGAACGGGCCAAGATAGAAAAAGCTTACGGGGATCAGCTGACCGCCTGGTCCAAGAGATGGAGACAGCTCATTGAGAAAGGTTGAATGCTTCAAAACAATAAGTTGACGTCAATTGACACATGTAGTCTAAATCAGAATTGATTGGACTTTCCTCAGGGCCTCAGTACGGCTCTGTGGAGAGGGCCTGGTTGGCTGTAATGACCGAGGCAGAGAAGGTAAGCGAGCTGCACCAAGACGTCAAGAACAACCTGGTGAACGAGGATGTGGAGAAAGTCAAGAACTGGCAGAAGGAGGCCTATCACAAGCAAATGATTGGAGGCTTCAAAGAGGCAAAGGAGGCAGAGGAAGGGTTTAAGAAGGCTCAGAAACCCTGGGCAAAAAAACTCAAGGAGGTCAGAAAATGTTTTATTCCAGTAGAATGTGCATCTTTACCTTACAAACAAGATGGTCTGCGTCACTTGGGTTCATCAATTTCTCTAGAGAAGAAAGGGATGAAAGTCTTTGTATCACATGTATCACATCCATCCAGAGCCACTAAGATCAGAGGTATAGGTACACTGCATAGCGCAAGCTTGGGAAGCAGCCACGGTGACATCATACTTTCCGCCAACCAAAGTATTTAGTTATATGCCGAGCTCAGACTCGAGTAGAAGCACTTGTGGCTAAAGCCAAGCTGTTTTTATTTTTTGGAGCGGGATTTGAAACCTCTGGTTTTCTGCTTTGCTGTCCTAATGAGTTCTGATAAAACTCCTACGATGGCAACATCCACGCGACTCTTTTTGAGAGACTGCTAGATCAGCCACAACTTACTGTTTCTACATTGAATTCGACACACATTGACACATGTAGCAGTCAATAAAAGCAGTATGTGGTTCCGAACTTGAATATGAGCTCACGATCATTGCATAGCGTCTTTGTGTAAAATTCTGATGCATCAGTTTTTGCGGTTGTTGTACCCTGTGTTCGCATCAGATTGTGAGTGGGATTGTGACAAAATATCTGTGTTTGGACATGCAGATGGAGACAGCGAAGAAAGCTTACCACATGGCATGCAAGGAGGAGAAGCTGGCCGCCGCTCGAGAGGCCAATGGCAAGACTGAGGCTTCTGTCACACCGGACCAGCAGAAGAAACTCCACGAGAAAGTGGACAAATGCAAACAGGATGTGCAGAAAGTAGGGAAAAGACAGGAAAAGTTATACCTATATCGACCATCCCCTTTGGTTTTGTAGATCCAAAAAAGCATTCCTAGAATTGCTGAAAGACTAACGATTTAAGGACATTTGTGTTTCAGTTTGAATGTCTGCATACTGCGAGTATAATCTCTGTATGCAGTTTAAAAAGTGGGACATCATCATGGGAGGCTTTGTGACTTTCCACAGATGTTTGCATGTGAGTTTATCCTTTTAATTTCACTCAGGCTAAAGAAAAGTATGAAAAGTCTCTAGAGGAGCTCAACAAGTGTGCACCGCCCTACATGGAGAGCATGGAGCAGGTGTTTGACCAGTGCCAGCAGCATGAGGTGAAGAGGCTGACTTTCCTGAAGGAGGCCTTGCTGGACATCAAACGCCACCTCAACCTCACAGAGAACCAAAGGTCAGCCACACTTAAACAATGAAAACACCAAACACACAAATATTTGCCCTGAAAGAGGCTGAAACAAGTCCCACTTTCTTCACACGTGATATAAGTAGGTCGTTCATAACAACGGTATGCAGGGAGAGAAATTAGGAACCACTTTTCCTCATTTCATTCATGTCAGTCAGGATAGAATGATTGATCTGGCCAAATAAGGGTTTATTTTTAACATGTCCCGCTCACTTATTAATTGATAAATTGAATGTGTGTCATGCCGTGAAGCAAAACTGAGCCTTGAGCTTTTGGGAAGTGACGCTCATCCTGGTATAATTGCTGTTCATTAATTATTCAATCCCATTTAAAAAGATTATGGTAGTCTAATGATTTTCGTACTCATTATTCATTGCAATTAATTTTCAAGAAGAGAGGAGTTTGCACAAGAGTGTATTTGGTTTGCATTTTACAGTGCAATTAAGTTAAACAAATGAGCTTGTCATGTTTGGTGCGAAGCTAACAAAGCAGCATATGCACTATCGCCTATGACCACTACACAGGTATACTGTAGTTCTCTCACCACAGGCTCATTTCACTCAGTAGCCACTGAAAGTCAAGTGACTAATAAAAGTGGTTGAAGCAACTTGTCATTGCATACAATAAATACTTTGGGCGACTGGTTCACATTTCTGCCTCACAGTGCAGCGATCGGGAGTTCGAATCTGGGCTCTGGCCTTCCTGTGTTTGGTTTGTATGTTCTCCACGTGCCTGCGTGGGTTTTCTCCGGGTACTCCAGTCTCCTCCAATATTCCAAAAACATGCATGGCAGGTTAATGGAACACTCTAAATTGTCCCTACCTGTGATTGTGAGCACGAATGGTTGTTCGTCTGTGTGTGCCCTGCGAGTGGCTCGCAACCAGTTCAGGGTGCACCCTGCCTACTCCCCGGAGACAGCTGGGACTGGCTTCCAGCATGCCCTCAACCCTCGTGAGGCTAAAGTAGCTCGGATAATCTTTTAGTTCATTTGTTTGGGTGTTTTTTAATAATGTAAATCCAATCACTCTTCCAATCAGAAGATGGGCCAATCTATTTAGCAACTTGTTTATTTCACACACACACACTCGCTTAAATTTTATCAATGTTGGATTTTTACAAAAATCCGACTGTACAGTATTTGCTGTGAAACCTTGGATTATTTCCAATGGTAGCACAGAATAACCCTGCCGTAAAATGCAAAATATCTGCCGATCAGATCCGTGGAAAGTCTAATAAATACATAGAATATGTTTTTAAGGCTTTATGAAAATTCATTTTCCCATCACTACAAAACACAGCTTAAAACACTTTGTGACAACAAATAATATTTGACCGGATTTTCTCCGGATAATTTGTCAGTGAAATCCCAACTACAGAAGCTGCCTCTAGTGATGTGGAATGTCACCTCTCTGGCAGCCAAGGAAGTTGTGTGCTAGGTCAAGAAGTTCCGACCAGATGTAGTCAAACGTGTCTGGATAAATAGCTTGGATCCAGAACTCGTCTTCTTGACAGGGGTTGAACTCTCTTCCACTCTGGAATTGCCCCCAGTGAAAGTGCCAAGTTGGTGTGGGTTGATTTCCCCTGGCTCAGTGCCTGTTCACCTTGGTGGACGAGACAGTAGCTTCCCTCTGCCTTCGGATGCGGGTGCAGTTCCTACTGTTGTCTTTGTTCATGCACCAAAAACAGTTTAGAGTGAAGAGCGGTACAGCAATGATGCGAACTCTGCATTGGGCTGTCATGATAAAGAAGCAGCTGAGTCTGAAAGAAAGCTCTAAAGCTCTCAAGTTTTGGACTTCCCCATTGAGGCTGTTACCCTTGCAACTGCTTGGTTGATCAGAAAAGAATGAAAAGATCGATGACTCAAGTTGTTTAAATTCATGAAAAATAAAAGCTTCAGTTCAGCACTGCCATGATCCTAAAATAAGAGCGCTCTCAGCTCACAACTTCAACGGAACTGTTGGTTTCATTTGTAAAGTGGACAGCATCGTCGGGTGTCCTCTGGTGGATATTTCATGTCACTTTCTTTTTACATCCCTCAGCTACGCCACAATATACAGAGAATTGGAACGTACGATCCTGTCAGCAAACACACAAGAGGATCTGAAGTGGTTCAGCAACAACCACGGACCTGGCATGCACATGAACTGGCCCGCTTTCGAGGTACGACCAAATCTATTCCTCTCCCTCCTGCAAAAGTGCTTTTGTAGATAACCCTGATTTCAACACACTAAGACAGATATGCGACAATAAGTGCACGATACAAAGTGTATAATGCACTCTGATTCTGAATATTCCTATTTTTAACCAGTATTCTGATATTTCTGGCAATTTGGAGCACCTATATTTGATGTGAAGTTTCCAGTAGAGCTTTTGGTCTATTAAGACACTCAGAAATGTCATTTCATAAACGCTTTCAACTTCCACATTGTCAATTTCCACCTTGATTTGTGCACTTATTTTCCAATTTGCAAATATTATTAACTTATTTTTATTCAAGTTCAAAAATAGTTTATTTATGTCGAACCTGTGTTTTGATCTTTGCATTTCAATAAAGAGACTCTTTATTGATACTGCTGTAAGTCCTCCCCAGTGCATAAACTATTGTGTCATCTGCAAAAATTACACATTTCAATCAATCAAAACATCTTTGTTGAAAAGAAACAGTTTGGGCTTAGCCTGAGGGGTGTCCAAAAACAAAAACAGCTCTTAATTCATATTCTACTTTTTGCACCACTTTTGAGCAGGAATACAACCCGGACCAGGCAAGTGCCCCTCCAAAGAAGAAGAAACCAGATGGAGCCCCACCCACTCCTAGCACGGATCATGTGGCCCCCCCTGGTGACCGGAGCAGGTTAGTTCCTTTGACTTTTCTTCAATCAAATGGAAAGGTACTGCATTTCGAATCATCTGTTCTTTGAAAGAAAGGATGAAAATCATCTCACAACATTGCTCTTTTCTTGCAGCGCTCAATCATACCATGAATGTGAATCATATTTTCTAGATCTGCTGTGAAAATGTTCAGTACAGGTTTATGGTGCATGAATGGGTTTCATTTTTTCGCTTGTCGCTCATTTAGTTTTGCACCGAACTCAGCATTGTCAATCTTACCATGTATATTGTGTTTCTCTAGCGTGAGCAGCTATGAGAAGAACCAAGCATACTCAACTGAGTGGTCTGATGACGAGCAGCCTGCTGCCCACTCTGGCAACGAAAATGGTGGAAACGGAAACTCATTCGAGGAGGATTCCACCGCTGGGAAAGGCGTTCGCGTGCGTGCTCTCTATGACTATGATGGCCAAGAGCAGGATGAGCTCTCTTTCAAAGCAGGTAAATACCGGGAATGACATTTCAAAATGTTATTGTGCAACTGCACCTTGGTTGTTGTTTATAATGACAAAAGTGATCTGAAATTCCCGACGTTGCCTTCGACTTTGATGTGTCTTCCAACCAAAGAAATTTTTCGATCGGGTCCAAAAATACGTTAAGGGACACATCAAAGCCTCTGATTAAAACTTCCTCTTCTTTTTACCATTTGACCCCATCCTACGTGTTGACGAAAGTATGCTATGACTTGACAGGCGATGAGCTGACCAAGACTGAGGATGAAGACGAACAAGGCTGGTGTCGAGGTCGTTTGGACAGCGGCCGAGAGGGACTGTACCCGGCCAATTACGTTGAGCCGATCTAGGCCAGTGGCGGGACAAAGAAAAGACATGCTCCTGGAAGCAGCTTGAACCGCACCATCCAATTGCAACGCACATAGCCAGAGACTTAAGAGCAACACATCCCTTGCCCAACAGATGCGCGAAGCAGTCATCAAAACTTAGTAAACTAAAAGACAATACATCGATATACAGTATATTTTAGCCAGCTTTTGGGGTGCTTGGACACATTTCAAAACAAGAGTGGCAGTTATCCCTGTATATACACACTCAAGTCCAGACCTCGACAGGAACATATGGCTTCTCTGTGTAGCTGTATATAATGGACAATGCAGCGTATTTCAATAAACAGCCTACTGTAGTCTGTTGTGCAAATGAAAGGCGAATATAATCAGTAATACCCATTCGACAAAGACGAGCTTCTCTAACCTGCATTGTGTATATACAGTATGATGCCATTTTTGTGAAGCTTTTTTTTTTTTTTTTTTTTTTAACGCTGTGTGTGGTCAGTCATCATTCTTACATCAGGAATGCTGTGTCGTGTTTTCAGTAGCACAAACAGAATCCTCTTTTTATTTTTGGAAGTGATATTTTCCGTGCTCCGGTCCAACCCCTTTACCCTTGTGTGCGGTGTTATGTGTTTAACTGTTTCTGAGCGTGCATAGCAGCATGTGCTATGCAACAACTCCCATTCCTTGGACCCTCCAGCCTTGTTGAGGCCACAACCTGATGCAACCCTTACGACTACAAATGCAGACGTCACTTTGAAAGCATCGCATGCATCTGTTCCCATGAGAGGAAGCTTGCTGACGATAACGCTTGATTTTATGTTTGTTTTGTCATCGTGCAACCATTGAGAAGGGACATGTTTCCGCAGCAGTTTCTCATTCTAAACCTACTAACAACTACTGTCAGTGATGAAGCAAAGCCGGATCAGCGCATCCTTTTTGAAACGAGTACTGCAGTGTAAGAGGGGTTTCGTACAATGCCTATGCCAGCATTTTTCTACCAGGAAGGGGTCAATGGAGGCCTGCTGAGCCCCAGACCATTGCGCGAAGACTAAGCCTCCTCAACAGGACATGAATGTACTAGTGTTCAGGCATGAAGGAGCCATGCTGTCCAACGGAAAACACAGTTCTTCACTGTCAGAACCCCCCGGCGAGTTACGTGGCCCGTTTTTATGCTGAGCCAAAGAGTGACCCACCACCATCAACTGCGTTTTCCCTCCATGCAATAACCTCACATATCATGTAACTAGACAAGATCGATTTGTAGCTGCCTCCCAGTCCACCAAAGCTTCATTTGTCTTCACACCACTGGCAATGACACAGGGGATCCTTTCACACCATTAATACACTGCACATGCACTGTTTGCAGTGTATTAAGGGGCTGCTTTTCATTTGACTTCAAAGTTTGAATCATATCTATGTTTGCATTCAGCAAATGGATTTGTGTGTTGTCATGCCATGGGTTACTGCTAAATTTGCTCAAATGGTTAACAGTATGAGAGACACCTGTTTAGAAGCGCTGGGGTTTTTTTTCAGATGTGTTGCTTTTGGTATCACAGTGAGGAGAAACACATCACCAGCTCACAAGTTGTGTCTTACCAGTCGAGTTGTCCAGCTAAGCAAAAAGGACTTGTATCAGCCATGTTCCATGCACATGTAAACACACACACACACACAAACACACACACACACACACACACACACACACACACACGTGCAACAAGAACGTATTCATCAGACACAAAAAGTACCTGGTTACATTGCCGTTTTGAGGGAGACATCTTTCAGTATGTATGCATTGTGTAGAAAAAAATGTTAAAAAAGATGCAAGTGAATGACTACTAAGACAAAATGTCGTGTTATATATGTAAATGTGTTTCATTCAAATAACAGCAATGGAAACATTAAATAATGGACACCATATCGTATCAATTTCATGGCAATGGTAAGTGTATCATAAAAGCTCCACTCCAAGCTGTCAGATTTGTATATGAAGATGTAATTTAAAGATATTATTCTATTGTAACTGTACAACTGTGTTGAGTTGAAAATGAGACCTAACCATGTTGAGGCAGTAAAAATGTGTAAGTGTAAATGCTCTTCTTTTTTTCTTTTTTTTTTTTTAATGTTGATATCTACCTTATGCACACAGGGGACCGCAGCTCATGTTGTGGAAACCCTCTAATAGCGGTCCAGGTGATGTATGTTCATAGTTAGTGATGTACTTTTATCTCCTAACTGGTGTAGTGCCTGTTCATCTTGATGTAACAAGACGTTCATTTAAATATGCATAAAGATGATTATGATCACAGAAAAAAATGACTATAGTGATGAAAAATCCCAATCAAATTTGTTGTGATGATGTCAATATTGCGATATTGGTTTGAAAGGGGAACAAGTTTGTTTGAAAAAGCATGGCCCGTGGGTTTTTTTCTTCATTATTTTCTTGCTTGTTTTTAACTGTTAGGTATGCATGGAAAAAATGAACTCATTCGCAGAGGAGAGAAAGAAGCTCAAGATCAGATGAGACACATGATTCTGCAATGTGTTTTTCAATAATTTAACATTTAGAAATCAGGAAATAATAATATTCATTTTCTTTCTTTTGAGAGTGGAATAAGAAGTAGCTGCATGCATGGATCATTATCAATTAAAGACTATTGTACTGTGGTAGAAGCTAAACAGAAATGAGTCCAAACTGAATTGAAGAAAATGTCGATATGTAGAACTGAGGGGAATTAAAAATATTTTGAACTGGAATCATGACTAGTCAAAATTGAAGAATTGTTGATATCCTGAGGTCACGAACTGAAGAATTGTCGATAGAGATCGTGAAATGTCATTGCAGTAATTCCCATAAGCATACGTCTGCATCTGAAGTATCGCTTTGTGATGACAAAGCACATATTCATGAATGGCAAAAGTGATGTCATTTGTCTGAAACAAAATGAGGTGCCAGATTTCTGAAATGCTATTTTGTGGAGAGCATGGAGGAGTGCCCATTGTGTCGTTCACGATTGACCAGTAGCTCGCAAATGAGGTGTCGGTCGATCGCATGGCATTAACTGAATCACTGTCAGCCTTCTCGGTTTTAAGCAATTGCAGCCACTCATACACCTGATGCATGCGCAGACAAGGGCACTAACTGGCAAAAGTAGCAGTTTCCATTTTATTATGTTTCCTCTAAACCTGATAAAAAAAATATCAAAATGATCAGGGTAACAAATAAGCCAAGTATTTCCATGCATAATGAGAAGAGGATTTTTGTTTTGGGTGGGCTCCGTGGCGGTGCGTCAGATTTGCTGCAGAGCAGTCGGCCCGACTTTTTTCCGGTTTCCTCACCGGAGAATGACTTGTGGGATGGAGGAGCAGCCCAACCGAACACCGGCTCGAGGCCAAGGCCGTTCCAATGTTGTATTGCGGCTACTGGTTGGCATGGTGGTTGTGGTGGCTACTGGGACGTCGCCCTGACCAATGTGTCAAGCCGGTCGATCTACACGGTCGAAGTATGTGGAGCAGCATTTTCAGGCCATTGATAAAAGCATTAAGTCCAAGTATCGTTCCAACATGACTGATGTTGTATGGGAGATGTGCAAATGGCTCGTTATCAGCAGGTCCTGTCCCACTTCATCCCGTGGCTGATTCCATTCACTGCAAGTCATCAGAGTAAAGTAAGGACGGAAACTGCATACTAGTTGTCCAACATGGTTCATGTAGTTATATGCAAGTTATACCTGTATATATTGTTGGAATTTAATGGAGTCACTAGGGCATGAGAACAATTAGCAATTCACAAAAACTATTGACTCAATGCCTGTTTGTTTATCTTCAAGGAAGGAAATCACTCCCAATTAAAAAACACTTCAGAGAAAGTGTTCAATTTCCTCGTCAGTATCTTTCAAACTCTGAGTTCAGAAATTTACAAACAGCCCTGGGTAATTGAAATATACTTATTTGCAAATAAATAAAGAAGGTAGATCATTTGAACTTGGTCATTTAATAAGTAAAAGTGTGGGCACCCCTGCTGTAAGTACAAATGGCCCACAACAGAAAATGAATGAGATACCCCTGCTAAGGTGACATAGAAGAAAAAAAAACAAACGGTTGCAATCGTTACGTTCACTCACAGAAAGAAGAAATGGTCAACTTTATTTTTTTCATATTTTAGTCTCCCATTTTGTTTGTTGAGAGAAACTTATTTCCTTTTTACAGCCTCCAATACAAAATGACTTGAGATGTCTGCAGTGTGCTTAAAACAATAAAACAATATAATCCTTTTCACGTGAGCTTGTAATAGGCAGAAGTGCATTTTTCAGTAGGCAGTCTTTAAAAATAAAATGAAAGCTCAAATACATCAGAGAGATTACAAGTTATTTTGTTTATGTCCAGCACATTTAGATTTTTTTTTTCAGCTTGCTGACCTCCTGATGCAGCAAACAACTCGATCATATGGGGTTAACAAATTGGTAGACCAGTCTGCGTGACACATCCGGCTTTCGAATGATGCCCTTCTTGTAGTACTGGCGTATAGATCGACTCAGTTTGTCATAGTTCATTGCTGGACGGTTTTTTCTGATGCCCCATAGCCTGGCCACATGAGCCGAGTCTTCTATTTTGAAAATTCCTATGGACAGAGGGGGAAAAGTGTCACTGTCACATTGGTGAGGCCACATCTCAACCGGACTCAATAAGATAAGATAAGATAACCTTTATTTGTCCCACTCTGGGGAAATTTGCAGTCTACAGCAGCAAAATTGGGGGGAGGGAGGAAAAAAAACAAAGTGTTTCATTGCACAAAATAAATGTTTCAGAAAAGAACTGTACACAGTTCAATATAAGTGCAATATAAAATATAGCATTAGCAATATATTTGTAGAATAAATATAATAAATTAGCAATCGTGCTTAACATTGCCCAAGACATGGTGGCCAGTTATTCATTGCGAAACCAGTGATTTATCAACATGTTGGAAACTTTTTACTCCAAGGTATCAAGTATGTGCTTTCAAGTCACAAATATTTGTCACGAATGTTATTTTGCTTCACCTGTACACTATATGAGAAAAGAGCAGCTGAGAGAGCTGGAGGGGTTGTGACATTACATTTCAACCACGGACATTTAGACTAGACGAGCAATGCAATTTGATAGCGCTCCTTTTTTTATGTTAAATTGTTGAGCATTTCAAACATCCATCTAGCCATTTTGTAATCCGCTTATCCCGACAAGGGTCATGGGCATGCTGAGGCTTATCTCAGCTGTCTTCAGGTAGGAGGTGTTGTGCACCCTGAACTGGGCTGCGAGCCATTCACAGAGCATTTAAAATATTCATTTAAGTAGTATAATTTTTACTTGCATGTTTTGGAAAAAAAGGACATTTTTTTCCCAAGAAGAAGCCCTAATTTTCATGTCATCTGTAAATTATGATATTTACTCATATTGCTGTGGAGGTTGCTGCAAGTTGATTTAGTAACTGGAAACAAACCAACAACAAATAGAAAATTTGTTCAAGAGTATTGTCATTTATTTATCTATTTTTGGCTAAGCAAAGGGGGAAAAGGGAAATAGATTACAATTCAACATTAATTTTGTGAAAAAAATGAAGGTATTTTACTGTATTTTAAAGACTTACCGCTCAGCTTTACATTTACAAGTACAGTATTTTGTTTCAGGATAACATCTTTTCTGGTATATAAATAATGACTGAAATGGAGAAACATAGATATTCAAAAGTGTTAGATCACTCAAACCTGACCAGATCTTCATCAAACTTCATTTACAGTGTCTTGATGATATTAAAATTTCCCACTGTCTCAGTGGACGGCAGCTCTCCGGTCCTTACCCTTCTCTTTGTTAATCCAGCGGATACAGCGGCTGTAGTTGTGTGGCTTGTGGAGCAACTCCCGAAGGAATTGCCACAAGTGAATGGGCTGGCTGGGACAGTTGCACCAAGAATTGTCGTTTGCTAAAAACAAAAAAAAAAAAAAAGTAGAACTTCAGTCACTGCATTCATAGCTTTCCCCTTTTCATGCAATTATTTTTGTAAATCCACGCAGAAATGTATAAAAATTAGTTAGTTACCCGACTTAAAGTCTTCTGGTGGCCACTGGTCCTTCATTGCTGCAGCTAATAGAAAGCGACACAAAATTCATCAAACAGCTTTCTTCACACAGCGTTGACTAATCACAGCAAGGTTCAGTTCCATCCATCCATCCTTTTCCCATCCGCTTTATCTTCACGAGGTTCGCGGGCGTGCTGAAGCCTATCACAGCTGTCTTCGCGCAGAAGGTGGGGTACACCCTGAACTTGTTGCCAGGAAATCGCAGAGCACACATAAACAAACAAGCATTCACACTCACGAGTCACAACCACACCTGGGGACAATTTAGAGTGTTCCTTTAACCTACCACGAATGTGGGAGGAAACCGGAGTACCCGGAGAAAACCCACGCAGGCACGAGGAGAACATACAAACTCCACACAGGCAGGCCGAGGCCAGAATCGAATTCCCACCTGCCTCAAATCTTACCAGATCTCCAGATGTCGAGATGAGCATATAGCATGTCTCCAAATTGCGAGGAACGTTCTCTGAAGTCCGCCTCGGTCATGGAGCACAAGTCCCTCCCACTCAACTCTTTGAAGAGCGTGCTTATCTGTGGCAGTCGGTACAAGTGCTCTGTCCACAGCAGCCATTTGTAAACGTGCATGCAGTTCCACTCTTGCGGGTCTGTGGAGGAAAATTCAAACAATACTATTGACAAAATATACCCCTGGAAGTCATGAGACATGCAATTGTGTCATTGGGCTAAAATACCCGACAAATAAATGATGGAATTATGAGCGTTATGATGGTTGACACATGACATCATAGGAATAAAATTAGAATAAATAGTTCCTTCATGCAACCTTACGATGTACAAAGTCTCAATACTGAGCTCAATTGCACTACAAGAAAATAGTTTGTATGTATGTAGGTTTGTATCATGTAGTATACTGTACTCAGCTGAAATCTTTTTTGATGAATGTAACGTCATGGAGGTTTTCCATTCAGGTTTTAAGATGCTGCATAGCACAGAGTCAGCCATGTTACACATTTTTAATGACAGCCTCGTGGCTAATGACACTGGATACTGTGTGTCTTGTTTTGTTGGACTGGACTGCAGTGTTTGATACGGTGGACCACAGTAATCTGTTGGCTCATTTGCAGCACCAGGTGGGCATTAGTGGTAGTGTTCTAGAGTGGTTGAGATGCGATTTGGCCGGCAGGACTTTTTGTGTTAGCCTTGTGTGCTCTGAGTCCCACTGTATCCACTGTCATATGGTGTTCCACAGCGTTCAATGTTTGGTAGGCTAATCATCCAATCATGACAGTGCCATCCCCAGTGTGCACGGTGTAAGATTGCTAAATAGCTTTAATTAATTTTAATTTTGCTCTTTAAACCAAACATAAAATGAACAGCAATCGAGTCTGTCAAGACATCATGTCTCAAGCGAAATCCAAGTCCAGTCTCAAGTCTTTTAGTTTTTGTTAAATCCAATTAAAAATGATCGAGAATTGAGTCCCAATGGCTGGAGTCTGAGCTCCGAAAACTCTAAACGGTACCACTTCTGAGGTTTCATCATAGAAAACGCAGAAACATAATTTGTGTGGCTGCTAAATTATTTCTGGAACGGCGTGTGCTTTGACACAGCAAACAATCAGCGTCACGGTGAAAGATTTTTCAGGCTGTCAGTTAAAAGGGAGGTGTGAAGATCGTCTGTTTGCACAAGGTGTGCAGGTCCCCAGAGGCTCATCAGGCGTGTGTGCATATTCATAGCTAGAGCAGTGCAGTATTTGAAGTTCCACCAAAAACTATATAATCTGACATGAAACCACTAATTGTACCTGGTGCAATGTTGAGCAGCTTGCAAGCTTTGTTGACATCACTCAGCACTTCTCCCACCACCATTGACTGGACCTGCTCCAGACAATATTCCTCTGCTTTACCCTGCACTTCAATGGGAGGGTTCTGAGCTGGGCTGAGTATGGGTGGGCTTGGTTCTGGACTCCCCAAACCTTGAGCAGGAAGGGCAGCAGCCTCTGCCATGCTCAGATCTTCACGAGCTAACCCACCATTACCAGTCAGGCACACGAGTGGCCAGCTAAGATCTGGCACGCCCAACAAACTGTGGGAAGGTTTGATATCCTCTGTCTCCTCCGCCCAGCGAATCCCATCCCCGTCATATGGGGGACTTAAGCAGAGACATGAACGTTCTGTGGATCCCATGTGATCATGACCCGAACTCCCCATGCTCAACTTTATGCAAGGCTGCAAAAGAAAAGCAGATGATTTTGAAGACACACTCAAAAATGATGCTTATCATATACAGTTAACCAAAACATTCCAGTTGCAATCGATTCAATACTCTTAGAATGAAATGACCCGGTGGAATGAGAATATTCACAAGCATTTATTGATGCTGTGTTGAATGTGCCACATTTAAAGAGCAGCGATTCCATAGCCAAATTGCTTTTTGTCTCCTTTTATTCATTGAAGTTGGACGGCACATAGTAATCAACATATCTGGATTATGCATCGAAATATGTCTGAGCACAATAGCTCAAGTTCACAGAACAAGTTTACAGGGGTGAGAAAGAGCACAGAACTCATCATGTGGACAAAATGGACACTTATTCTTTCGCGGACATAAGGAAAGAGAATTTAGAACAAAGTAAGGTACAATTGTGTTTTTAGTTTGGGGGAGTGGATAACAATGAGCGTGACTTAAACAAATGGATGCACCACTGACTGCCGTTCAGAAGTTTGGTTGCAGTGAAAACTTGCTCTTCTAGATATTCCTTCCTCCAAAGTAAACAGTTACTCTCTCTCTCTGTCGATGTGAGTGTGTGAGCAGAGAGAGAGAGAGAGAGAGAGAGAGAGAGAGAGAGAGAGAGAGAGAGAGAGAGAGAGAGAGAGAGAGTGAGTGCACAGACCAAACTATACAGCAAATAACTTCCCAAAACTATTCGAACCAAAACGTCAAATCTCTATCAAAATAGATGCGTAGAATCAGCAGTCTGTCACAAACAAAATTAATCTAAAGCAAGGGTCACCAACATGGTACCCTTCGGCACCAGGGAGCCCCCAAGCACCACATGCGTATCCCACGGGCTTCGGCAGCTAGAATGTGCAATTCTCTTGTGGTGCTATTCTAAAAAAGAATACAATAAAATAGCGCCACTTAGTGATTTTTGTGATTCTTTTTTTTAATCATACTGATGTAAATGTGGAACAGTCGAACCTCATTACAATGTACCTCGAGGGAAATAACAAATCTGTACATTATAACGGTAGTTCATCGTAACTATTTCCAATAAAATGGCCGCCAACTACGATGTATAAGACAGTATGAACATTTATAGATGTAAAAAATGAACGTGTAATACAAGATAAACGGGACAATTACAAATACGTGTGCACAGTATGAAAAACAAATGATTTTATCAAACACGAACCAAACAACTGTAGCGTTCCGACTTCACCTCTCAAAACATTCAGTCAGCAAATGTTACCCGTCATAAGATAACTGCCAGTACCGCCGATGCCTGGGAGACTCCCTTTCAAAAGTGAGAGACCATTTCAATTTTCACAGACAGCGAGATTCGCTTCCGTTTACCAGGCATGTTTTCAGACATGTGCTCAGGACTGTGCCATGCAACAACGTACCGAGTCGAACAGTAGTATTGCTAACCAACGAAGGGGAATCCTGCGCTGTACATTTTGTTCATAAGCAAGGTCATGGCGGCAGTTAGCTTCCCACGGTTCGTTGTCATGAAGGCCTTTTCACTAGTTTTGTGGGAAAAATCTGGTGTTTATAATGAAGTTTACATTATAAATGTGTTCATTGTAAGCATTATAAGAAATCGGGACTTTGGAATGTGAACGTTGAAGCAGTGAAAACCTAAATGGGGTACGTTGAAATGAGTTTCAACTTTAATGACAATATATTTTGAAAAACCTAGTTTAGTTCAAAGGTCAGTATTGGAACACATGAACAAACCAGAGCATTCTTGGAGACAAGCGAGTGGGCGAAGTTGCCATGAGATGATTCTTTGCCAAATAAATTGAGCCAATTTGTTATTTCAGACAGATATATCGAGTTGGTAGCGCTTTGCCTCAACCAGTAGCCAAGAAGTAGCTCTGACTTTCAAGAGGGTTGGTGACCCCTGATCGAAAGGTTAATTTGCAGATGTAAAACAACACTGAAAGAATAACATAAAGAGCAAATATAACAATTCTATAAAGCTCTTTTGTACGGTATATTTCATGAATGAAAAGAATAAGCATTCCACTGCAAAACTTAGCACTGTACATAAAGTTATTATTTTTTTAATCATGCAATTTTACTCCGTTTGGCACCGCAGCATACAGTATTTGCCATTTTTGGTCCAACAAGGATAGAATATATGATGTAACATTGTTCTATTCATTGTATTGGAAATTTCTTACCATAGCCGTTGGCTCAAAGTGGGCGCCAGGGGAGATCACTTTCCCCTCCTGATGCATCTGCTCCACTTTGCCTGTGTCCGACCCTGAAATGGTTTTGCACTCTGCTGCAGCGCTCAAACTCACTTGCCTCAAGGCAAAAACTAGCTGTATGTCAAACAGAGGTTCTTGTTAATTTAGAGTTGTGTTGCTTCAATCCACGACGACCCCTGGGACACCTTGTTTGATATCAAGCCCTTAGGAGAAAGCGCCTGACTTCTAATTTGAGTTGTGAAAAACGGGGTGTGAACCAACGAGGGAGGGGCCTATTTGGCCAAAACTGAAGCAATAATAATTTTTTAAGAGTTATTGAAGTAAGCAAACGTTCAAGTTAAGTAAGGCTTTGTGAAGTATATTATCGGATTATTAAAACGACACACAGCTGAAAGTATATCAATCGCTTGATGCAAGCATAAAACCAAATTCAGAACCAAAATATTCACAACCTTCACAACGGTAAGTGAGGTACATGTATAATCGGTAGCTTAGTTTAGTTTCACCAATTCATAAATGCATGTGGCGAACTCATAGCAGACGTCTAATTTAGTGTGTGTGTGTGTGTGGGGGGGGGGGGTCCATTATTGAAAAATGTCTTGAACTGTAGATTAATACTTAAGTCATTGACATTATGAACAAATACTGATTGACTTATTTGGTCAACTCCAAAAACATGTTGGCACCTTTTGCTTGGATGACAGCTTTGCACATCTTGGTATTTTCTCCATCAGCTTTATGATGTGGATGATGCTTTACGGCCTGGAGTGACTTTCGGTTCACAGTTGCACATTATTAAACGTTAATAGCTTGAATTTCTTGACCTCTTCATGTGTTTTGAGACTTGATGAATGTGAAGATGTTTCCAAAATTTTAACTGCTACTGCAAAATACAATCTGGGGCTATGATGGGGACACCTACTGTAGGTCTCATTCCTTTCAAATAATTTAATTAGTTATCTTGACAAATCCAAAATGCTCCTTAATATTTTTCTGTGTGGAAAATGCTTTGTAGAAGCATTGTCAGTTTAGTACCAACATGGATCACAATATTTGAGTGATTAACAGACCAAGCAACTGTGTGTTTTTTTCTTCTGGAGAAAAAAAAAGGGGGGAGGGGGAATCTTTGATCTTAAGGATGTTCAACGTAGCCAGTTTGAGTATTTTTGAAAAATTGATCTCGCATTGGTTGAAGAACATGAATGGAAACCTATATAACGATTCTGATGAGTTATTTTGAAAAGTTGAAGACTCTCATTGGAAAGTCAAACAACAAAGACCAGCAGGTCGTGAAGGAGCGAGAAAAAAATTGTGTCAATGTTTGCTTTAACTAAACAGTGTTCAATTATTCTAAAGAGCTGCTTAAGTTATTTTTTACCAGGTGTGCACATCAAAACGAATTGTGATCGAGTAGCGTCCACATTTCTCTCATGCTCCTCAGAAGGGTGAACAGCAAGCGTTTCCTCAGGTTGTTTATTGTGCTGTCGGACAGGAGCCGTTGAGAGGAGCCCGATGCAGACCAGTAAGCCTCCAGGCAAACATGTAACCTGGCCCCTCCTTCTAATAAATAGAGGCGAAAAGAGATCTGATAACAAGTTGCTGTCTTCCTCTGAATTTGAAACCCAAACTTTCTCTCCCAATACTGTACTGTTTTTCTAAACGTTGATGGCTATGCAACAACAAATTTCTCCCTCACGTTTCAATGAGCCAAAAAAGGCAGAGATGGCTTGTCTAACATGTCACTGTAATTCTGTGCATTTACATGCAGTATGACCAACTCTCTGTCGAATAAACTTGTACATCAACTGCCGCCTACCTCCATAATACAAGTAACAGTTTAGCCATAGGGCCCTATTTTCGTGCCTAGTTCAAGTCAAGTTCAGTCTTAAATGTGCGCATCGGTGGCGTTTTCTTTTTTTTTCGTGACCAAACGCTACATCACTTTTGTAGACGAGCGCTGTTAGAAGACAATCAAAACGGCTCCCTTTTAAATGCAGCGCAGGATTGGTGAGCTGTCTACACAGAGGAAGCATAACAGACTCACTGGAGTCCGTGCAGGAGATTGGAGTGCACAAACTACATTTAATAGTAACTGTATGATCTCCACTTGTGGATGAGTTGGCTGTTGCGAAGTGGGCACGTGGAGACCGCACCTTCCACACCCGATCGGGCATCTCTGTGTCACCCCGAACACACACAACAGCTGTGCTGCAGTCAGGGAGGTGCTATTAGAACATATTCAAGATATTAATAATAATAATAATAATAATAATAATAATAATAATAATAATACAATTAATTGAGTTCTAAAATGATTCAGAGGGTTTAACACACCCCACTATTGTCACTGACACGACTCTCGGTATGCTTAGTCTGGTGCAGCCTAGTCTGCCAAATTCCCTAAGACAGTCAACAAGACTGACCCCACCACGAAAATGAAGATGCGCTCTTTTTTTTCACACTTTTTTAAGCACTCAGCGCACGTGCGCCTCTCTACGAAATTAGGGCCCTTCGTGTCTTTCAAAGGACCCAAGGACACTACAAGGCCTTCAAAGATGGCATCACCATCTAATAGAACAGTATCTAGAGCAGTGGTTCGTAACCTGGGTTCGATTGAACCCCAGGGGTTCGGTGAATCGGTCTCAGGGGTTCGACGGAGACCCTGCCATGGGGGTTAAGACACACCAATCAACATTAACATGTCAGTTGGTTATGACACACCCGCTTGGCCATCACTGGCTGCAGATGATCACATTACATTCCATTGCTTGTCCAATTAGTGCTGTGGGAAATTTAGTTCGCTCAGTAGTCAACATGTAATTTTTTTAGACTGTTTTAATAGACTGTTTTAATAGATGCTATGTCGAGCAAAAAAAAAAAATTATCCAAAGTGGTCGGACAAATATGTACCACATGGATTCACATGAATCACGGAACGTGATGGGACTCAGCGTGCCATCTGCATGAATTGTCATGCCAAGTTGAGCAACTCTAGTCTTGCACTGGCAAAACTGAAGGAACGCATCTTGAATTTGTATTTTTCAGTCATGAAGGGTTCGATGAATGTGCAAACTTTGTTTTTCTTCTTTCTACCCCCCAAATTTCCCGTGTGGGACAAATAAAGGATATCTTAAATATGAACTGCTTGGGTTCAGTATCTTGAATAAGCTTAAGAACCACTGGGCTAATGTGTTGCCTTGGACCAAAGCCTTCATCCATTTGAGTGTTCATGCCAGGGTGGCGCAGTGTTCCACGTTTGTTCGATACAGCCATCTATCCATTTTCAACAACCATTACCCAGGGTATAGGGTCGGGGGGTGGTGTGTGCTGGAGCTTGTCCCAGCTGACTTCGGGTGGAAGGCGGACGCTACCCTGAACTGGTCAGCAGTCAGTTGCAGGGCACATCTGGAGATGAACAACCATTCACACCGTCACTGAGTCAGGCGAGTGTACCACGACACCATCAGTGACTTTCCTTGTTTGATACAAACAAGACAGAAAGCCTTCAATTTTCAGTGATAATTTATTCATACAAACATTCATGAGAAAAAAAGTCTTGAACACTCCCTCATTCACAACGTGCTGCTGTATGATTCATCATGGGAAACGTCAGATAACCCCATTGCACACTACGGAGACCAACTACAAGTGTTACTCTTTGACCACTTGCAAGAATTGTTGTCTTTGCGGCATGCTTCGGTGTTAGCTGGTGTTGTCAAAGTTTCCCCTTGTTTTGGGATTTACAAGTTACAGCTGCATTGAAGTTCTTCACCAGTCAATGGCTTTAAGTGACAGGAGTCAATTAGCCCTTTGGAATTCAACGGTAGGAAGAAACACGCACACGGGCCTTCGAAGGTCACGTTACTCAGTGCATAGATCAGCTAGTCCAGTGCTACTAAATTTGCAGTGAAAAAAATTAGACCACCACCAATGTGTCAGTTATGATGTCACTTACGGGATCGGTGACGTTTGCATCCAGCAAAGGAAACCAAAGAAGCAGAATGGTATTCAACACAAACACAAATGGATATCCTCTTTGGGCTGATTTGTCATTTGACCAAATGTTTTCCTTCTCCACATTCATCAAATACATTCAAATCAAAAGATACTGTCCAAGTGCTTTAAAATGAAATGGGCATGAAAACTGATTCGATTGATACAAATATGCATTGCCGTCCAGTGATATAATGGATCACTTCTTTCGATCACTTAGGAATTACGATAAATCATGCAATACTTAAGCTAATATGACGGAGACATGACCAGGATAGTGTTGACTTTAAAACAGCATACATGTTTAAGTAAAATATGGGTCATTTCAAAGGCAGCAAGGTGAAGTGTGCAGTTACTTGTGAGCACATAAACCTCACAGTCAAAGGTTGTGGGTTTGAATCTCAGCCTTTCTCTGTAGAGTCTGCAACTCCTCCGACCTAATGGATATTCTCTGGATACTCTGGCTTCCTGCCACATTCCAAAAATATACGTGAGATTAATTGCATTCCTCCAGAAGAAAAATGGATGCTTGTGTCCAAATGATCTCTCTACAACATATCTAAACTCTATAGTTATAATTTAGTAATATTTCCTTGCAATATTACCCTTCATAATGCTTTTTAGTCATTGGATAATACTCTGAGGTCCAAATTAATTACATCCAGCAAAACAGGTTTGGGTTCAATCATGCCACACTAGCTTTCCCATTTTAGTTCTGACACAAAGAGGGTACGAACACTCATAAAAAGTGTCTTCCACATAGGTAATCCAACGTAGTCGAAAAACCCAGATATTGACTGCGAGACTGAGAATCTATTGAAGCGGACAACATGACACCCTCGAGTGGAGGATCTTTGTAGTGCATTCTATTTCTGAAACTATTGCTTAAATTTCGGATGACTCTGTGCGCACGTGCATGTGTGTGCGTGTGCGTGTTGGGGGGGGGGGGTATAAGTACACTATGTGGCTTCAGCTTCTCAGATTTTCTGGAGCATTTCTCCATGCAATATAAAAATAAGACATGCATTTTCTGTAATGACCACATTATATTTCTTTGTAAAAGGAAACCTTTTCAGAAACCCAATCAATCGATGCATTGGGCAGTTAGGGCAGAAACCGGAGCATAAATTGGCTAAATAAATGGCTTTTCCTCCAAAGTTCCTCTTTCAACGCGCACACACACATTACTTGACAAATTCACACAACTCTGCACTCTGACAACTAAATTGTACGAAAAAAAAGAGTATCACTCAAAAGACTTAATTGCGCTACTTTTTTAACTTAGCATTCATGTGAGCATGCAGTGGCTGTCGGACGTTGGTGGATCCAGCTTCAGAGACCTTCTGCTGCTCAAGAGTGCTGCTGCAGGGTACAATCACTTTGCATAAAATCATTGCAGATTTTCCTGCAGCAACTGATAAAACCTCTTCTCTTTTCCAAGTGGTCGGCTCCAGAGACGTTTATTGCTGCAGCTTCCCTAGAACAAGTCCCAAGATTCACGAGTGACCAAAATGGGAAGGCTCTTGTAAACCCTGCAAGGAGGAGGAACAGTTAGAAAACATCAAGGATACAGAGCAAGGCTTTTCATTTCCAAGATCACAGGAACTCGACTGAGCTCAAAGTACACATGCAGACTTGTATAGCAAAGATGTTGGCTTACCCCGTTTTTTTTGGGGGGGGGGGGGGTATGAGAAGGGAAGGGGCACATGTACGCATCAAATTGAATTCAAAATTCTGCATATATGTAAATCAGGTTTTAGAGACACTGACAAAGGTATCCCCCTTTAACATATCACTGCTGTCGGGGAGAATCCGCAAATGTCCAAAATCACGATTTTTAGTGAACAAATGCCACATCATTTAAGTTTGTATTCCACGTTATATAGCTATCATACTATCATATACCATTGTGTACCAACATCAACACATCACCACCACTGAAAATACCTGGTAGTATAGTATGCAAAATTGAAACAATACTTTTTTACCGCTGTCTTTGATTAAAACATCAAAGTCTGCGCTCGAGCTGACCCCCAACAACACAAAAATGCTTTAACATTACAGTAATGTCATATTCCAAAACTCTTTTTCTACAGCCTAAGTGTCATGAGTACAAATGATCCACTGACAAAGCAACGTCGTTGACGGACTACTGCAAGCAAATTTCCCTTTTTGGCTGATGTGCTTCCTTCTATAACGAAGAATTACAATATTGATTTTTAATACCAAAAAAGGCTTACACACAGGTGTCTAGACTATTTTCTCTCACTATTGTCCCCCCCGCCCAAATAAATAAATAAATAGAAATTTAAAAAACGTCCAGACGTTCAATCTTGAGGCAACGTAATGCCGCAAGACTGCCGTGGAATGAGAAAGTGGTGAAGTTACACGACACTTGTTAGTTCAAGTATCCAACAGTTAATAGAGCCATTCTCAAGCAATTTTCAACAACCAAGAGTAGCAATTTGTGAGAATAAAATGAAATTGACCACATCTATATTCTATGGCGACCCTAAGGTGACAAAGAAGAAAAAAAACCCCACAACTTTGCATTCCCTCGCAAAGATGGTGTTAATCTTAGTGAAGGAGCACATTAAAAAAAAAAAAAAAAATCTTATCAGCAAACTCTGCAGAAGCCTGATATCGATCCTTTTCATTTGAATCAGGTGTGCTGCAACAGGGAGAGATGACAAATATACAGGATGGCGGCCTTCAAGGACCGTAGTTTGACACGTGTGCCTTAGGGGCTCCGTAATTTGCTCTGTGTTTGAAAGTCACAGTACGTACACAGAACCAGTCTGACAGTGCCAATCCAAAATATCTCTGTGGGCCTTGTGACACCTTACCTGATTATAAGTGACTATTGACAGATTGCTTTGTAGGCTGTTTGCTACTATATCCACAGAGTTGTGTGAAAGTCCATTCTGATCTTGCTGCAGCTGGTTCGGGCTTCTCGGCCAGTGTTCCTCTGAGACTTTATGACTGCTGTCATGGTGGAGGCTGGTGTTGCTGTTGGACCATTTGCTTCTCTCTGGTGAGGCGAAGGGGTTGTAATTTCCTTCTACGTTGCGGTGAGGTTGGGTGTTGAACTCTGCTTGGAAGGACGAAAGCTGCTGTGTGACACCGAGAAGGCCACCGACCTCCACGCTCAGGATCACCCAAATAATATCTGTCAAAAATACAGGGTGGATTACACAACTCAACTGTTATGTAAGACAGAACTGTGTTTTTGGTAGTAAGCTTAGTAAATGGCTTCCTAATTCTATCAAAAACCTCATTGCACGGCATGAAGGGTTAAGGTTTTGTTACTCATAAAATATTCAACGGCTTACCACCTTCTCATCTTGCCGACTTAGTTGTCCCTAACTTTCTGTCCCGAAAACTTTGCAACACGTCAATCTTTTATTGACTTATATCTCTATCTCAATAATGAAACCTGAATTGCACAAAATGGCTTTGGATCCAATGTACCAAATTTGGTGCCATTTGGCTATGACAGTCACAGTACTTCTAAAATGTCTATCTTTGCGGCTCAGCTGAAAATTACTACTAAGGGAAAACTGCAGGGTGTAAAAGGTTCAGAAATTTTATTTGAAAAAGTTTCAGAATTTTAAAATGATGCAAATATGCTAAAAAAAGTAAAAACTGCTTGGTATTTTGGTTGTACAGTTACACTTACCGCCGTAGTAAAGTCCCGTTGCCGTACACATTCTCCACTGGCCCTGGTACATACCAGGAGACACTGGGCTCTGCATAGTCACACTCACGTCCGTCATTTCCTGAGGGGCTAGTGACCGCACCGTTACCATGTTTACATGACCAAACTGATCTCCTCCAACATACTTCAAGCAAACGCCAGGAGGCCAAGACTCTGCACCTAACAATGAGAAATGCATAGTTGTAAATGACAAGAGCTACATATAATAGATTCCTAGAAGCATTCGGACACAGGCAGTAAATAAAGTTGCATCAATTCAAGATGCATTGATAATCGGACCAAAGCTCGAGGCCCCACCGATAGTGAACCGACTGAACAGCTTTGAAAATCTAGACCTTCTCAATTCATTCCAATACGCAAGTGGGTGAACACAATGGATCTGATTTACTGAAGGTTTGCATGTGCAAAAAGGGGTACCAACTTGCTTGCTCAGGCAAAAAGATGCAGAATCTGATCCACTTACTGGATTTACGCAGGATCGTGAATGCAAAGATGCCAAATTACTTCACGTTCATTTTGTGTGTGCTTGGAGGGGCACATGCAAATAATCCATTTGGCACATGCAACGTGATTTATCAAACCTGAGGCGAACTGTGATGCAAACTGGCATCGAAGGAGAAGAGTCTGTGCTTGATGGGTGTGCCTTTAGGGCGGCACGCATGTGCAAGCAGTGCTTTTGATTTCGACGGGTGGGATGTCGGCACTATTTGATAGTCACCGCTCGGCAGCCCCGGGGCGCTTGTGTTTTTTTGCACCTGTAATGGGCAGCATTTTTAACAGCCCCGTTTTGTTCAGCGGAGACGGTCTACGTTGGTGTGGCTGGATGGACGGCTGGTGGAGTTGTGGATGAGGATAGAGGAGGGTCGGCGTGGAGCGCGGATGTGTGTTTGGAACTGAGAGTCGCCGCTTGGAATTTAAACAAATTTTACATGGAACGGGAGAAGTGAACCGAACCAATCTCTTTTTTACTCAATGGACGCTACAGCTTCGTGTTTACTTTCAAACTTAGCTTATAGCAGACGTGTGCACATTTTGAGCATGACGTCTCTTTCATCTAGAACTGCTTCAAACAACAAAGTGTATGCAGTAAAGTGGTTCAGATTGGACGATTGTCTGTGTCTTATGTGTTGTCTTGTATTATTTTGTCATTTTATGTTAACTTTTCTTTTGATGGCATGACTGTCTGTGTCTTATGTGTTGTGTATTCATTTATTTGTTATTTTACGCTTTGTTACAGCTGCAGCTGTTATGAAAGCGCTATATAAATAAAGATGTATTTTATAAGCTTTAAACAGTGATACGTACAACAAGCAGATACGTTATATTGAACTGACACGGACTTGGGATGAGTTAAATCAAGAAAAAAATGAATTTATGGAGGTGCTGTCTTACCCCAAATTATTGGAATGATAGGTTACTGTAACTCAGTAGTAAATTTGTTTGTCTTTCGCTAACACTTCGGAATCCATCACTCCAAACTTTAGTCTTTTTTTTTTTTTCAAGATGGCGCCCGCCCGAGTAGGCAGCCGTTGGCAAGTGCTCTTCAAGAGCCGTGTGTTTTTTTTTTGTTGTTTTTTTTTTGTTGTTGTTGTTTTTGTCTTTTGTTTTGTCACATGGTGTTATTGTTACGTCATGTGGACCTGATGTGGACTGTTTTCAGCATTTTTGGCCACGACATTCGTCAAAGAAGAAGAATCTGTGCTTGGTGGTTGCACCTTCTCGGCAGCTCGCGTGTACCAGCACTGATTTTGATTGGGAGGAATGTCGGCAACATTTAGCTGTCGTTGCTGGACAGCCTCAGGTGCTTGTGTCTTGCGCCTGTAATGGGCCGATGAGAAGAAAGGAGCGTCAGCGCAGAACGTCGATGCGTATGTGGAACTGGGAGTCGCGGCTTGGAATTGAAGCAGATTTACATGGGACAGGAGAAGAGAGACAATCTCTTTTTCGTTAATGGATGCTACAGCTTCTTGTTGCTTTCAACTTAGCTTGTAGCAGACGTGTGCATGCATTCAGCATGACGTCTTTGATCCACTGGTGAAAAGGACACTTTGATTCGCTCCTCTTTCATCTATAACTGCTTCAAACAACAAAGTATATGCAGGAAAGTGGTTCAGATTGGACGATTGTCTGTGTCTTATGTGTTGTCTTGTATTATTTTGTCATTTTATGTTAACTTTTCTTTTGATGGCGGCGCGGGCACCCGCAGTGGCTCCTCTTGTTGCATGTTGTCTTGAGAGGGAAGAAATTTCATCTGTGCTATATCTTGCACATACAGCACATTTGACAAAAAAGCTGTACTTGAACTTGAACTTCTACTCATGTGGTACTCTCCTAGATATTCCACGGAGAAAACCAGTCGAGCTACCTAAAATGGTAGACCCTCTTTTAAGTTACATGGTCTCCAACACATTTATAGCTGTTGCCCAAAGAAATATACTGTATGTGGTAGACAAATGACGGTCGTTAGGGCTATACCTGTGTTCTGTATCCGCCAAGTCTTTGTGAAATGTGTGTCAGGGGGAACTGATTCGCCTTCACCAATAGTCACGTCTTTCACAAGCGACATGCAAGGCGCACTGATATTAGGACTCTCAAAGTCATAGTAGGCTCCAATGGCTGCTTGTAAATTCCTGAAAAAGAAAGGACAACATCGAGTAGCACAATTGTTTTTCATATCAATTTAGTCGCCATTGGTTACTCAATTGATATGAGCTGTGTAGAACCTCGAAAGCCTGCGTTGTCAGCAGTGAAGATTATAATTACAACAGCAACCAGAGGTATGTCATTAATTTGATGATGGCCATGAAAATACATTACCTTTGACACATCAAATGACAAGGAAATAATCACAGCAATTCCCTCAACTAGTGCATTTCATTTACCAGGGTGGGGGGGGGGGGGGTCCTTTGGCAA
>NW_017805983.1:5593859-5596243 GCF_001891065.2 Hippocampus comes
TTTTTTTATAATACTTGTTGTCTTGGCTTCCCTGGACAAGACAATCAATCAATCTGCTGTACAATTAAAACATCCAAATTATAACGTTAAAAAAACTATTACTTTTGAAATATATCTAACTGTAACTATGACTTGTCAAAATGACATTGTATGTATCTGAAACTGGAGTTCCAGATTAATTCCAATTCAGTCGCACATATCCATAAATCACTAGCGGCACTAGGCTCGCTGCAATTGAATCGTAGACTAAAGAGACGTCATTTCTCCCGAGAAAAATGACATTGCCTATTTGAACTGCATTGAATGAAAAGTTAGATTATTCAAAATATTAATTACGACTCGACGGAAAGATGTTATTTATGATGCTAAACCCGGACAGTAAAATTTAGTTGATACACGTTGAATCGTCTTGTCATATTTCAGTTCACTGAATACGCAAGTGGGTGTTTCACGTGACGCGCACGACATCTATAAACCATCAGATTGTATTTTTAGCAAACTGGTTGCGAGAGCGCTTCCACGGCGTCACGTGACTTGTGCTAACTCAACTGAATACTGGCATGATAGAGCAGAATGGAACAGAATTTGGCCAGATTGCACAGGCGGTTGCGCATTCTACCTTTCCTATTCTGTTAACTGTAAATTAAGATTGTGGTAACATGAAATTACACCCAGGTTTGCGACACGTTTGGGGTTTGCTGCCAGGTTCCATCGTACAGGACTCTCAACTTCCTTCCTTTCGTGAATTAATGGTGTGTTTCACATGATCCACGCTAGCCTTGTATCTCGGGGGAAACATGGTAGTTAATTACTACGTTCAGTTTTGCGAGTTAAATAGTTAGTTGCCTCTGTGGCTAATAATATAATATCGTAGAACATGTGAAAACAGACGTAGATATGAACAATAGCGTATTTTCATTGCGTTTGGCTAATTGTTTCTGAAAGTACAATCAAATCACTGTACCAGGGTTAATATGCATGTACATTCCTCTGTAAAAGTTAGCGTCTGTTGTTTCACTTTCGGGTACATTACATAAATTATTATAACATTATTGCATTCGAACTAACGCACGCTCCATAAATAGGAATGTTTCTTCCCCGAGTGTATATATTGTTTAATATCTGCGAATGTAATGTTAGCTACCCGGAGTGTAACGGCTCGCACGAAGGTGCTCAATAGGCCAGTCCAGTCCTCGGGCTCACCAGTTGGTCATGTCCAGAAAGAAGGCGCATCCGGCGGGGTTAAGCTGAAAACCGAGCAGCCTCTGGAACTCCGAGATGAGGATGTCTTTGTCGGTTGTGCCCATGCAGCTAAATTTCTGCGTGAGTTCCTGGTCTACGTCCAGGTCCATTCCTTCCATCGTCACTTGGCCTCCTGAAAATGATTTTTTTTACAAAGGAAACCCCTAATAAAGATGAAGGCCTGCGCTTGTCATAACAAACTGTGAACAACAGCGCCCAGTGCGCATGTCACAACCACAACGCTCACCCATGACACCGCCGAGGCCATGTGACTGTCAAATTCAACGTACGCACGCAAAAAATAAAATAAAATAAAATAAAGTAAAAACATGCACAGGCATACATAAGTGCACACTGACAGGATTCTACTTTAAAACGTTTTGTTTAAAGCCACTCACTTTTCAAATGAGCAAAAGTATTGGGACCCACATTATCAAATTAAATTAAAGTGAATAACATTTAATATTTGGTGGCACAACCCGTACTTGGAAAAACTGCATCAAGTTTGTGACCCACTGACTTCATCACTGTTCTTCATTTGAATGCCTTTCCAGGACTTGACTGAGTCTCTTTCTTTTTCTTTCCCCCCTTCTCCCTCACTAGGTTTGTACACATACAGTTGAGACTTCGTCTCGTGCAGAGGCCACCAACGTGGTGACCGCGGGCACCAGATAGCCCCCAGGCCTGTTCTAAAAATGGCTCACTGATGAAGTGATCATTTAAAAATGTTACAATTTACAAAGATTTATAGAGATAAAGTGTTGCATATTGATATCTAGGTGTTTCCCATCATGTTAAATCATTGTAGATAATGAGAGAATAAAGCATATGATCTTAACATACATAAATATAATTAATTAATTAATAACATCTAATTCCAGATGTGTTTCTCAACTCTATTACAATCGAATAATTTTTGTGCAGGATATTATTTCTATCGTTTTAGTAGTTAAATTAACCGCTTCCCACCACGACACCCATGCTTCCGGGTTTAACCTAATACCGTATTTACTTGTACTGTCCGACAGATAGCGCTATTGCATTTTCAGTGCGGTTCGTACGAGCGTGTGTGTGTGTGTGTGTGTTGGTGTGTGTGTGTGTGTGTGTGTGTGTGTTACATGAAAGGCATCGCTACGAAAGGA
>NW_017805983.1:5596262-5621160 GCF_001891065.2 Hippocampus comes
GAGAGAGAGAGAGCGAGGGAGGTGGGGGCTCTAAGGAGCCTGGGGGAGGTGGGGGCTATGCTGTTCAATGTGGAGCGAGGTACTTCCTAGCCTAGCAGGATCGCCATGGCTTTTAAGATCACCCCAGCCAATGATACATTCTGTATAGCACGATTTCCAAACTAGTAAATGTTGACCAGTAGAAACCCATCGGCAGAGATACGGCACAGCCACAGCAGAAATGGCCGGGATTATCAAAAAGCAAATTCTGAAACATTTGTCAAGGTAGGTGTCATGTTGGTTAGCCTGCTAGCCTTGCTGGATGCTGGCGACGTCAACAATCGCTTCTCGCTGGCTCGTATTGACACTTTCGGGGACACTTGTTTTTTCGAACGTGTTGTAAATTTCCGATTGCCGAACATCAGACGAGAAGAGAATTTCTATCTTCGTGTAAGCAGGCATGATCTTGCACATTATTTCTGAAACGTGCAAGCCCCTTCTTAAGCTCCACAAGCACCTGCATGAAAAACCGATTTACTGTAATTCATTTTGGTACAATCACAGTTTTTCACTCCAATTCTTACACACCAAGTCAATGGTTGAATTGCAGTGCTTTTGCAGATTTACAGATTTGACTTGAGCCAGAAAGCCTAAAAATAAAGGAATGTGACATCTGTGAGAATCATCATGAATTTTGGACATACAGTACTTTGTCACATTTATTTTTTAGTTTTAGTCCTAATTCAGACACAAAAGTAATATTTATGTGAGACATTGTCTAACAATACCATTACCATAATGTGGCTGTCATAATTTCGAGTAGTTTAGTATGTATTCAAATCCAATCCAGCATGTAGGTCCCATTAGGTTTTTAAACAGTGATCCTATTTGTAAATTGTTTAAGATCAACTTTAGTGCTGTTTAATTTTCAGGCCACCAGTTTTTAGAGTGCCAGGTTTTTTTCTAGTGGGATAAACTTAAATGTTTGCACTCATTTCAAGCATGTTAATCGGTGGCACTATAGTGTTTTGAACTAATATTGGTTTTAATTCCATCAAATCACTACTTTTTTTTCATCTAGTCCATCATTTAGAAAGTAGTAAAAGTGCACTCAAAGCAGATATTAAAACAAACCACAGATTTGTCACGGACATGTAAAGTTGGGTGTTGTATGCTCAGTGGGATGTGGGAGCTTAGTTTTGAACTGGTCTGTCAGGTCTTTCAGGCACATCATGGTGTTTACTAACGAAGTTAACAATTTGGCCAAATTCACAAGATCTGGGTGTCGACTACTCCCTAAGCTTCTTGTTTGACATTTTGCACAATTCTCTGAAATGTCACGATGATGCGTCGATCGTGTTTTATCTGTGAAATGAAGAGATATTGAACAAATGAAGGTGCTGTGATTGATGTTGTGTTGCTTTTCCCTACAGTTGTTTTCTCGCTCTCCTTTTATTTGCTTCTTATCCAGATGTGTGGATAAAATAGCAATTTTCTTTAGTCTTAAAGGAATCCTGAAATGCATGATTTTATTTCTGCCCCACAAATCTGTGACCTTCTGAGATAAAATGACTATTGTCTTTGGTCCGGTTCTTCTGCTTAGGTTCACCAAGAATCTGTCCCCAGACAAAATCAACCTGAGTACCTTGAAGGGGGAGGGGCAACTGTCCAACCTTGAGCTCGATGAAGAGGTTCTGCAGAACATGCTCGACCTTCCTACCTGGCTGGCCGTCACACGTGTCTACTGCAACAAAGCTGCCATTAGAGTGAGTCACTCTTAAAAAGACCAGCGAACCGGTTTGACAGATAAGTGCACAACTGAACCGTTAAGCAGAAACGACATTTTTAATCTTTATTTATCAGGTAAGGGAGTGGGAACAGATTTCATTTGCAATGCCGACCTGGTTGTAGGCAGCAAAGTCTTAAAAAAACATGACTGATACAAGTATTCTTTATCATACCTGTTCAAAAATAATCAAAATGATTTTCTTCAGTTTTATCTAATCTTTGACAAAGTGTAGACCAAGGAAGTTTGTCGAGGAGTAGCAGTTTTATTTTGTCATACATCATATGAGTCATTATATTTTTATTCACACTTTTTAACTTTTTAAAAATACATGAAGAATCAACAGTGGTCCCCAATCACAGGTCTGCAGGTCGGACCAGGGGGGTGGGGGGGCACCGCTGGACAGCCCTCTAGCTTGATTACCTTCCTCGACCTATTGAGCCATTCATCCATCTTCTGAGCCACTTATCCTCTCAAGGGTCGCGGCC
Source organism: Hippocampus comes (assembly GCF_001891065.2). Lineage (NCBI taxonomy): Eukaryota > Metazoa > Chordata > Actinopteri > Syngnathiformes > Syngnathidae > Hippocampus > Hippocampus comes. The sequence continues at coordinate 5,598,516 of NW_017805983.1, forward strand.
TATTAATCCAATTAAAAAAAATCTCTTTATGAATGCATTTTCTTTATTCCTTATTGGCATGACACATCGAGAAGTGCCGGGAATATGCTTGCTTGCTTGCTTACGTCATGCTTTGAAGAGTCTTTTGTGCCCACTGAGTACAAAAGACTGTCAAATTCTGTGAATTTTTTTTCCACAGCCTTGACTAACTTTGTAGTCCTACTGTCTTTGCAGATACAATGGACCAAATTAAAAACAAGCCCCATCTGTCTGGTAAGAATTTGCTTCTGTCTTGCAGTACTTTTCAGCATCACTTGTCTCGTTATATCCCAATGATTCTAGCATCGGCCTTTTGTGTTCTTTATCTTTAAAAAATATTTGCCCACATTCTGTTTTATCCACGGCCAATTCTATTTCCTCTTTTGTGCAGTTCCTGGATAAGGTGGAGGTGGAAATGAGGACATGTGAGGAGCCACGTCCGCCCAATGGCCCCTCTCCTATCGCCATCACAGCAGGCCAGAGGTAAGCCCGCAGGGATCCTGCGTGAAAGGGAGCACATTGGCTCATGTGTGCTGTGACTGTTCACAGCGAGTACGGTTTTGCTGAGAAAGTGGTAGAGGGCATGTCTGTTCGGATCAACTCCATCACCATCAAAGTGCAGGCTCGGGCCTTCCATGCCTCTTTTGAGCTGTGGCAGCTGCAAGGCAACAGCCTCAACCCTAAATGGCAGCGCAGCGACCTCCGCTTCACGCGCATCACAGACCCAAAGAGAGGAGAGGTACCAGTGCAGCATCGAATTCTGTCCACATCGTATTTGGTTTAATTTGTCTGCATGTGTGCATGTAGTTAATGTCAGGGCTGTGAGAAATATTCAAAATGCATACAATCCTCTCTGCATTGTTACTTTAGGAAGCAAATTAAATCCATACTTACGGGTGTAACAAAATACGTCTTGGACTGGAAAATCGCTTATTGAAGAGGTATACTGTATCTTACTAAGAAATGGCACATTAACAGTAGTGACCAGTTCATTCAATTGTATGTAAAATGACCACAAAAAGTCCTGACATCAGACTGACGTCTTAAACTGAGATGTACCATATTGAATTGAATCATAATCCCACTGAGTTGAAACGAAACGAATCATTCCACTTTCAAATTACACCGTCCACGAATCATTTCGCACCCTACGTATCAAATCGTCTTTTGTGGAGAGATTCACACCCCTAGCCAATTCTGCTATTCTATGTACCCAGTTGATGAAGTTATGACAAGGTTCCCGCAAATCCTTAAAGTATCAATAAGAAATAGAATAAGACAATCTAAAAATGAGCCCTTAATTGGTATAAAAAGTCTTGTCATGTAATAAGTAGGATTTTATGATTGTAAATAGTCTAAAATCTTTAAATAAATTAACATTCTTAAAAAAAAAAAAAAAAAAAAAACATCCGGAATTTTTTCCTCAATGTTAACGTCACATAATCATAACAGCGGAACCAAAAAAAAGTAATGTGGTTTTTAGTTTGAACTCTTAAGCGCAGAGTCATTTATGGACTGGAGCAACTTCGAACAACATTGGGACCTTGTGAAGTTGTTGGTCTCCAATTTAATTTCAAATGGAATTAAAAAGGCTTGAATTTAACTTGCCTTTAGCCATAGGAACTCTGTCTTAAGTAAAGCCTATTTGACCCAAGTTTCACCTCTTCTTCCCAATGATGGCTGTCATGTTTGACTGCTGCGTGTGTTGTGTACCTTCTCTCTGCTTCAGGTGTTGACGTTCAAGGAAATTAATTGGCAGACTTTGCGCATCGAGGCAGACGCCATCGAGAGTGACGAGCAGGATTTGGGGAGCACCCCGTTGCGCCTCATCACTAACCAGGGGCGCATCCGCATTGCTCTAAAACGCCGAGTGAGATATGATCTACTTTGTTTGAATTGATATTCTTGTCAGATAATTTTTACATTACGTTGCATGAAAGTATGCGAGCTGCAGTATCATATTTATTGAGAGTAATGTAATGCGGATGTGAGGATCAAAGCATCTTCTCTTGCTGTCCATGCATTCGGGTCACAAATGCTTCCTTGTTCCACCCAGATAAAGGACTGCAACGTGTTGGCCTCCAAACTGCTTTTCATTCTGGATGACTTGTTGTGGGTGCTGACCGACTCTCAGCTCAAAGCCATCATCCGCTATGCCAAGTCCCTCAGCGAGGCCATGGAGAAGTCGGCTCAGCAGAGGAAGAGCTTGACTGCAGATTCCCTGCAGGTCCTCCTGCCGAGTGTGATCGAGTCAATGAAACTCAAATTGAGCATTCAATAGCTTAATCTTATGTCATCTGAAAAGCATATTTAAAGTCTTGCAAATGACAATTTCCTGTGCTTTTCTTGCACGCGTCTTAAGAATTGCATTCCTTTCTTCAACATGTTAGCTTCAAATGTGGGCTGGAGTCTGTCTCTTTTCATAACGAGATAATTAATATGACCACTTGTATGTTATAGACTGCTTCTCCATCACCTGGGCTCCACAACCTTTGGGCCGAGTCAACAGCCGCTCATACTGGCTCACCCAACAACATGAGTCAATATTTTGATCGCTTTGATGTGAAAGAATCTTCTTACCATACTTTCATTTCCCGCTTGGACCTACATGTATGCAATGACAGTTCCTCAGTTGCTGAAGGTACACGAATCAGACTTGCATTCAAGTAAAATCATAAGGGTCTGTCACTACCACTCCCAACAACTATAATATATTGACAGATCGAGAAGAGCCTCCAGGTTTGCAGGGTGCAATGCAGTTGACCTTCAAGAAGTTGGGCTTTGACTACTATCCTGTTCACAGACCTGGTGAGTGGGATGAGCCCCTCTCCATTTTATTACCCTTTGTTAAACGGTGTCCTGCCACATATTCATTTGTGAATCAGTGTTCTGTGACAATTGTATCGTAATAATAATAATAATAATAATAATAATAATGCATAGTTTACCACTGGCCAATGATGCTGCACCCAGAAAAGGAAGTTTATCATTCTGAATCATTTACATTTAACAATTTGCCGTAGTTGTCATTTATCTGATTTATTTAAGAATGAATCTTGATGATAGTCTTCATTTTTTCATTGTATCTGCTGAAATTGTCTTCAGACTCAAAGGCCCACAATAACGAAACCGACTCGCATGTGTGCAGTGTTTGTGAACTATAATTTTCATCTCTCTCTCTCTCTCTCTCTCTCTCTCTCTCTCTCTCTCTCTCTCTCTCTCTCTAAAAACACACATTTCTACCACTTAAAATATCCTGAATTTTGCCAAACTAGTGACGTTACTCTCTTACCCACCATTTCTTTCAGTGCTGTTTTCGTTTCAATGCATTCTTTTTTTTTTGATAAATGTTCTGAGACGGTGTGAGTAGCCAACTATAATTATTTCAGTCCAGTCGCTCTCCATGCATTAGGACTAAATTTGAGGACTGTGTTTTGCTGACATTTAATGCTCCTGCTCTCTAGCTGATGGATGTCGCCACTGGGAACGCTATAGTGGAACTATGGAAGCTCAGGCGCAGTGGGCAGGCAAACTGCTGCATGACTTCCAGAGGAGGGCAGAGTCGTCGGGGTTTCCGGGTCCATGTACTGAGGCGCCGGAGCCACGCAACGATTCGCCCGCAAGGAGGCCCCGAGGTATGGATGCAGAATTCATTTCACAATTTCACACTGAAATCCTTCTGAGGTACAGTAACAGTAAAAATGAATCTTTTTAGAATCGATAATTCAATCCAATTCAACACAACACAAACAATCCAAAAGTTGAGTTAATGAAATAACTGTTTTGAGAGTGCGGGCGATCTCAACAGGGTCGTAATACCCAAACAGCTTTAGTTGTGCTCTCTCTCAATTCAGACGGAACAACAAGCCCAAGGTCAGATCTCTCCGACAAAGAACACTCAGCCAAAAACAACTCTAGCATGAGTCCTTCAAGCGCAGCACTGAAGAGATTGCGGTCAAGCTGCATGGTGGTCCGGATAGATGACGTTGACATTTACCAGGCAAGATTTTATCGTTCTCTGATTTGATTTACCTGCTTACTGTTGCGCTCTGCAAGCAGTCAATTATTTGAACAAGCTACAAAGGTTTGCTGCTAACAACAGAAATGGTAAACATGGATTTATTTGAAAGCAGGGATACACAAATACGAATTTAAAACAGATGCTAATATTTTTTTTCCAGGGAGTCTAACGTGCATTTATTCAGGTCGGTTAGGCCACATGCGATAATACTGAAGTATTTTAGACTTTTTTTTTCATTCAAAGCAATAAAAACACAACCTAAAATAAAATTTCATTACCATGTGTTTGTGTTTCAATTGTTATTTCCAGGGTTATTTAAAGGGGCTTTTAGTTCCCCTTGAGGCAGAGTGAGACCCTCTGGGAATTGTTATTGGCTGTTTTTTTGTTGTTGTTTTTGTTTATGGAAGTTATCTTTTCTGCCCTTTTTTTTGCCACAAATGACTAAAACTTCGATGACTTTCTTTCTCTACCCCCCCATTCAGTTGTCTACAAAGAGCCGTCAAAACAAGAAATCCCAGCCTTTGTTGTCATGTAATCGTAAAGTTTTGAATCTGCCGGATAATATACCAGCAGTTCATTTGCAGTTTACTGAATACTACTTTCCCAACAGCCCCAGTTTCTCAGGTAACTGTCTTGTGTTGTCTTTTTATTAAATGAGTTAGAACTGCATCATCTCCACGACTGAAACCTTGGTTTCATCTACAATGTATTTGCAAGTCTCTCCTGAAATGTGAACTGAACCCTGACCTTGTTTCATACTCCCAGTGCCAACCTCGAACCTGTATGCCCAGGCAAATGGCCTCCAGCTGTGTGTTGACCCAGAGAGTGTGTTGTGGATTAATCTATTTTCAAGAGGGCTGCTGCACACTCTAGACCAGGTCAAAGCTTTCTACCATTTGCAAGACGGTGGCAAAGCAGACGAGCATGTTGACATCCGTCTGGATGCAGCTCAGCTCAAGGTGAATTGTGAAGTTGAAATGTAATTTAAGAAAAAAAACAACAAAAACAAGTCTGAATGGTTAGTCGTCATGTTTTATGTTGCTTTCCTTAGGTGGTGATACCCCTAGATTCTTCTATACTGGACCATCCAGAGCGTCCTCGGTCCCTTTCTGTTACTGTACCTCAGATGGCTTTCAGCAACACCCGCCACTGTCCCCATGGCTCCAGAGCTGACCTCAGCATGACCTGTGACACCTTTGCGAGCTGTTCGTTCTTCCAGCACGAGCCACCATGTCCTTACCCCAGAGACCGCAGTGCCTTCTGCGCCATACCCTCCATCTTCTCCCAGCACTCTCAAGAGTCGACACCTTCGCCGTTCATTACAAAACAACTAAGATCCCAAGATGTGTGGTCCCTAAGCCTGTCCCGTGTTGCGCTAGGTTTCGATGGAACTCGAGGACTCCCCAAAGGCAAAACGTACCCTTTTGTGGAGCCCTTTGCTATGTCTGTATGGATGTGCCAGCCTGATGCCTGGGTCAGGCGTTCATCATCTCATCCCGCTAGCCTTTGCAGGGCTCATCAACTCCCCTCAGAACAACTTCCCCACGAAGATGCTGCGCTTGCCTTTATCCATGTCTTGGCCCATGTCATCACGCCAGTCAAGATGTGGCTCAACCACTACCAGTATGTTGCCTTGCTCAGAATGAAGGATTCCATGGCACGTTTGGGGGTGGAATTAAGTCGGGATCTAAACGACGTTAAGCAGTGTTACGACCAAAAGTCAAAACCAGCCACTGTTTGTCTTGCCCTGCTTTTGGACTCAGTGGAGATGGGTCTCCTCTTACCACCAGCCAGCACAGAACCTGAAGAAGAGGTCCCCCATACTCCAGAGACTGACAGCCCCAGTCTCACAGACTCTGACATCTCCCCTTCTCATCATTCGGCAGATTTGATCCCTGAGGACAGTAGGTTACAAAACGGTGTATCCTCCCTCAGCACAGCCCACACTGCATTTGATCACGCTGAACAAGATGGTACTGTGGAGGAGGCATGTGAGGCTGTTGAAGAGGGACTGGAAGGTGATGCCTTGGCGTTCCTCGAGGACACTCCAGTCCTGTCACCTCAGCTCTCACCTGTCAACTCCCCTATCCTCTCCCGAGATCCCTCCACCTTCAGCCTGGAGGGAGAACTATCAAGCGCCATCAATGTCACCAAAGATGTGACCAAAGATGCCATCAGTGCCTCGCTGGACTTAACCAAAGGCGCTTTTTCAAGAACAAGGGACGCCTTTAGCATGTTGAGTCGTGGTTCTGGGATGAGCAAACTGTTCAGTCCACATGCCAAGTAAGTGCTAGTGCTTTCTGGCTGAGCTGGTGACATTGTAATCAGGCGTTTGTGCATCAAATGCTTTTATTAGCGCTTGATGATCTGAACAGATGAGTGTGTGTTCTTGCACATTCACAGGGAGCAAGTCCAAAATCCAGAAGAGTCCTCCCCCTCCCTGGTGGCCAGCCTAAGGCACCAAATGATGAAGCAGTCACCTTCCCAGCATTCCTTTGACAGTGCTATTTTGGATGGCAGTCTGCCTGATGAAAGTCTGTCTGTGGGCAGTGATGTCGGGGACAATTTAGTTGTTCTTATGGAATCAGGTACTTGGGACATTTCCATTTGAAACAATATCGCCCTAGATCTGCTGCACATTGAAGGATGCAGCTGAACTATTGCACAGTGTGCAGAGTTTGACAGCTAATTTTCAGGATTGGCTGACTGTTGGGCACTTGTTTTGCTGCAATCCAACATTTCTAGCGCCGATAGGAGCCAAATAAAAGTGACATGTTTTATCTTGTGAAATTTCACAACCACAATACTGTATACGTACAATGTATGTCACCCATAGACATTTGACATTGTAAATATGGTTAAGTTCTCTGACAAAAAGCAACACTTATGCACTGTGCTCCTCCACAACTTGGCGGTGGCCGGTCACGTCTTGCTCGCCCAAAATCAGGAAGTGGGGACGTGCAGTGGAGTTTCATGTCGCATTGCTTAAACAAACACCTACATGTGTTGGCCAATCAGATGAGTGACATCGCGGCCCTGTTCTGCCTGTGTTTTACAAGCACCTCAGACATGGTTCTGAAAGCGGTTCCATTACGACCACGTGACCCCGAAAAAGTGTTAAGGAAAAGCGACCACGTAGGGCGGAGCCAGGCTATTTCGGAGTTGAACCCTTATAATGGGAAAGTGGATTAACATCCCAAATAACGGACGCTAAATTCACTCTGACATATTGCACACACATTTAGTGGATGGGTTGCACGTGATCTACTAATTTGTAAGATGTAAAAATGGTGCACACCACCCTATTTGTATGAGGTAGCAAAGTGTAAGTGCAAAATGACATTTTGAAGTGATGGAAATGTAACTTCTCGTGGACGAGCAAACAAACCGTGGATAGTTTGCCAAATGTGTTATGACCTGTTCTGAATCACACACAGCTTGTGCATACCAAGAATGTTGGTGCTGATGATCAGGCTATGAAAACTCTATGTTTGAAATCAGAAGAATTTAGACATGAGTGTGGGAAAAGTGGATGCATCTGCTTAACACTGCATTAAAAAAAAAAAAAAAAAAGAAGCCAGCACCAATAACCACAGTACGCTAAAATGACCCAGATATCTCTTTGCAAGTGCAGTCGAGTTTGCCCCCATTAAAGCATGTCCAAACCTTTTATAAGTCAGGCCTTCAGTGTGTTGTTTGACGTTTCCAGAATCTGGTGTAGATTCTGCGCGTGTCAGTGTCAATCCTTCAGCCAACCGAGGCAGCCCGGCTCTTGGCACAGAGGGAGGGTCATCAGCTGATCTCAGCAGCTCCTTATCATTCAGTACAGAGGATGTATCTACAGATATGGTAGGTTCTTGGGTTCAGACAATGTAGCTATGGAGTTTCTAAACAGATTTTATTTTCACAATTAACATTCTTTTGTATGGTCCTTACAGTCCTCTGTGTTGTTACTCATTCTGAATGGGACATCCTGCACATTGGAAATAAAGGGCGAGGACCAAGTTTTTGCTGTACAAGCCCAGAATCTAAGCTCAGTACAGATGGGTAACGTCAAGGTTTTTGACTTGCTAGCTGGTCTCATTCAAGGTAACACAGACTGCCACTGTGAGACATTAATGGCACACTGCTTATTGGTAAGCTGATTTGTCACTAGATTTGTCTGTTTTGACAACATTCCCTTTGTGCAGCTCCTTCCCACAAGCAGAATGAACATTGTAGCAGGGGCTCTCCTGCAGTGTGTATGCGAGCAGAAAACGGTCCATCTGCAGCACGACACTCTGAAACGACAGAGTCTTTAGGCCTGCTGGATGTGAGAGTGCAAGACTGTCACGTCGAGTTGCTCGCCTCTACCGTAGCAAACATCGGGCCTTTTCTGGAGGATGAATTGAACATGGATGGTCAGCCAATTAACGTACACTTCAGCAATGTAACCATTACTATTAAGGTGGGCCATTGAAGTCCTTTTTAATTTTGAAATGTTTCTGCATGTTACTCGAATGTGATTCAAATGAAAAAACTGTAAAGCTTTGTTTTATTTTGTGAGTTGTTATCTTGTTTTTGTTTTCATTAGGATGATAGCCCAAGAATTTACCCAACAGCTCCTCAGCCAACCTCAGTCACGTTTGTGGTAGATCAGCTGCTTTTTGAGTGCAGTGATGATGGTATCATGAGGCTCAAAGGTGGGCAAAACAGCGTTTTCATCTCTAAATGTTGGATACGACGGGGCACCCATTTATGTTTTGTTTTATTTTTTTAATTGACTACAGCTGAAGTTCTGGACAGTCCAAACTATTCCTGCTCTGGTAATCAGCAATGTGAGGTAAGCAATTTCTGCGCTTGCACAACCATACACAATCATAGGCCACATATGTTACACTCACACAGTCTAATGAGATCCAATACAGGAAAAACACAAATTCAGAAAATACCCAGGTTTATTTAAATTTGTTGTATACTGATTTTAATTTGTAGAGCTGTATAACTGTAATTTTGTTGTCCCAAAAATTAATACATAACCATTTCTAACTGATTGGTTTTTATTCCTAGCTGTATTGCCTCAATTTCCCCTCTGGGGGGATCATTAAAAAAAGATCTTATCAGCATGATCTGTGATGCACGAACACAGTGGTTCTTAAACCTTTGACACCAAGTACCATCACAAAAAATACTTGGCTCCACAAGTACAACCATCATCATGAGAATTAAAATACAGTAGCGTAGTTGGCCAAAGTGTTCAAAAATGAGGCAGAGGTTTTATTTAATATTAGTGTTGGTAAGGCTGTCACTATGGAATATTTTTCGAATCGTTTATTCTATCGGTTGTACCATTGATTCATCATATAATCTGACATTTTATTTTATGTTAAGGTGTATTACAAATTCCTCAATTATGGCTTGTGAACCAATTATTGTTGTTTATTTGGGATTGTATAGTGATTAAAAAAAACTAAACAACAATTATGATTAGCAATATCACAAGAGGGATTGATGTTGTACTCATCAAACTTTTTGACTCATTCAGTTAATTGTTTTCCAAAGTAAAAGCAGATGTTTGTAAATGTTTTCTTATTTTGGACCAACATGTAAGAGTCAGTTTCCCTTCATGAAGGAGAAATCAGAGAATACTTACAGTTTAGTGGTTGAAATTTGATGGTTTGAAATTAGTTAAACAATGGCACAATAGGATAGCTCGATTTATTTAAAAAAAAAAATTGTGCATTAATTTTTACACTTCTAATTGCTAGCCACCATAACAGTTTGAGCATTACCAGTCCACTTAAATATTGGAAAATAAAAACTTTATTTAAATAAGGAGTCAAAAGAATAAAAGTTGTACCTAAATTTTTGAAAAACATTTTAATAAGATTCATGTGAGTGTATTGTATTTTAGCAATGTATTGTAGTGAAATCAAAAAAGTTTGAACATTTAATTTAGCGATGATTTTGCATACCACGAGAGAGAGCCCGCGTAACACCGGTGGTAATCGTACCACACCTTATGAGTTTTTATTTATTTATTTATTTAATTTTAAACTCTGGTGTCTAGTTGTACTCATCGTGAAAAACAAAACCGCGAGATTAGACTAGTTTGCTTGCGGCATCCTGTCATATACAGATGATGTGCTATGAACTGATCTATTCATCCTGCCATTACAGAGGCAAAGCCTGCAGTCGAAACTTTCTGACTCCCAGGTGGCCCTCACACAGGCCCTCAGTGACCGAGATCGCCTCCTTCGGGAGATAAAGAAGTATGACCCTGGGTTCACGCTCTGAGCCCAATGACCTTCAAGCCTCTGTGATGATCACGTACAAGAGCACTGTAAGAAGGTGACGACTGGAAAGTGGAGGTGATTACATGATGATGACTTTAAATTGCTGCAATTACTAAAGGGGAACTTGTAATTATCTGGACAATGACTTTTTCTCTTGATCCGGTGGATTTGAAATAAAACTCAGTGTGTTTCAAATATCGACTTTCAGCGTTAATTTAAAGAATGCTGAATGTGTTATGCACAGTACATCAATTAAAAAATGCCTTTCAGTGAAGGCCAGAAAGAGCCACATTTGTCCAAATATGTTTGTGCCCCTAATACTGAATGTGTGTCCGACCTTGAAAGACGCAAACAAATCTAAACAATTGCTAGAACTTCAAATCCATCATGACGCTCAAAAGAGGCAATACATTGTTTTTGAAGATGTCAATGTCCAAATAATTCCAGAGCTAGCCAAGTAGCTAACGGCTATACTCATATCAGACAGTGAATCAGGTGTTTTCTGCCCACATTAGTGTGGACAGAAAACGCATCTTTTTTTTTTGTTTGTTTTGTTTTTTTTTGTCATGCAGCATGATTAGTTAGATACTGTCAGCCTTTAAATTCTTTCCACTTCAAAGTTTTGGGTGGAGATATTCAAGGTTGATCGTGTGTGAAAAACACGATAAGCGCACGTCTTGGTACTGTAGATCCTAACTATATGAAAGACCTGTATTTATTTATAAAAGTATGATGTAGCATAGTAGTGTCACAGATTGTGAAATGTAAAGAAAACAAGTCACTTTTTATAAAGCATAAAAATACATGAGCATAGACACGTTGAAGTTCACCTCATTGCCATCTTTGAGTTGTTTTATTTCCGTGCAGTGTTGTTGAAGTAATGAAATGTATTGCATTTTGAATTCAGTACCTTTGTGGCTGCTCGTGTTATTACCTGTGGACACCGACAGTGACCACACAACATGCCAGTTAAGTTTACTTGCGTGAGCGCAAGACAGTGCGAAGCAATTTTATGGTTCACTATTCCGGCGCAGTATTTTGGAATCATACAATTCAAAGATGGCTTTGTGGTACTAATTATACATGCTCATGCAGTGTGTCATGTAAAGCACTTTTCTGAACATTTGTGACTGTGAAGTAGGATCGATGTATTAGACCTAATGCTTGCGTTTTCTATTTTATGCAAAATAATGATGTAGCCATTCGTTCTAAAACTGCACAGTATGTTGTTTATGACATGAATGCTTTATTTAAAATGTTGACCTATTCCATCTTGTCATATGTGGTGTGGCATTTTTGCCTTTAGAGGCACTGAATTTACTGACCTCTTAGGTCACCTCATCTTCAGTGTGTGTGGGGCAGACCTTTTGTGGTTGTAACTCGCCAATGCGCTCATTTCAAGGTTATTCCAAGGAATCTTTGCAATATCACCGCTTGATCAACCAAAATCAAAGAAAAGAACAGGTGTTGAATTCATACTTGGTCCTTCATTAGTAAGTGATTCAATCAAGTGTGAAAGCTTCTTGGTCTGCACCTGCTGGCGACTTGATCAACTCCATGTCTGCCCTCCAAAGCAAGTGTGAGGTGCAGAAACGGGATGGTCAGTAAAGCAAAGTGTCTCCTGTGTTTTTGCTCTCATGCATGAACTTAAGTGTCATCGTGTTTGCACTTGTGTGAGTATACTCACTGGATTTTTTTTTCCACTCATCTTGACAAATTATAAAAGATGGCAGGTGAGAGCTTCCAAATGACGCAAGGGTTTTGAACCCTGTGGACAGCACTTGTGTGGAATATTGCAATTTTTGTCTTTATCACTTAAGACTAATGTGAAATTGGTTCTGTGAACCGAGAGTGAGTGTAAAGTATTTTAACAGAATAAATGAACACTTGCTTCAACATATTTAAGTTGTGCTTCTGTGGTCCATCATTGCACCCACCTCCTGACTCACCAACAGACAGGAGCCTATACATCAGTTCATGGTGGACATTGCAATGAATTCATATTTTAAATCTTTAGTAAAAAGGCCAACCCGTAATACTATTTTCAATAATAAAATTGACTGTATTTACAACCATACTTGATCAGTACAACTCCATATCAATTGAACTGAATGTTGTAGCAATCATTTACACTGACAGTTTGACAAGAACCAGAGGCGTTGCTTCCATTTCAAAGTCCTTGGTTGTGCACATCAAAGTTTCTTCAGCAGTATGCAGACTGATCTTGATGTTGGCTCAGCAAGTTGTAAGTAGTCTGACGACAGGCGCAACGTTTCCTTGGAGTAACGGCACCACTTTCGTAGTATGGCCAGTTTGGTCATCAATGACATGTTATTTGAGGCTGCAAACCTCAATGGAACAGAATGTTTTTGTACTTGGTGTTGGGAATCTGATGGCGGCTCTTTAGCCTCCTCACCGCCTCCCTCATGTGTTTGGGCTGAAGAGGTGGTGTGTCTCCCCACTTTTCACAAACATCCAGCGCTGTGAAAACCCAAATTATTTACTTTTAATTAAGTTAAATTATTTACTATTTATTTACAGGAAACTCAAGTCTACCGGAGTGTGCTATACTCTTACCTTCCTCAACTATTTCCCCAGCAAAAACTTTGGAGATACCAGACATGGCGATCACCACGTTTTGGGAAACCGAGGATCCTGTTATGGACTGGATCAGCTAGAAGAAAAAAGAAAAAAAAAAAAACTCTGTTATGATTTGAGAATACAGTGATTCCAAACCACTGTGCTGGAGCAAATCAGTGTGTCATGAGAGGTGTGCCAGAGGACAATACCAAACTTCACTTTACAAATTGAAACGATGAATAATTTGGTTCATCTACAGTATCTATGCCTGTAATGCATTGTATAATGAACCTACCTGTTCCAGTTCAAACAACATAAGGCTTGGCTTCCTGCAAGTACGGTATATCAGCTTTGTATTTAACTAAAAAGGCCCAGACTTCACATGAAGGTCATTATTTTGTGGTGTACCATGCGATTGTTGTTCCTTAGCTCAATACAGTTTTGGAAACACTGCACTAAACAAAATTTAGAAGCTACATACCCTCTTAATAGCTGCCTTTGGGAAGGCAGAACGCCTGTACATTTCATAACGATTCAGCTGGTCTTCAGAGAAAGATGACACCAAAACCCTTCAAAAACAGTGGAAGAAATGTGTTAATGGAAATATATTGAATATGGTTTGTGTTTGGTTGAAAATATCTTACTGCATTTTTTGTATTTCGTCCTCATCAACCTTTTGCCTCTTCTCCTTTTTCTTTTCTGGTTCCACCTTCAGTCTTTTCGATGCAGGCTGACCCGAAGTCCCTTCCTCTTCATCCTCTGCTGCTGCTGGCTCCTTCACACGAAAAAATAAAACGGTGGACAAATATTAAGAGCCAGTCATCTAATTATGTCGGCCGAAACGTAACATTTACTTACAGATGCATCGTCCTGTTTCCGCTGGTCTTGCGAAGAAGACTCCTTTAATTCGTCTGCAGGCTTTTCTGGGGCAGGGGACGATGTGTCATTCGTCGCCTTAGCTTTAGGCTTCTCATCTTGGCCGGCTACTGGGCTCTCAAGTGTGACCTCGGTTTTGATCCGTGCAGGATCCGCCATTATCACCCAATCACGATGACAGACAGCTTCAGCCTCTGCAGGGTCAGATTCTGCAGGAGTTAACCATGGTTAGTCTATCTGTCCATGACTACCACTATTTACATTTGACCGATCGTATGAAAGTAAACATTTGTACACATGTACAGTAATTTCTAAATTGAGCGTCGTGGCAGTGACGCACATTTTAATATTGCTAACATTACGGTAAACACGAGTTATAGGGTTAGGACAATACTGGACCACAGCCCAAACATATCAAACCACGTCAGGGTTATGTTTAAATACAAGCAATGTTTGTTGGCTGGCTAACTAAAAAAAAAAGTAATCATCGCTTACCTTCACTGGAGTCCGGCGTCAACAAAATAGCAGCTAAGATAACAAACGTTCTTTTAACTGGTTAGAATCAAGCAAATACGGCCTAATACAAACATTTCCTTCATAAAGTAACTATTTATTCTCTAATTATGCTAGCGAGTTTTGATTTTTCTGGAGAAAAGAATCAGGCAACTTGCAGCTGCCCAACGTCAGTTCCGGTCGCTGTTCTAAAACCTTTATTGCCATTGTAATTTTTAACAGAGACGGGTTTTTGCCAAACCTTTATTGATACTGTACTTGCAAAGAATATTTATTTTGAAACTTGTTTAAAATTGTCATTGACTCGTGATTTTGGTGCCTTTTAATTTTAAAGGTAATTCTTACATTTTGAATCCATCAAGGATAGAAGTAAAACAAAAATCCTGTTGTAATCACTTTATGTGTACTCTTCGTAAGCTTTAATCAAACATGACGAGACACAAAAATCGAATTCAACTGCAATTATTTAATAGCTACATTTAAATTGAGAATATTCTAGAGCACAGATTTTTAAAAAGGCGACACTAATACAGTATTTTCACCAGGGTTGCCGGTCGTGTTTTATTCGTTTTTTTAACCAAAACGTTATGATTCATCTAATATCAGCCAACGCCGCCTACTGTTACCGTTCACTCACTGTCACCTGATGAGCTCTTGTGAAACGTTCCTGTTCACACCCACAGAGACAATTTGACTGGTTCGAACAAACATACAAAAAAGTGACAGGGGGTTACAGGAATGACGTTCTCGTTATTTTTCAACAATTCGGTTCATCGTTAAATTGAACATTATCAACACGGTCTCTGTGCCCACTTGCGTTTGTGGCTCCATCTGACCGAAATCTCCAGTATCGAGCTTTGAGCAGCTCGGGGAGGGTGTGTATCGTGTAGTGTCCGGGGCTGTGCGCGTTTGTCTGCCTGCTGGGGGCTCGGCTTGGAGATGCAGCAAGTGGGAGCAGATTCGAGGAAGTGACGGACGCCACTCAAGGGACTGGCCAGAGGAAGTTTGCTCCATGGTGGTGCCGTGCGCCTCAGCGAAACTTTTCCCCCTTTTCGGCACCAGCAGCAACGCCGTGGAGCGGGCGGACGAAGAGATAAGAGGTGGAGGCAGCTTTTTGTTTGCCCACAATTGAGGAATACTAACTCGAGATCGGGGGGAAAGGAGGGCTGTCGCAGAGGAATTTCACAAGAAAAGCCCATCCTTCTACTTTTTTTTTTTTTTTTTTATCGCATCCACAATGGGGAAGGAGCAGGAGCTCCTCGAAGCGGCGCGCACGGGAAACCTGGCCGCGGTGGAGAAGCTTTTATCCGGGAAACGACCGTCGGCTGGCACCGGCAGCGGGTTGTATGGAACTGGTGGAAGCGGCAACAGTGGCGGCCACGCTGCCTCCTCGCATCCGCTCTCCAGTCTGCTCAGGTAGGCTCCATTGGAGGGAAGCAGGCGCTGTTAACGGAACGAGCCCTGCAGTGTTTCTCAGTCAAATATTACCCTGGCCTACTCCGTTTCATTATGTAGACTAATCACTTCTGCTAATTTATTATTATTATAATTATTATTTATATACAAGGGAAACATTTTGTCCAAGGCAGCCCAGCTAATGCTTCTTTGTTAGCTCCAAGCCAGCTGTACTGTAATGCATAAACCGCTGGCAGGCTATCATGCATCTTTTTATTATCTATTATAAAAGAGTACATGCTGTTAAAAAGGACTACCAGGCATTATTGAATGTCTATACAGTATTCCCACTGGTGAAGGTGAACTAGCAGCCGAACTTTCATCTAACCATTCAAACGTGTGAGGATAACTCGTGTGTGTGTGTGTGTGTGTGTGTGTGTTGGCTGTTATGAGGGCTTTGGTCACAAGAAAATGCTTACAATATTTGCTATTTATTACATATGAGAATGTGAAATTTTGCAAGATTTTAGCAAGCATCAATCATGGAAGGTGACATGTTTGATTTGCTTTCACGGGCCACATAATATGATGTGGTGGGCCAGATCTGCCCCCCCCCGGGCCTTGAGTTTGACACCAGTGATGTATCTGGATCCAAATGATTTCATTTTACGCAACCCGCTGATGAAATAAAATTGAGTAAATTCAACATGCCATTTTTTTTCTTTCAGTGTACTTAACATACACATCGCTCCATTATATGTATACTGGTAGTCACGCATGGTTCTATTCAAAACGTCATTTTGTTTTATTGTCAGTGTGACAACATTTTCATGAAAATTAAAGGAAACGTATGGACATAAAGAGGGATATCCGGTATTGGAAGTGCCATTAAGCAATGGCGATAAAATGTTTTGGCTATTCAACGCATTCATGTAAAGGAATAAAATTTACAAAATATGCGGTAAATTCGCTTTTTCTAGTTGTCAATCACATTTGTGTATGTGTGTGTGTGGGGGTGGTGTGGTGTGTGTGTTGTGACTGAATTCAGCTGCTTGGGAACATTATGGCAGAGGTCGTAAGAAGGGGGAAGTCCTTGGTGAGGTCAACGTTTAATGAGGTTTTAGCCACCATCTTGAGGATTTTGTCTTCCTGCTGAATTGAATGATGTTTATTTCGATACAAACTATAGTCCATCAAGTCTGTACATGTCATCTCAAGTCTGTTTGCCTGCCAGGAGTCTCTCATACAAATGCTTGGTATACAGCCCTAAATGGATGACATTCATATCAGAATTGGTTGTGTGCCACAATATCCAGTATGGTATGAGTCTGATTGTTTTTGCCAAGTTCTTCCCATGACCTGATATATTGGTGAGCCAAAGCAGCACACACTACCTCAACTTGTTCTAAGTGTGAGTCTTTCATCCACTCCCTAATATCATCAGCCTACTCAAAGTGACCTTGCCTACGATGCATCGTCATCATCAAATCCGGATGAACATCTGTTAGTCAAAGCATCCTAGCCAACTTGATCTCAAGTGTTACTGTAAAACTGAACGTGATAAGTTGGGATACTTCATGCAGACCATGTAGCACTCTTAAATTTCATGTCATTAAAACCTTCTAATGGGAAATCCAATTTCAGAGACATTGTTTTGAAGCTGAATGCCTCATGACCACTGGAGTCTGTCATGCCACCTTCTCAGTCAGATTAATGGGAACATTGTGAAAAAAGTTTTCTCAGATTGGATTGACTATTCCACCATTTAAGGACAGGCAGGTTTCAGATTTACAGAATTTTGTTCCAAAATAATGCAGCTTTTGTCAATAAGGCTACCTTTTATTAACAATCTAACTTCAATCGTTATTATCATTTCACGCTGTCTGACGTGTGTTTTCACTAGCTTTTGGTGTTCTTGCTTTGGAATGGGGCACATGTCAAGACCTGCAGTGTTGTTATATGCACGCAGTAGTGCAGCTAGGCTCTGCGGAATGTCAGCTTTCCCAGGAGGCCTCACACCAGCGGTTGCCATGGGACAGGCACCGACCCCGGCGTGTTTAATGATGCCCTGACCCTAAACATTTGCTCCATTAGAATCAAAACGAGGTGGACAGGGCTGCTTCAAGTTGCAAGGTCATGGCCTTTGAATCGGCTACATGTGGTGCAACCTATTTAAAGCCCACAATGCCATAATAACAATGTCTCTAAATGATGCATTGCCATTACAATAACAATGAAGTCTCTCAAATAAACCCCTTATTATTGTATCTGACAAGAACATGATTGTGGGTCCTTGAAATCCAGCTCTGTATGGGCCTATTTCAAGTTTTATCCCATATATAGCGAGCCGTAATGTATGACTACTATCCAAATCAATTTAAGTGAGGAAAATGTATTCAAATCAGTTTATGACTTAATTTAATTATGTAGGATATTACATTTTCCCACTTGGATGTCTTTCAACAAGTTAACGTGAAAACAATTTCATAACAGTTGGTCTAGGCGCAAACTCGCTAGGACTGGTTACAGGCAAATAAAAAACAGGATTTACCCTAAATTGACAATCAGTTTTTTTCTCAACTGGCAGAATTCCAACCAATCAATTGATCAACTAATCAATTATCATACCTTCTCTGTGTGTTTCTCAGAGGTCTACAGGAATAGTCCCCCCTCCGCCCTCCACCCCCGATTTTCTGGTCCACTTTGTAACAACATAAGCGGTGGCTCTGAGTGAGCTGGAGCTCAGATGAAATACCTGGCAAGAAAAACAAACACTGTGCCCATTGAGGGGGAAATTAACTGAGGAATTCTCGGAGATCTGGACAGACACCCTTAAAGCTTAGCCAGATTGAAGGCTTGTCTTATAGCTTCACAGCCACATCCTTTGTCCAGCTGACAAAGCCTTGCCGGATAGCTTTTCATATTCATATAAGACCATTTGGTGCGGGGGTTTCTCGCCTGTTTCGGTCTTACAAAGAAAACTGAGCTCTCATCTGGCTGGAACTGGACCACCTATTTAGAGTGCCCTCTTCATTAGACTCCCCGTTGGCCAAGAGAAGTCTGCAGTATTTTAGGACCGGACCAGCTGTAAAATGTTCTGTGGATGCGTATTGTTTATTGTCTTGCAGGGTCAGTTTTCATAAGAGTTATAATGATTTGGTTTGCATTTTAATTTTGTCTGGGCCCTACTCCAGATGCTTCCCTACTATTAGGTCTGCTATATCTGGGTCGTTCTATCTAGACAGACCCACACATAAGACAGACTGAAGTCACCTTGAAAAAAAATGTGCTCAGTGAGAACTAACCCAGTCTGTTCTTAAAGAAAAAAAAAACCTAGCACCAAAGTATGTCTCTTGAGACGAGTGTGTGCACGTACTGTATATCTGTGCAGTTTGAAGGTAGCCAGAGTGGTGCTGCTGAGGAAAACTCTTCTTACTGTTTCACCGTAGCATATAGAAATCATGCAAAATCCGACTTCCAAGTTATGCTACAGTACTCCCCTGCAATGTCAATGTATCATTCTGAGGTTAATGTCGAGCTGGCGAGCGGCAAGCTTGCCACTCGCATTGCATCAATTTTAACCTCTGAACTTGGAGACTCTGTGTCTGGTTCAACATGGGTCGTTGGGAAATCTTACACTGCCATGTTAGCATTGCAGGAGCATCTGAGTTTGGGGTGAGCTGCTTGGCGTGTGACGTTTGCGGCACATGTTTGTGTAGTGTGAGAACAAGACGCCTCTGAACAGTGATAAATTACACTTACAATTACACCTATGGACAATTTCGAGTGTGCCATTAACCTGCCATGCATATTTTTGGAATGTGGGAGGAAACCAGAATACCGGGAGAAAACCCACGCAGGCACGGGGAGAACATGCAAACTCCACACAGGAAGGCTGGAGCCGGAATCGAACCCTGCACCACTACACTGTGAGGCGGACGTACTAACCAGCCTACCACCATTACACACACACACACACACACACACACACACACACATATACATATATACATGAATGAGTCCCAGGCCCAAAGTGCTAAAAAAAAAAAAAAAAAAACTTTGATTAAAATCATATATCTTCCTTGATACGAAATGACAAAACCTATCTTGTCGTCTACTTCTCTATCCTGACCTAGAATGTTGCTGGTACAGTATGGTGAATGAAAGGTTACATTATACTTGAGTACTCCCATGTGCGCTTGCTAATGTAAACTCCAGTTCATTCCTCCATTGAAAATCTTGCAATAACAAATAGTCGAAAGGAAACAATAAGAACTATGAGGGTTGTGAGTGTGTCTTTTGTTTTTTTTTTGGGGGGGGGGGGAGCATTGAGATATGGGCCCCAGTTATGGACGTGTGCAGGCCCTCTAGTTGCCCATTAGTGGTCCAGACGTTTGGTCTGTGTGCTCCTGTGGATGGCGTCTCCCTCTATCTCTCACTGTTCCCCTGTCAGCAGTCTTCCTGCCCACCTACTGGTTGCACAGCCATACATCTGTCTATACCACACTTCAAACATGTGACACAGTTAAGTGCACTTGCTTTACAGGAAACAAATTACTTTCTTATCAAGAGGTTCACTTTTCACATCAATTTTGCTATATAAAAGAAGTCAAATAAGAGTTTTCTGGAATGAGACATCCTGAGGTTGACTTCTAAGGCACACTTAATTGAATCATCAGAGAATATGTATTATATATAAAAGAAAAAAAATGAAACGATGATTTGGCTGGTGCACAAATAGATTATTTTAGATATTTTTTTTTTACGAAACAATGATTTGCAATTGTGTTTCAAGTACCAACATATGTCATTCAAATGGAAACAAAACACTTGAAAGCTGCTGTTGGGAGAGTCACGCGTTCACTGTTTGGGGACATGCCAGCTAGAAAATGGGTTGGGATTTAATTGTTTTTTTAAATGTATTTTTTTAATGGCTTGCTCGCCTTCTTTTCTACAAGTCATCTTTCCCTGTTGCCCACATTGCTTTTTATGCCCATCTTGTTAGTTGTGCTGCAGGCCTTCTGACTGCTGCCTTCTTAATCTGTGACCACCCGTAGTTAATTAACATCTCCTATGACCACTCACGCTCTGTGAAATGCAATATAGCATGATGTGTTTATGACCCCCTCTGTAGGCCTTGAATTGACCGGGCCACAACTGAACCTACAGTCGTGCTACTGTATGTTAGTTTTCATTTCAGTAATGGAGCATTATAATCTCTTGCATCTTCTGTACGTTTAATTTAAGGATCGCAGATGTTTTTGTCCAGTTATTTAAAATGTATTGCTGCTAGGAATACAGTGCATGTGTGGACCAAATCTTATATCCCGATATAGATAATTTTATATCCCAATAACAATGCATAGTAAACTATCAAGGATTATGTCAGATCGTACAGTAGAGATGTTCATATGGCACAATGATATGTGATTATATTGCACAGCTCTACTATAGTGTAACAAAAAAACAATGCCAAGTCACCGCTTTGAAGTAAGTAGTGTTAACATACTAAATTAAGATAGCAGCTGTCATCAAATCTACATGACATCAAACCATTAACAGTTTAGGTTTTGGAATGTCATTATCTTATTTCCAGGAATTAAATTAAACAATGTTACATATGCACATGTCCCGACCAGGTAGACATTGAAAAGAAAATTTAATCCTGGTGCTTTAACATCTATTGAAAACTGAAATAGAACTCCTAAGTAAGCATAAGCAGAATGAATATATTGAGTAGGCATGCTGTTGTTTTCCTTTGCCGTGTTACATTTTCATGAGTCATTCTTTTGGACTCGGAGGTCATATGTCTTTCGAGAAATTCTAGGTCTAACCTGTAAATGGGCAGACCATGACGTCACAAATTCATCTTGTGGTTTACGGGAGTATGTGTCACAGACATCTCGAGGACTCATCATCATTCTCATCGAACTGTTGCACAATTTGCTCACTAACTTTCAATATTGCTGCAGAGCAATCATGCTGTTGGTGTTTTATCTGTTTCAACATGCAAATGTGTGGATTTCCTCTGCCTTTTGTCTGATATTTTCATACAATAAAGCCACTAAGAGTTTGATAGTGCAGATTACCAAGCAGGTGCTTCAGTGTCTCTGTTACAATTAACTCCTTTTCACACTGAACTTTGGTTTTTGCGGCTCTCACCGCAGGGTAGAATGCAGAAAGGTGCAAGGACGACAATGGAAAGCCTATCCCAGTTGTCTTCGAGCAGTAGACAGGGTGCCCCCTGAACTGGTTGCTAGCCCATCGCAGGGCACACATAGACGAACAACCATTCGCCCTCACACTCACACCTAGGGACAATTTGGAGTATCAGGGTTCGTACGGGTCCATAAAGTACATAAAAATCAAAAAAAAAAAAGTTGTAAAATTATGTACATAATTGTCCAACATTTTCAGGAAAAACTTCTAAAATCCATAAAAAAAACCCATAAAAATCAACCTGTGGTGTTCATTTCATTTGTGTATGTCATTTTGTCCACCCTTCCAATAGTATAATATTCCATAGTTTTGTCGTAAAATGCGCCTGGCGCGTTCCCCTCAAACCCCGCTGTCGAGCTACATGCCTTCGCCGTCTCCGATCAGTTCCGATGATGATCACGTGATCACTTCGGGTCATTTCGGGTACCTGTATTTTCTGGAATTAGCTACTCATCGAAATTAACATCCTCAGCTAGTGACAGACAGACAAATATGCCGGGACAATGTCACTTTCAAGGGGGGTGGCGGGAACAGCCGGAATTCCGTGATTGGGTCGGTAAAGTTGCCGGCGATAATACGTCGGCCTACTGCCGAGTGTGCAACAAGAGCATCTCCGTGAAAAGTTTGGGTGTTTCGGCGCTGAAGACTCACGCAAAAGGCTCGAAGCACATGAAAGGTATGTTACGTCGTCCATTTCATACAGGCCCATTTTCATTATAACACATGTAACTAGCGGGCGTAGTTGTCA
>NW_017805983.1:5621855-5640592 GCF_001891065.2 Hippocampus comes
TTGTCAACATGTCTGATCTTTGAAGGTGGTATTAGGGAAAGTAATAGGGTTCTGTTTATTTGAAAATAAATTGTTTAAAGTTGTATATAATAAAGTTTATACAATAAAGATTTATATTTTCTCAATTTAAAATGTTCTTTGTGTACTTTATTTGATGAATTCAAGTTGTTTTCATTTTCCTACCTGTCATACAGATAGGAAAATGAAAATTTGACATCCAGTATGTCAAATAAAGGGTTAGCTGATTGCCCCCAAAAATAAAGATGTGCCCTTCCTTTGGCAGCAATGATTTGTACACCAGCTCAGTGATATGTAGCTTTCTATTCAGCCTGCGTATTCCTGAGCGGGCATTAAATCCACCGTGAATCCCCCGCTGAATGGAGAAAAAGTCCTTAAAAAATGGCTAAATTGGTCCACAAAAGTCAGTAAAAGGTCCATAAATAAAAAGCAAGTGGAAGAGTGGGAACCCTGAGTATTCAATCCGCCTGCCATGCATGTTTTTGGAATGTGGTAACCGGAGTACCCAGAGAAAACCAACACAGGCATGGAGAGAACATGCCCACTTCACACAGGAAATCGAACCGTGCACTTCTGCACTGTGAGGCCGACGTGTTCACCAGTCGATCACCATGCCACCGCTACGTTTAAATTGAACTGGTAATCCTCTTGCACTGACTGGAACAGTTAGAATGGCACAGATTATCAATACAAACTTGACAATCGTATAGTATGTCTGACATTTTCACACAAACAATTGAGGATTTAAGAGGAACTGTGGGGATTTATGATTCATCCAACTTTACTTTTATGCAACATGCCAGCATTTGACTATCATCAGTAGGCTCATGGAAAGGACAGGAGGGAAATATTATCTGTCCTCTCTTTAAAATCAAGCTTTATACAGCACGGAATTACAGCCCCCCGGAATCTCTTTCGAACTCTAGTTTCATCCCACTGATATTCCCTCAGGGAAATTAAGGATTAGCGTGGCCCTTTCAAAGAGGAATTCCTTCGTCGCTTCCCATGAATGCCCCTACAACTACACATACGCACACACGCACACGAACACACACACACACACACACACACACACACACACACACATACACACACACACCATCCGCGCTTCCAATCCAAATTGTCTTGTTGTGTTTTGCCCACCGCCGAGCTATGGGATTTAAGCCCTGTCTCTCTGCTACGTCAGTTGTGAGCTGTAGTAAGAGGATGACACTGGATTGTCCGGCTCCAAGCTGATTCCTGGCCTCGAGTGCCACTTCACCAAAATGCTGAGCAGATGAGGTGTTGTGGCTTATCCGACTGGCCGCTCTAAATGATTGTGAACTCTGTAAAAAATGAAAAAGGTGATATAAAATTGTGACGCTGCAGCCCCTCTGCTAATGTGGCTTCCATGACACAATGTTTGTGTATCTGAGTAGCATGAGAACTCTAAGCCAGAGGTCCCCAACCTTTTTTGCTCCACGGCCCAGTTTCATGTCAGACAATGATTTCAAGGACCGGCCTTTAAGGCCGGATAGATACAACAATATAATATGATATAACCTGCATGAAAAGTGTGGTATTTTCAAAATATAATAATAAACACAAGTCATGACACGAGGAACATCCTATCTGGCCGCAACATTCTCTGGTCTCTATGGTAACGTTTAAACATGCCTTCAAAATAAGATACGCGGCAAATAAAAAGTGCATGAAAAATACGACTCACCATCGCTGCTTATTATGCGGAGTAGACTTGGTGCGTGTGAATCTCCTGTTGAGATAAAGCCGTATTTGAAATAGGACTCCTTGTACTGTATATTAAATGTAGCCTTCTCTTTCTTGAAAGTCGTAGGCTCCTCTTCTGTCTCCTGGCTGGGCCTTTTCTCCTTCCCGAAAAAACTTTTCAAAGATGTTTGTTTTATATGCGGTGACTGAGAAGCGCGCAATCAACTGCGTCGAGAATGACATACTGTAGACTGATATAACAGAGAATCCGGTAATTTTTCAAAATAAAACATATTTCAGATTCCGAAATGAATAAAACGGAAGGAATGTTAAGTTAATTATTCTTTCTGTGCGGCCCGGCATCAAATGACCCGCGGACCGATACACCAAATGACCCATGGACCAGTACCGGTCCGCGGGTCATTTGATGCCAGTCCCGGCAGTTGGGGACCTCTGCTCTAAGCAATGACACTCCACTCATACCCACTACCACACAGCTCTAAGTTGGCCAATGTATAAAAGCTTCCATGCATTTTTTTTACCCCCCTGAAACTACACAAAACTAATAACTGTGTCTTGAAAGAGTGCCAACAATGATTATTAGATATACCATTCCCAAAAGTTCTCTTATAAAAGCATGTGACAAATAAAAAGGTGGTTTTGCTTTGCATTTTTATCGCTAATGTATACAATAATAGATGGTGTTTGATTTGTTTCATGATCAATACCAGTCATTCGTAGAAACATATTGTCATATATTGGAACTCTTTTCTGAAGTCACCTCTGTCTGCATGCTTACTTCAGGTCTATGCCATCAATTCCTTGACTAATGTTGTGTAACTTGACTCAACCAAAAGTGGTTCTGATTCAAAATTTGAGTGCTACAAATATGTGATTCCTTTTAGAAAGAAATATAAGTCCAGCTAAATGTTAAAATAGACACACTTCAAATTCCTGTTGCCGATTTTGTGACATCTATCTGCAAATACTGTAATGAGTAAATATAGCTAAAATGTCTGATTAAACTCGACTAAGCCTTGAATGAGAGCCTCCCAATTAAACTACAATGTCTGGAAAGAAGCTATCAGTGTTCACTAGTGAGACCATCAGTGCAATGAAGTCAAAGTCGTACTAATTGTGTGCTTGATGCTCAGGCAGGACTTCTTGCACTTATCTGGTAATGCTTTCTGCACTCTGCCTGATTTCGTTAACTTCCCCTGTCCTAGTTGCTGCTCTGTTTATGTTTGTTAATGTGTTTATGAGCTTTTTTTTTTTTCCTGATGTAAGCTGTTATGTAATTCTTTTATCTAGGACAGAAACCAAAAGTCGGTTTCTGTCTCCACTTGTGCTTGTGATGTGTTCAGTGGCCACGCAAACGTGGCATTGGCGCGCAAGAGGACTGCAAATGCAGGGTCCAACATTAAGCCTTTTCGAGTGGCGACCCAGTGGGGCCACGATGAGCCGCGTTGTGGTGGCCCTATATAATGAGAAACTGTGTTCCCTCCCATTTCATGGGTGGTGTGTTCTATAATTCCCCGGGTTAGGTGAATTTCCACAAAGTAGAGATTGCCTTTTTTAGGGGTGTGGGATGCTCTAACAAGTCATTGCAAAACCCTCTACATGGATTCCACCCTTCTAAACACTTTTTACACTTAATAAATATAACTTTAAAAATGACAAATGAAGAATACCAGCTCTGTAAATCCTTGTACTTTCATCGGAATTTCTTCTAAATATAAGAAGAAGAATGGTAGCATTGACAACTAGCTTTGGGCTCCCACAGCAAGGATTTATAGAGCCAAAAGGCGCATTAAACCACCAGTGTACCTTTGACTACAATATGACACAGGATCCTGGTTTAGGTGAGCCAATTTAGACAAAAACAAAACCAAAAAAACTTAAACGTAGTTATCAAGCTGATTTTTTTTCTTCCTCGTGTACTGTCAATGGCAGAATGCACTCTGCTCACATTAATTTCTGAACGTAACCTATCATCAGCAGTTCATGCTTTAGCTGGATACTTCCTTGTACCGCCTGATGCACTGTGCCCTGTTTTTTTGGGCTACTCTGAAAAAGCGAATGGCACATTTGAATAACGTTCTCGGTTTACCAACGGTCTCTGTCAAGCAGTGCGCTTGTAGTGTCTTTCCGAATGCTCGCACGACGAGGGATTTGGGGGGCGACTGGCTATTATGTTCAAGGTATGTTTTTTTTTTTGTTTTTTTTTTTGTAAAACAAATTTCGCCTGGTCTGACTGAGAAGGAAGAAAAATAGTAAGAAAACACACAAAATAGTGTGGTAAACTCACAGTAGACGAAATTATGGTCACATATGAAAACCCTGCAATTAGACTGACGCTGCGATAACTGAACCGCAGTTTAGCAAGGCAACACTGTGATATGGTAAATCTCAGTGATTATTTCATATTTAGTATTGTTCTATTATTTTTTAAAAGTAATAGAAAATTTAGTAGTAGTAAAGTAAATTTTTGAAGATATTTCTGCATAGTTCATTCGTTTGCATGTAAAAAAAAAAAAAAAAAAAGCAAGAACATGTTGATTTCATTATCATTTATGAAATTTCTCCTGGCCTGGTTGGGCCACTGTCTTCAGGGTATGTACAGTAGTAGCCCAAGACAGGGCCGTAGTGACTCGGGAACATTAATGTCCGACCCTAAAATGTCATTGCTGGTTCTTAGAGGAATGACAAGGAAACATGTTGGTTTTAATATCTGGCATGATCATAGCTTCCTTCGCTGACTTACAGAAGCCGAGAAACGCCCAGCTTTTCCTCACACTCGAGCAATTCCTCCTCGCACATTCTGCTTTTTTAGTGCATCCTCATGGCTGCCTCTTGTGATGAATAAAACTCTGAAGACGTGCTGGAGGGAATAAGCTGTCTGTGACTTGGAAAGGGTTGCATCTCGTTGAATGCGCAGTGTCAAGTTCATTGTTCCATGAGCCACAGATCCACAGCAGTGGCCGTATAATTACACACTGCTAAGAACTACTATGAGGGATATATTTTGTGGTGGAGTGCCTAAGGCAGAGATAAGTGTGTGAAGCAAAGTTATATTCATCCAGATCAAATCCCTGATGGTGTAGTGAACGAGTGGTTCATTCAACCTGACTTTGGTGCAGGCAGTGTGGGTTCCGTTCCCATTCAGTGACGGTGTGAATGTGAGTCACAATAGTTGTTTCTCCTTATCCACCTTAATCATGATAGCGCTGATGTAGAAATAAAAATGGGCACGAGTTCCCTGAAGACACCTGAAGTAGCAATGAACCATGTGTTACATAGGCTTTCATTACCCGGAGTGGTTTATTTGAATGTGTCTTTTTCTAAACATTCATGAGCCCTGTAGAATTGAAAATAGCAATGTAAATAAGAAAAGATACTTCAATTATGCATGCATTTATCTCTAAAGCAAAGAATGTGACTCAGATATTTGGTTCACTAGTGCTTGTATATTCTAGTCTAATGATTTATTATTTAGCGCTGTTAAGGTCTTTCAGAGTGCTTTGCATCCCCGCTCGGGCACTTCATCACACCAGACATCCTTTGGCTTCTTTGGTCTCTCTTTCTTGCTTTTTCATCACCCACTCGATCGTCTCCCTTCTGTAAAGAGAACATTGCACTTTGCAAGTTAAAAGAAGCAAACCGGCATTAGTTGACAGCTGAGTGCAGCTACTGTGTTGGAAGAGATCTGCATTTGAGATGTCAAAGTTTTACCTCTTTGGTATTTCAGTGCTTTTTGTGTGTGCTCATGCTGCACAAAGGCCTTTTGTGTATGGGTAAATAGCTGGGAATAACAAAGTTACCGTCAACTAGATGGGATGAGCTAATTTTAGTTGTAGCAATCTGGTGATTTTCCTTCCTGGTTGAAAACTGCAGCCTGTCTGTGCTTCGTAGTTGTCCTCTTGAACTTGCTTGAGAAAGGAGGCTGCACCCTCCTCCCACCATGGCCGTTTAGGTTTAAGCTGCAATGGTTGGTCTGTGGATCGATACACAGACAGAACAAATGTTCTGTGTATCTGTTTGATTGTAAAATGTTTTGACAAATATAGTCTGTGGTCGTGTTATATTCAACGTTCAGCATCAATATGATTTTTGATTGAAGATACAATGACTGTTCAATTATAACCAAAATAACCATAACAACTGTGACTTCACATCATGACAAAGTGAGTATTTAGCATTTTTTTTGTGTGTACTTATTATTGCTCTCTTTTTTTCGACCAGCATCTGGAGAGGTCCCAATGTGAATTGTGTGGACAGCACCGGATACAGCCCACTCCATCACGCTGCCTTAAATGGACACAGGTAGTGGCTGTTGCCATATCTATTCGGCCTCCACATTCCATGAGGCCTACGCACACCGCAAACCGGTCCCGGTGGGACTATAAAGCTATTGATTACCCGTTTGCAACGTAGTCTATATTTATTATCGCTCTTGAAAACCTTACATGCCCTATCCCTTCTTTAACTGTCAGTGAAGTGGTGGAATTGCTCCTACGAAACGAGGCCTTGACCAACATTGCCGACAACAAGGGCTGCTACCCTTTGCACCTGGCAGCATGGAAGGGAGACGAGCAAATTGTCAGGTTGCTCATCCACCAAGGACCCTCCCACCCCAAACTCAACGAACAGGTTGGGCCCTGGATTTACATTGTACTGGTGTGTGTCGGTGTTGTGATTAGAACAGGTCAGCTTTTCTCAGTAGAATGAAATGTTTAACGGTCGTATTCTTCGTCTAGAACAGGGGTGCCACATACTGTCTAATTTGATCTCAAGTGAGCTGGGCCAGTAAAATCCTAGCATGATTAACATCCCGTAGATAACACTGACTTGGTGTTTTTTTTCTTTTGCCATTTTACATGTCATTATCAACAACAGAACAATTACAAATCAATCTAAATATATAATAAATGCAAAAGAATGTGGTCACCCGCCTACACCATAAAAACCTATTTATAACACACACCCATGCATAATATGTCCTCCCAAAATCAGCCCTAAAATCTCAATCAGAAAATGACATGTTTCTTTGAATTGGCTCTTGTTTTACGGATATTGATATTTTTAACAGTTAACTGCTTGATAATTCATTCGGTGCTATCAGAAATGCTCATTGTTTATTCTTTCAGAAAAGTGAAACAAGCAGAGGTGGCAAATCCAGGTCCAGAAAGTAAAAACCCTGCCACCGTTTGCCTTAAGCAACAGGTGCTTTTCCTCAACCAGTGGGGTAAACGAGCTGGTATGGGGCTTTTGCTTAATGGCTAACGCTGGCATCAGGCGCCACATAATACAATGTCAGCATGATTAAGTAGTTTTTTTATGTGTCCTTAATTAGAGATTGAACTCGATTTCAAGACGACATTGTGTTGGTGAGATCGGTTTTTTTGTTTGTTTGTTTTTTTTTTTTTTTTACATCTATAGGTACAAGTAAACATCGATAAGATGATGCTTTTTAATAGATCTTTTGTTTTAATAGAAAATAGTCTCTAATTCATTGGATTTTATGATAAATGGATACACTTTATACATTAAACATCCATAAAGAATACATAAATGAATTGTATGGCATTACATAAATAGGATTTCACCAAACTAAGATCTTTTGTTGTGAAGATGTTTGATTAACATTGACTTACTACAGTAAGGGTTCCTTTTTACAGAACAGTAAGCAGAACTGGCGCTGTGAGATGAACTGAACGCCGTTCAGTCACAACGGGTGCCGAAAATGACCCGTGCAACCACCTCATCATTTGTCTTGTGGGAAGCCACTTGTTAAAAGGATATCAAGGAAGTGGTCGATCAATAATATCTTTAATGCGCTCAGGATGGGTCACTATCGGCCCTGCCCATGCCAAAATAAAGAGAAACCAACCAAATATTCTCTTCAACCTATTGTTCGCTTACATACTCACACTGCGCCCGCCCCCTTGGCTTACTCATCCAATCACCAGTCAGAGTCATCTTATATAAATGTCTAGCCTCATAGACAGTTAGAAAATGTAGAACTCTTAACAAAACACACAACATGATTTTTTTTTCACTTTCAAATTCTTCCTGCGTGCTGGATTGAGCTATCTAGAGGGCTGGCTTTGGCCCACAAGCCATTTGTTTGATAACTTTGGGCCATTTAACCTCCGACAAGCTTTTCAACAAAGAAGTCATTTGAGTCATCATTATGTCAATTGCTACCACCGCACTGCATGTGTGATGCACAATATGGATGTTTCTAAAAATTTGACTTAAGTGCACTCTCTCAGCATCATGACTCACACTTGATACTGATACTGTGCTACTTGGAGGTGCTTTGATGCCCAGTTTGCGTGAGGAGTGCTTGTTTGCGCTAACTTTGTTAACAATTTTTGCTAAGCCAGTCACTGTAGACAGGCCTGTTTTGGACATGCAGAAATGACCCACTCTGAGCTCTATACTGTAGCTGACGTCAAATATTTTCGGCTAAAAAACACAGATCATAATATCATTCTCATTGAGGGCCATTTCTCCGAAACTAATCATGACATCTGATTGGTCATTAACACATCACTGTTGTGTTCTCATATTTAGTTGTGATAATCATTCATGTATTCATTTCTTGTCTGAACCGAAACCATCAGCTTATCTTTTTTTCCTCCCTCCCAGAGCTCTGTAGACCATAAAGAGTTCAAACGCTGCGGGCCCTTTGACCCTTATATTAATGCCAAGGTGTGTACACTGTGCTGCTACAATATTTCCTTTGAGTGCTTGTCTGCTTTGCTGCTGTTGGCTTGCTGTGGGTTTGCTGCTGCTGCTTTGAGGGCCACTCTGCCACAGAACCTCAGGGACGCTTTTTTGTGGATCACTTGCTCACCCATGCTCATAATCTCAAATTTTATTGAGCTGCTTGTGCATTATGACAACAATCCTTGCATGTAAGAGAAACTGCCAGCCTTATTTATGGAGATATATATTTAATTTTACTGTAATTTTTGGGAGGTAAGATGGAAAGAGTAAACAAATTACTTTGCTGTTAACAAAATGTATTTGACAAACTTTTGTTCCCGGTTGATTTACTTTGAAGACATGAAGGTAAATATTAATTTACAGTGCTAAACATTTATTTTTTTGAAAAGCTGACTAGTTGACAAAAGTTATTCATATATATTTATATGAGCCATGCCATTGGCTACTGCTTTTTGACGTATTAGTCATTTTCACTAGAATATGAAAAAGACAGCCCACAGAGAGGACCCAATATTCATTATAATTAACTAACTGGTTTTCATTGCATCTTAATTTGATTTGCAGTTACTGTTTGTTCAATGGTCAAAGTCTCGCTAATGATTACGTTGGATTAAATTAAAGTCAATGGTAAGATGGCATTGAGGGTATGCATATGAACCCTAAAAGCAAGAGTTTATGCACTGCACTCTAAACAGTAGTAGTTTTAGCACTCATGGTATTGCTAGCACAACACTGGAGGTGTTATGACCGGGGCACCAATGCACACACTTCAAAATTTGTTATTGCAATTCCTGAAGTGTTTTATGTCCATGTCAGCAAAGAAGGGTGGCAAACCATCTCTTCCAGATTCTGAGCGATTGCACACTCATATTTTAACTCAACTCAACTCAACTCAACCCAACTGTATTTATAGAGCACTTTCAGACAGCCATCGCTGCATACAAAGTGCTGTACATGGAGCAACTAATATACATATTTTTTTAATTTATTTTATTTATTTATTATTTTTTTTAATTTTTTTAATTTAATTTTTAATATGTATTATTTATATTTAAAATAGTAACTTTATTGAACACCTGAACCCAAGTGGCACTGTCATAAAGCACAGAGCCACTTGGGTCTTTATCCGCCTTAAATAATATGCTCATCATTTAAAGAGGGACACCCATTACCTGCATCTATTTAAAGAGGGACACCCATTACCTGCATCCATGTTTGAATTCACCTGTTGACTTTGACAGTAGCTCCCCCTTTCCTGTGTAGCAGTGCAAACATGTCAGCCCAACCATAATTGTGTTCGGAGCAGGCGTGGCTGGAAGCCCACCAAGGCCTGTAGATAAAGCCGCACACTATTTTTGAACATCGTCAACTAATCCTTTTAGTGTTTGGATGGGAAAGGATGACTTTTCTCTATAGCACGATGCAGTCTCATTCAGCAATTTACCTTCTCCTTCCATTTCTGTTTTATCTATTTGACTTGTGGCTATGCATGCCATCTAAGTAAGCACATCATGGCAGTTTGATGAGGGTACTACCTACTTTTGTGGCTGAATAATTGAGTCATTGTTATGAATAAATAAAAAACGAAGGTGCTTTAGCATTGGTTGATGGCATCATGTGACTCAGTGGAGGGGTGGGGGGGATCCTACTTCCAGTGAGGAGGAGGATGGGTAGTTTTCAGTGTCGCCATCGCTTTGCATCAACATCAAACAGAGATTTCCATGGCACACTTGTCTGTGTGGAGGGTGGAAATGGGCAGATTGGCCCCACCTCCCACTTGGTGTTCGTAAGGTTGCTCAGGAGAGGACAGGGCAGACCGTTGTCTTGGTAACATTGTCATTGGCCATACAGTGGAGGCAAATGATCCAGTCGAGAGAATGAGCCAGGTGTGGGCTGGAACTTGAAAGGAAGGGTGGTCTCCCTCAGTCATTGGAAAATTTTCCCATCTGGAGTGAAACCAGTTGTCTGTCATCCTGGACCAGCTGCCCCAAATACCCCAATACCGGAGTTGCGATACACACTATAATGCTAAATTTCTCTCTTGAAGGGTCCAATGGCTTGTCGTAGGGGCAGTACCTTCAAGGCTACCCCAATTGTACCCTTCATGTTTTTGGAATGTGCGAGGAAACTGGATTGCCTGGAGAAAACCCATGCAGGCACAAGGAGAACATGCATAGTGTAATATGTTTCCATCCATGCTCCACTAACACTGCCGTAAACGCTTATTTGCATCAGATGCAACCCATACGGACTGTATGCAGTACAGATGACCAAACATCTTGGGACTGCCTCGCTGTTGTTATTGCCACTGTACATTTCTTGTTTTAAATGCCTGATTGTGCAACAAGAGCTAAGAATATTGCGATAGAAATTCTTCCATTCCAACAAAAATAATATTAAACAAATAACTGTGAATTGATTAATTGCCATTGCCATTCAATGGTTTTTCGTGAAATGCAGGTGCGTACAGTAGTCATTATAGTTCCAGTAAAACATTATGGCCATTGGTCTCCTTAGTCTCATGTCACAGTACCTCTCATGCAGGCTTCATATCGCTATATAGGTCACTTGTCTAATTGAATATACGTTACAATGAATTCCTCTGACCATGCGTGCGCCTCTGAGCGTGTCACATTTGAAATGTAAAACCGGCTCTACTAGTGTTGCACCAAGTTTCGGTCCCGCTCACGAACCAAAATTTTTAGCTGGCAAAAATGCAGTTAGTGGGGGATGCAGTTAGTATCGGTATCAAGATACTATATTCAGTAATAGTATCAAAGTCATAAATTATGGTATTGTGACAACACTAGGCTCTCCGGGGTCCTTCTTGTCAGGATCTTCCGCCCTTATTTTCAGCAGATGCAGGAGCGTTTGGCATGTCCATTTGTAATTCAAGAAATAACTTTTTGAAATTGCACTGAAAATTTAAAGGCTTTTGTGTCAGCTGTGTTTACAGGGCGCATCCCAATCAATCCCACGCGCTGTGAACGTAAAAGGGAGTCGTAGTCCAGTCCAGAGAACCATAGTTTGTGTCCGGAAGGAGATTTAGCTCACCCTAAGGCTGCTTGCACTATTTACTCAGGAATGTGTGACAGTGTCCAAATTTAAAAGAAAAAAAGTTATCGTTATAGTTCCCACAACACGGAGTATCATCAGATCTGTTCAAAATGAGTTTCCCAGAGTCCATTTTCTTTTTTGTTGTCTCACTTAAAAATCCAAAGAGTACTGAATGTCTTTAAAACCTGCTGTCGACGAATCTCCTCTTCATTCAGGGGAGAGCATTATTTGATTGTGGCCATGGACAGATGAGACCCTGGCACACACAGCCTCTTGGTGCACAAGCAACAACAGCTGCTCAAGCGCACGCCTCCTCTGCCACCGCTGGGGGCCATGGTGACGTAACCTCACTGTGCCGCCAGCCAGTTCGTCACGTGACAGAGGTCGCTCGTCAGACCGCGTTATCGTCTCTGGGGCCGCAGGTTGTGGGAACCACAACGTCTTTGCTTCTCTCTGTCACAAAGACTCTCGCTCGCACAATATGGAAAAGACACAATAAGCGTAATGGCCAGATGTTCCTTGACAGAGATGATCAATAAGCAACAAAAATCATAAGCTCATCTTGTTTGACGTGCACCGACGACTCAATCAGGATGAGCTTTTGTGCTGTGCAGTGCCTTGACAAAAAAACTTCCATATAAACATGCTCTGTCCAGGAAGTCTGCTTGTGCCACTTGAATTTTAATCTCTCGCTCTCAGTGAGGCTGCGAGGCATCAGTGCCATTTGCACATAACCCTGAATGTCTGACTTTTGTTGGTACACATTTATTGCAATGGTCACATGATCAACGGTCCTTTCATAGTCTTACATGTCAAGATTTTGCCAGTCATGATCATAGTAGTAATTGTTTACAGTAACTGAAGTCCAGTACAGTGTCTAGGTTTTGGTGTTGTGGCTATTTTGACAGCCCCCTTGTGTGAAGTATTTTATTGACTTGACTGTTGACATGTAAGCGAGCGCAGCCGTTGTCGATGTGACAATCTGGATTTTTTTATAGAATGTTTGCAACAGCCTCCTGTTTGCTGTTATTTTGGAATGCTGTTTTAATTGTGCCACACATTTCAAGCTTTTTCTGAAAGCATTTGCAAAACACAGTGCAATACGTTGACTGACTTTCAAAACGTTTGCATTGAAAATGATGTAAAGTGAATTCATTTGTTTTAGGCTCATATTGTTGCCGACATTGAACCTTCATTAACTGCAGAGGCAACGTTTGAGTAACATTTTTGAAATAAGATATGCCATGACTGGCAAGCTGTCATTCTCATGCTGTTCATTAGCCATTACGCGTTCAGCATTTGGTGTGCATTTTGGAGTTTCCTTTCCATCACATTTTGGAGGGATTATGTAAATTTAACTGGTAAACAAAAATCATGTGGATGACGGGCCTTTGATTATTTAATCAAACTCAATAATGTGAAAAATACACATCACGAAATCACCCACTTCCATCTTAGCCACGAGCAGCATTCAAACAGCATCGCAAATTGATGTTTTGTTATTTGGGGATGGTGTTTGGGAGTTCCAAGACAGGCCTTGTGTGGAGTTGCTGTGCTAACTCGAGTATTGCATCCTAGCAAACACAGAATCAGCTCACCAAGTGTCCTATGTTCCACTGCTCCCGTTGTCACCCGAGAGTAAATGTTTCAATTGACATCAATTGACAATTGACATCTGTCAAGTTCAGGGATCATCAACCTTTTGGAAGCTAAGGGCTACTGCTCAAGTACGGATTAATGCCAAGGGGTACCAGTTTGATACACACTTATGAAAAAACACATTTGCTGTCATGACTTTTATTAATCTTATTATTATTAAACATTAATGATATTACTTTATGAAAAGACACTGATCATGTTTGAGTTCTCACAAGTATTCATAAACAGATTATTATCAACAGTCAACACTCATCTTTCTCTCTGTCTGCCACTGTTCTCACTTTCCAAATGATCACTTCTACAAGATTCCTAGAAAATCACAATGTTCCATCACTTTTCGTAGAACAGCCCCGTGGGCTTCTCATGCGGTCCACGGGCACTACAAGGTGCCTGGAGGCACCGCGTTTGTGACCGCTGTTGTAGCTTAATGTAGAATCACTTGTTTGTGGATGGATAATACGTCCAAGAATCACAGAGATGACCACTGAGGCAGCAGATGTTAATATTTGAGGAAGTGAATCATGCTGATGTCATCTCAGCATGTATGTTTTGCATGCTGAAGTCATCTACACCCTCTGAGTTTATCTCACTAACAAGCAAATGCTTGACGATGCACCAGATGAAAGTCGGCACGCTCCTCTTAGGCGAGGTGCCGCCTTTTCTTTGCTTGCACGTGACTTTGTGTTGCCACGGGAAGGAACAAAGTGGATGAGGTCCAGTCGTGCTAATTTGCATTTCGCTCAAGTGTCAACTATGTCTTTGTGATGATGGGGTTATTTCTATTTAAGCTCCACTCCTGCCCCCCGTCCAAGGGGTCACCTGCTTCGCTAGTATCTGTCCTGACCTCATGCTCAGGAACTAGGCGCTGATCCCCACCAGAGAACAGGTTTTTGATTTGTCAAATGGTGTTCTGAGGCCACACAGCACAAAACCCAGCCATCATGTGTTGTCAGGCGTGCATGTGTAAGTGGGGTAGGGTTAGGGGCTTATCTGTTGAGTGACTGGCCATACTCTCTAGCCTTATCTGACACACCCATTTCTCCACTCTGACTATAACACAAGCCTTCCGGGTACATTGAGTGAGCTGTTTACAGTTGTGGGGCAAGATCAGTGGTTTCTGTTGACTTTGCTGCGGTGGATATCACGTAGAATGACTTTGACTTGGACGGTACAAAATGTTCAGTGCGGCACATGTCTCAGTTCAGACTGTCTCATGTAGCTGTGCTGTTGGGATGACATGCTTCAGCTCAGCTCTGCAAATTTCTCCCCCTGCTGGCCATGATTTCTACGAGTAACCTCAATCTGTGCTGATTTTGCTGCTGCATTGTGAGTCATTCCATCCAGAAAGCAGCATTTAAGGAGTTTATACCGCAACCAATTAACGACCGCTGAGTTTGCTTCATCAAGGCGGATTCATGGAATGAGCTCGCACCCACAAGGTCATTTTTGCACAAGCAGGATTAATTATTGCAACGCTGGATTAAATGTCAACATGATGTTTGGTGTGATGGTCAAAATTCCAAGTTGTCAATTCGTCTTCCAAGTAGCCACCTGCCTTGGTGCCTCTGTCTCTGTCCTCGCCTCTTTGCCTGTGGCAATCCTTTCTGCCGCACCTGTCCCTATTAGTCTCTGTGTACCCCTAGTCATCATCCTCCATTCGCTGCCTTGTACACTGTGCGTTATCATGGTGGTTGGGGCTTTTACAACAGTTTTAATTTAGTCAAATTTCATGCAAATAACAATTTGTCCAATGTTCTGTCTCTCTTAATTTACTCTACGTGTGTGTGTGTGTGTGTGTGTGTGTGTGTGTGTGTGTGTGTGTGTGTGTGTGTGTGTGTGTGTCGGTGTTGCTGCTGTTACACACACCTGTCTACTCCTCGACAGAACAACGACAATGAGACGCCACTGCACTGTGCCGCCCAGTACGGACACTCACAGGTAGTGCGGCTGCTGCTGGAAGAGCTGACCGACCCAACCATGAGGAACAACAAATTTGAGACTCCCCTAGACCTGGCTGCACTATATGGCCGGCTAGAGGTCGTCAAGCTGCTGCTCAGCGCTCACCCCAACCTGCTCAGCTGCAACACTAAGAAGCACACACCCCTGCATCTGGCTTCCCGAAACGGACATCTGTCTGTGGTGGAGGTGCTGCTTGATGCTGGCATGGACATTAACTATGAGGTGTGTTTTTATTCACATTACCAGATTCACCTTCAATCTTAATTCTTCATCTCACCAAGAGCTCTTGTTCAGCTTTTCGGGGTAGGCACTTTTCTGTCGCAGTGTGACAATGCCCATTGCACAAAATAATTTTCATCAAGATGTGCTTGGAGGAGTTTGGTGTGGAAGAACTTAAGAGTACTGACCTCATCGACAGCAAACCCCTTTGGAATAAGCAAGAACTGAGATTGTGAGCCAGGCCCTTCCTTCGATGTTTTATTTATTAATATCATCTAAAATAGACGCTCCCTAGGATCTCGATGGGGGAACCTCGGAACTTTATGATATGACTATATACAGTTGAATTATTTTTTTTATATTAGATATGTTGTTTGTGTTCTATTGCAGTACTTTGCACCACAGAATGCTGAGATTTGGGGTTTTGTCATCTGGACGATAAATATTCTTAAAGTTATATTTTATATTTTATATTTTCAATTATCGGTAATCAAGCAAGCTCTGCTATGTAGCTGGATGACCCATTCAGAAATACTCCCATTCACAATTTTACCCTTAACTTAATGTTACAGTATATACCGTCACCATTTCGGGATTTGGTATATACTGTAATGTACATTTTAGTTAATATTGCCCGGCCCTAGTGTGACAAATT
Source organism: Hippocampus comes (assembly GCF_001891065.2). Taxonomy (NCBI): domain Eukaryota; kingdom Metazoa; phylum Chordata; class Actinopteri; order Syngnathiformes; family Syngnathidae; genus Hippocampus; species Hippocampus comes. The sequence continues at coordinate 5,637,865 of NW_017805983.1, forward strand.
CCTTATTTTCTCTTACTTTAGGCTCTAATAATGTGTGTGTGTGTACGTGTGCGTGTGTGTTTTTTAATCACAACTGTCAATGTTACCCAATATGCAAGCCCAAACTGGTCTTGCAGCATTTCCTTTGGCTCATGCTACTTCTCGCTCAACTTCTGCAATATGAGACAACGTCTGCTAATAATAGCAGATCACGATGATTAAAAAGTTGAGCTGGGTCAGGCACCCATACGAGGCGGAGGGGCATCTGTTGGTCGGCCTGTACCAAAGAGTACCATCCATCTGTTTTGTCTTTTCTTCTTCCCTCCTTTTCTTCTAAATCAAGGCTTGTCTCATGACTTGAGGCCGTGCATCCTGCTGGTTGTAATTAGCATGATCCCGTGACCTGGAAAATGGGCTGCTATTAGGGGTTCTTCCTTGGTGCTAAGTAAATACATCATAGAGAATGCTCTTTTAATGTCCTGAATATATCTGAATGTATGGGTGTAGAAATTGAAAGACCTGCTCTGCGCCGCAGGTTATTCATTAAAAACAGTTTTGTAATGCAATATTAAACTAGTGGGCAACAAATTGGAAAAGACACTTTTTACATAACCTTGCTTTCTTTGCGTGAGAGCTAACGCCAAACTTCCTTGGTGACTTGGTGATTATGAGTAGCAATAGTGGAGGAACCAATAGTCCAAACTTAAGCAGTCAAAGGAAGCATGTTGCAGTTTTTAACCTCCTCCTTCTCTTCCTCTCATTTCTTACACTTTCTTTTCTGATCAGACGGAGAAAGGCAGCGCACTCCACGAAGCTGCCTTGTTTGGGAAGATAGATGTGGTACAGAAGCTTCTCAGTGCAGGTCAGATGTCATCTTTAATCCTTCTGATTGCCCAGACAAATTGATTCAACGAGTGATCAGAAAAGTGGTAGCATAACTTCTCCATGTGATGACTCTTAGGTATCGATGTGAACATTTTGGACCAGAAGGGCTTGACAGCGCTGGACACTGTCAAAGACATGCCCTCTCAGAAGAGCAGAGCAATAGCAGGGCTTATCCAAAGTAGGAGCATTCATATGGAAAAAGAGGCACAGAAACGACACTGGAAGTCTCCTCTTAACTTGTCTTGATGTGGTCACTGTGATTGAATCTTGTCTTGCTGCAGGACTCATGAGCGGAAAGCCTCCTGACATCGACCTCCCCCCTCCACCAATCCCTCCACCCCTGGACAGTCCGAGCCCTCGAAACAAGGGTATGATTTACCAGGTTAAAAAAAACAAACACATTTTTAAAAGCATGAATGTTCGGTGCAATTATTGCAGCAGCTTGTTCAACAATTCAAAAAAGATTCATTGCTTCTGTCCTGAATTTAGGTTTTATTACTTTGCATGCACACGGTACATTTTGAACTGTTCGACAGGCGATCTGGCAAAAGTGAACGAGCTCATCTCGGGGCTGGCCCCGGGGCCTGAGGAGGAGAGTCCTTATGAAGCTCTGTTTGAAGCTACCTCTTGCCATTCTCTGGACAGCCTTACAAGCGGCAAATCCTCGGACAGGGACTCTGGGAGGCCAGACAGTGATGCGGGAAAGGTTAGACCAGTGGTCCCCAACCACCGATCTTACTTTATCAGAAGTAGTGAAAATGTGCATGACAGCAGCCAATCAGAGCCCAGCTCTTCTAACTTTGGTTTGCAAGTTGAAGTAAACAAAGTAATTGTAAGACGTAAACAACAACTGAACTTTCTTATAAATGTGCAGCTGGTGGATCATCTTTACAGATGAGTGTGGTGGTATTTCCACAGCGGCATGAAGTAAATGAAGCCGTTTTGCTGTCTTCAAAAACAGGCCTCACAATCCGATTGATTCATTTGAACAAGTACAATCCAAGTTAACAAAGCATGAAAATGCAAAACCCGTCACTATAGCATTAGAAGTTTAGCCGCTACAAACTGTGCAGCCACCAGACTTAAGGAGCAATCAATCATGTCATCTTTTGATCATGCACATCTGCAGGTAGCAATGAAGTTAACACCATACAGAGGATCATAACTTACAAATTGTCAACATTTTGTGGCGTATTCATTATTCCTGATGGGTCATTTTTTTTAATAGTTCACTGTGTTCTTTTATATTGTTCTTCAGTTGTTGACTGTTTCATTAAAAAAAAAAAATCTTATTTTGTTGTAAAAATGTATTTTATATGCTAACCTGCTGATGTACTCTCGATTTATGTTATTTTTCAGTACCAATGCTTGAAAGCTGAAGCAATTTAAAATTAATGTGAAGTCGTGATAATGATAGCAATTTTTAAAGCTACCCACCCAGTCTGCAGATGGTTGCTGCTCTGCGAAAGGCATGTCTTTACCGGTCCATGGCACATAAACTGTTTGCAGGACTACTGGTAGACTACAGACTATGCAAGATGGAAAGTGAGAATCACTAATTACCACTAGAGGGTACTAGTGCTCCTCTGGATGTTTGGTGGGGGACTTGATTTTCTCAAATTTGGAACCATATGTCTCTTGCAGAAAGATCGCTTGGTCCACTCATCACACCCTGGCTCTGGTTTTGAAGAAGAGGTGAGCTCAGAGGTCAGGAGTTTTTCAATTTCTAAATTAAAACAAAAAAAGCAGTCGTCTCCTGAAGTCAAGAGAAGAGGATGACTGGTGCTGAACCATGGCACATACCAGACATTTCTCTCTCTCTCTCTCTCTCTCTCTCTCTCTTCCCCTCTCCTCTCTCCTCCCC
>NW_017805983.1:5641189-5643888 GCF_001891065.2 Hippocampus comes
GGATTTGTCTCTCCTCCTCCCTGTAATTACTGTTGTGTTTGCATCTCTCTGTCTCTCTCGCACCCAACACATATCTCTACCTCTCTCTCTCTCTCTCTCTCTCTCTCTCTCTCTCTCTCTCTCTCTCTCTCTCTCTCTCTCTCCCTGTTTTTTTTTCTTTTTTTTTTTCTATAAAGCTGTTTTGGTAGCTATTTACAATAAATTGTCAAGTTCATCTCAAATGACTTTCTATGCTCTGCATAGGCTGTCTTTACGAATAGCAGTATTGATGAGCGAGGAGAGACTGCTGTGGAGGAGGAGGACCACACATACGAGTTGTTACTGACTGCTCAAACCAAAGTCCCACCACCAAGCCAAGAGTCCCAATTTCATAAAGGTGATCATGTGATATAATGTTCCTTGACAAACATGCATAGTCATCTTCGCACATATTATGAGCTGTCATAATAAATTCATATAACCAACGGGTGAAGTCCAAACATGATGCAGCATCAGTGAAGATCCTTTCTCAATAATCAGGGGAGCCTAAATGTCAAGAAAACTATCCTCAACTGAAGAGCATTATACTTAATTATATTACATCGGATTAATTTAGGACCGTTTCCTTTTAATAGAAACCTCGGTCATTTCCCAAAAAGATGAACATTTTGCATTTTTCCCCTTAAGGTGGCAAGAAAGGGAATGGATGAGTTTCGATTTAATAAATCCACCTTATCATCACAGCTGCATAGACATTGTCCTTTAATTAGCAGAAAGATGAATCAAGAGCCTGTCAGATGTATTGCTCAATGTCTCCATTATACATCACTTTCACACAGCACTTAACACTCACAAAAGCAGAATCGGTTTATCCTTAATCCATCCATATGGTTACTCTTGTGCCTTCTGTCTCCTCAGATGAAAACACATGTATCCAGTCATCCAACAGTGTCCTACCTCAGGTATGTATGAAATGTAATTTTATTGTCGATGTCTGTTTTCTTTTGAAAACTGACAAATCCTTTGGAAGATCCATGTCTAACTTGTAACTCTTTGGCAAACAGAAATTATCTGCAATGTGCGTTCCATATTTTGAATTTGGTACAATACAATAAATAACACGGTCATGTTGCTAGACGATGACTGTTTACAGGAAATAGTTTTTACTTTGACACAGCCATGTGTTGTAAATGCACTCCAAACATCTTGAAAACCAAGTAGGATTTTGGCCATGTCGTCACCAGGGTAACCTGAGAATTATGGACTGTCAATGATTTTGCTTGCTATGTTTAATTTTCCAATTTGGTAATTTAATTCCGTTCGCATGTGGCGTTGGCCAGATGCAACATGAGGCGGCAAAGTTGGCCTAAACTGTGCACTCCGTAGGATTTTTTTGATGGCTGGAATTAAACTGACCATTACTGCTCTGTGTTACTTTATAGTGCAAATCCAACACCCTGAATAACTCTGGCACAGCAAACTCGACAAAAGAAACACTGCATCCCTCAGGACGAGTGGACCTGCGAGTATTAGAAGGTGAGTTTAGACACTTACATGCACCTCCGCCAAGGAAAGTATGTCCTTGTTTTGGTTTGTAATCCTTTCATTTGTTTGTGTGCAGCCTTCTACATACAATGCATATTTTAATGAATAGTATCAACCATTGTGAGCTTTGTGTGTATACTGGATATGGTATATATACAGTATTAGAATGTAATAATTCATACTCTGTCTCACCTAATACCGATCCAGTTTATGCATTTAGCAGTCCTTGTGTAGGACAGTTAAAATTTCAGTTTGACATGTTCAGACGCTGCATCTGCGGTCATCTGAAAGGCATGCTAACCTTAGCTGTATTTAAGGTTGACTCTTCATTTGATACATGTATATGACAGAAAAGGTTACCCAATTTCATCTATGAAGCTATTTTTGTCCACTCATTGTTTTTGCACCTAACTAAATGTTTCCCTCTTGGGAGAGGGCTGTACGTATTAGTGCTCTTGTTTAGGGAATTGCTTTTGGGCTAACTGGTTGCGTTGTGAAGAAAAATGAAAGCGGGGATAATCTGCTATTAATAATTGCAAACCAAGCGTTTCAGCCAAATACTGTAGATTGTATCCTGCCAGGGTATGCACGGCTGATGGATTGGAACAGCAGACTGGGCTTGGCTTGTCCATGTAGACTTGAGTGATAATCTCTAGCAGGTAATGAGTGAGACTCATTTCATTGGTAAAATCGAAATGTTTTTAACAAATTGTTGCTTTCTTAATCTATGAGCACAGTTGTGTTATATAATTTCATCTATGAATCCTTTTCCGTAAGAGCAAGATTTTAGCAGTGTTTGCTTTTGTAAACTTTGTTTAATATGGGCGTTGAACAGTGGCGGGCCGTGCATTTCAAACTTAGGCCTTCAGTGACGTCACATATTATGAACACAATACTGTATAGGCTCGTCAAGCAGCACTTAATTTCAGGAGCATTTAAAACGATCAAGTATGCATTCACAATTAAGAGCAGGAAACTACATTTACAGATAGTCAAAAATAAAAAGATGATTTAAAAATACGAAATAAAATGCCACCCAAATTACGCTGTGTGATCTTAAACAAGTCTGTCCAATAAATTGCGCAATGTCGCAGTTTCATATAAGACACCAACCAAACAATAACAAAACAAACTATTCTTTGAAAATAAACAGATCATTTGCATTTTGAAAATCG
>NW_017805983.1:5644100-5659128 GCF_001891065.2 Hippocampus comes
TGGCTATTGAAACCTGACGGTGCCCGTTCATTTACAGCGCACAGGGGCCTGCTCTGTTTAATCTGAAGGCCCCGAGCAAGTTTAATTAACCTGGCAACACAAGCTAGATGAAATATGATTGGTTAAAAACTCTACCATAATAAATAAGTTATTTTTCGAGTGGCGTTCAATGTTATTTAAAATAACATTGAAAGCCACTCAACTAATTGGAAATAATATGACGTAAAGAATACAGAGAATAATTTTGTTAACATATTTATGAAAATAAAATAACAAATTTATGTTATTCTCAGAAAAGTAAATTTACTTTTCTGAGAATGTTTAGGCCAGCAGAGAAGGCCTTGCTGGCCCTCAGGGTCCGCCACTGGCGTTGAAGGTAAAAATTATAACCATTAACTAATTGTGAAGTCAATCATGTTTTTTTCACTTTTTTTAGCAGAGTAGACACACTTTTATATGGTAAGACAAAACTACAGTATAAAATAGATGGTACCCTTAAACACCTCATTCTTTTTAGTGTACTGGAACACAGCCTGGTTTGAGGTGACAGTCTTATTTCATCCAAACGAGCCTTTAATTAATCTGCTCAACTATGGAGCCAAATGTGTAGTAGGCTGTTGTTACCGTGACGACCAAAAGCAAACCAGTGCCTGCAAGTGCGGGCCCAGCCCTCCTAATGAGAGCTCATTGGAAACGGCTGGAACCGTGACACTTTGTGTGGCTTCCTTCGAAACACAGTCACTTGAACTTTTCATTTTCTTGGGAGCCATACAGCAAAAAACAGTGATACCTGAATTACATCATGTATGGAGGAAAGAAAATTTACCGGTACACGGTGAGAAAGCATTACTGGAGCGTTCTGTGTGGATACTGTGAATGTTCACAAACTGAAGTTTAGTTTGTGAACCAGGCTATATTTGTTCACAAAGAGGGGCTTCGTGAACTCAAGTTCCTCTGCATATCACAAAATAGCAAAAAGCTATCAAAATCCAGCTCTGCTGACATTTTGACTTTGACCTGGTAGTGTTTCAGACAAATAGTGCTGTGGCTTAAAAGTGGCGCTTCTTTTCCCAGCCTAGCTACTCATGGCCAGAGAAACTCTGAGTCGACTTGGTTATTATGTAGATTGTCCTCACCGTTGCATCACAAAAACTCTACCATAATAAATAAGTTATTTTTCGAGTGGCTTTCAATGTTATTTAAAATAACATTGAAAGCCACTCAACTAAGTGGAAATAATATGACGTAAAGAATACAGAGAATAATTTTGTTAACATATTTATGAAAATAAAATAACAAATTTATGTTATTCTCAGAAAAGTAAATTTACTTTTCTGAGAATGTTTAGGCCAGCAGAGAAGGCCTTGCTGGCCCTCAGGGTCCGCCACTGGCGTTGAAGGTAAAAATTATAACCATTAACTAATTGTGAAGTCAATCATGTTTTTTTCACTTTTTTTAGCAGAGTAGACACACTTTTATATGGTAAGACAAAACTACAGTATAAAATAGATGGTACCCTTAAACACCTCATTCTTTTTAGTGTACTGGAACACAGCCTGGTTTGAGGTGACAGTCTTATTTCATCCAAACGAGCCTTTAATTAATCTGCTCAACTATGGAGCCAAATGTGTAGTAGGCTGTTGTTACCGTGACGACCAAAAGCAAACCAGTGCCTGCAAGTGCGGGCCCAGCCCTCCTAATGAGAGCTCATTGGAAACGGCTGGAACCGTGACACTTTGTGTGGCTTCCTTCGAAACACAGTCACTTGAACTTTTCATTTTCTTGGGAGCCATACAGCAAAAAACAGTGATACCTGAATTACATCATGTATGGAGGAAAGAAAATTTACCGGTACACGGTGAGAAAGCATTACTGGAGCGTTCTGTGTGGATACTGTGAATGTTCACAAACTGAAGTTTAGTTTGTGAACCAGGCTATATTTGTTCACAAAGAGGGGCTTCGTGAACTCAAGTTCCTCTGCATATCACAAAATAGCAAAAAGCTATCAAAATCCAGCTCTGCTGACATTTTGACTTTGACCTGGTAGTGTTTCAGACAAATAGTGCTGTGGCTTAAAAGTGGCGCTTCTTTTCCCAGCCTAGCTACTCATGGCCAGAGAAACTCTGAGTCGACTTGGTTATTATGTAGATTGTCCTCACCGTTGCATCACAGTGCACCAGCATTGATACATTTGTAAAAATGGGCTCATAAACTCAGATATACGTGTTTCACATGTCACAGTTCACTGCTTGTGGTTCACTCAAGAGACCCAACTCTTTGTACACAAGCAACAAAAAGTCAATCTTCCATAAAATGTCCCCTTGTAAATCACCTTTGAGGTAACGCTATAAATGGGTTTCATCTGACATCCCTCTCAAAAGCAGCTCAACCCGTGATATATTGATCAATTCATAGGAGGTGATTTCCAAGACTTTGGTCTATGACTTGGAATCGTCATTTTTGTTATTTTTGGGGGGTTTGAATTAATTTATATGCCCTACTCCAATTTGAAATTATTACTACAAAAACAGTTTTTTCACACCGTGGTCTTCCCAACTTCACACATACCAGCAAATTAAAGGCAGAACTCACTTGCCATAATGAAATCCAAAGCAGCTGTCTCAGTCGAAATATTTCATTTTGCTCATGTGGGCGTGACTTTTGCCGTGTGTTTGGCAGATCTGATTACTCGTCCCATGCACCAGCCCTCTGTACACTCAGCATGGGGCAGGTGGAAGATAAATGCATGGTCAGCGAAAGTTGTGTTTATCATCAGCCACAATATTCAATATTGTTCCCTGAAGGAATGTGCTTCTTTGCATGAACTTCAAGCGACCACTGAAAAATAGGAGCATACTGAAGGCACAGATTAAAATGGGTCAGTTACACGTTGAAGAAGCACACATCGTGTTGCAAATAAACTGAAAGCAACTGGTATGTAGCTGACCTGAACAAATGGGCTCACAAGCTAAGCCCAGTTAGGAAGTGCGGCGCGGTGAAATGATAGTTGGCACTAGTGCAGCTGTTTCTTCAAACCAAACATGACATCATTCGTCAAACATGATGCTTGCCGTGCCAAAGGAAATACGTATTTCACATCTGTAGTGACCTAATCTGCAGCATATGAGCTGCAATAATATTGAGTCGTGCTCTCTAAAAGGAAGCTGAAGAGCAAAGGAAGAAAGTGTCGTGATCCTGGAGAGGGTTCATCGGGTGAGACATTGTAGAAAGCAGATCAATGTGCTCAGAGGGCGTTCACACTCCTTTGAGTTTGGCAAGAATCCTGACAACCATTCACCTCTTTTATCACATGCATACTTCAAGTTCAAGTGTTTGGCAGTGCGTGACAGGAGTTCAAGGTGTGGACAGACAACAGGAAAGGCAATGCAAGGTTGTCCTTTTTGACTTGACCTCCACTGGTCCACTGTTTTTCTTGTGACCACTGCCCCAGTTTCCCAGTCACCAAACACCCTGACCCCGTGACCCTGACAGAGACAGTCCGTTCCCTTCTCTCTGCATGTGTCACTGTGCTAATTACCTCCGGTCTGGCCACTGAGGATGGGGAGATTCAAATTTCCATTCCTGAGCCTTCATTCGTGTCCAGAATTAGAATTCAGAAAACACAGAGAGATTCTCGTCACACGGGCAGACGGCCGCACACAACACAGCCGTGCATACACAAAGTCAGACGGGAAAACGTGTTTAGGCCTCTTTAAAGCAAAGCCAAGCTGTGTGGTGGACTTGATGGAGGAAAGCGGGCTCCTGTGGCTGAAATTCCTGTGAGGAGGGAGGAGGAAAATCTAATTGTTTTTAATTGCACTTGCTATGCAGTCACATTAAGGATTTGTTTTTGTTGGTGAAGGCGCCCTCTTTAAAGTGGAACCCCCTTTGGTGAGTCTACGCATTCATTTCCCTTCTGGTCTACGTTTTATACCGAATGATGCGTGTGTGCATGCAGTGAAGCCCTCGAAAGGAAACAGCAGACAAGTGAGCCTACGGACTCAGCCAGTCACGTTTCCCATAGAGAATAAAAGCACATACAGAATGCAGGCGTTCGGCACCACCAGCCTGTCCTCAGCTTGCTGCAAAGCGGCTGTGGAATCTTGACATCTCTCTCGCAAACATGTGCCTCCTGTCTTCTCCAACTTTTCTCCCCCTCCACTCCCACCTCTCTCCATCACCCCTGCTAGGAAACAATTACAAAACTGTTTCAGCGCCTGTGTGGGCGGTTTCTTTTGAGCCCTGCCCTAAGGATCTGACGCTCGGTCTTCCATCCAGTTTCAGTCGCCCCAAACAACTCTCCCCTCCTTGCTGACCTTGTGATGTTTTTTTCTCGTCTAGATAACTCCCAGCTCAGCCCAGATCAGGGTGCAGGTATCCCAGAGCAGTTTACTGGACTTCTGCACGGATCGTCTCCAGTGTTTGATTGCCGTGAGGAGCCGTTCAGGATTCCAGGTGTCTCGCCACCTGGTCAGAGCCAGTCGCAGTCAAGAGGCAAAGTGAAAGAGCAAGCCGTTTCAAGCCCACCTAGCCGTCCCAGTATGGCTGCCATCCTAACAGACTGTGATCCAAAGGCCATTTATGCAACTGTGAACAAGGAGCCCAGGGACTCTGGAGCAGTGTCTGGTAGGATGCGTCCTCCCGGGGACCTGAAGCTGGCCCGCAGCCTCTCCAAGTCGGACTCAGATTTGCTTGTGTCGCCTCCGAGTGAGGAAGACGGAGGACTGGGCAACCGAAGTGAATCTGTTTCTAACTGTAGCAGCGGGAAGAAAAGGCTTGAGAAATCGCCGTCATTCACCTCAGAATGGGATGAGGTAAGTTAAATGTTCTATTGTGAGTATTGACATTAAAAAAAGCTAATCCAAAAGTATCAATCAACTGCCTTGAACAAATGTAACATTTTGAAAATGCTGGCTGAATGCAGTGACGCTGAATTTGATCAACTGTGAAAGCAGAGAATGCTAACCATTAACATTTGTACATTTGAGACAGTGAGTGGCTACTATCATTTCACTCATTCGGGGGAAAGTATCAGACGTGTTATAAAAGTGTAGCAAAGAACACCCAGATCCCCCCCCCTCCCCCCATGTATAAAGCTTCTCTTATTTTACCAGGTTGCCCTGAAGATATTTTACAGCCTTACCGCATTAAGCCATAACCATAGTATTGTATGGTCATGTAATGTTTCCTTAGTTTTAATACAACTTTGAATTTATATTTCTTTACACTGACATTTTTCTAGGGTGTTGTTAACAGGGTGTTGCTTTCTATTCAGAGCCAAACACAGCCCTTCCCTCCAATAGCATGTTGATGTTCAGTCTGTGCTGGAGGAGATTAGACAGAACAAGGATACGTGAATAAACCCGGAGAGAAGATGAGAAACTAAGACGACAGACGGAGATTTGTAAATTAAGATTCCAAAAGGAGAGAAAGGGCATATCTTCCTTCAGCTACGCTCACTTCTATTTGCATATGCTTCCCGCTGCAGAGAAGACCATTCAAGCAATGCCAACACACCGCAGTTGACATTGAACGTGCCATTCTCAAAGCTGTTCCAAAATCTTAAAAATACAGTTTTGGTACTTCAGCTCACGTAGAACATAAACATGTATCCGTACGGGCTCTCTTTTTTTTCCATCTGATGTAACAATGTTGCATTTGTCAACATGCTTTATATGATTTTCTCTGCGTGCCAATGAAGTGTTAGCTCAAACTGTTGTAATCCCAAAAGTGCTCTTGTTTGAGCTCTTTGTTGAAATCCTGTCACAATGTCGAGGCGCCAGAGCATACGTTGTGCTTCCGGTGTCAAATTCAGTGAACATTTTGACATAATTAGATTTTTTACTGCATATCAAACGGTTTTTTAGCAACTTGCGTAAGATTTGGCCTCAGTCCATGGATCCTTTGAAGTTTCTTCTTGTCACACTTTCAGTAATGTTCTGCAAATGCATGAGGATTTTCAGTTTCGGTGGATGTTATCCAAGGAAGGACCCTACCGGTATTTATTCTGAATGGAGTGCGCCACACGATGTTTAAGTTAGTTTTGGTCAAATGTTAAATCAGTACAGTTCTTTGTTGAATCGTATCGAACAGTTTCCATTGCAAGTCTGTGGGGTCAAAGGTGTGATCACTAAATGTTATTTGCCTGGTTGTCTTTTTTTAGCCAAGCTATTATTTTCCTCACTGCTAATTAGTGACTGCTTCACAGAGGAAAGTACACTGCCAGACTCGCATTGTCAAGGTTTCTGACACTATCCTAATTATTCATTGAAGAGTTTTCTATTAGCTTTTTTAATTATTTTTTTTTTAACCTTTTCATCCAGGAAAGTGTTTGGAAAATGAAAAAAATGGAGTGGACAAACACGGCTGTGTCTTGTCGCTTTCTGTCCGAAGTTGAAACCCCTTGTGTCCTTGAAGGATTGGTCAGCCGATTAACCACAAATGTATCACCCTGAAGTTTGGTAAAATGAATTAGTGAGATTAAAGAGATACATTCTTGGCAATCCCATTGGCAAAATCATATTATCCTCCAAATAACATTTCAATCCAATGATGATAAAATATTATTTATTATTTCTTGGCAACCAAAACTGAGATTGTTCTGAAATAGGAAACATTTTACCTGCCCAATTCTTAAGGGCATATGCCAGTGAGCTAAAACGTTCCTGCAGCAGTGCTTCTCCTTGATCAGAAACGCCCATTCCAAAATCAGCCTTTGGTTAGGTTGGAACAGCTAATTGAGTGTTGGTTGTAGTTGAAGTTTAAATGACTGTAACACAGCCTGCATCTTCCTCAGTATAAGACACAATGAAAATACTCCCCCAAATTGTTTCCTAGTTTACGCAGTGTCTTTTTAAACTAATTTGCTAAAATACACATTCTGACACACACTCTGTTTCCCCATCTTTCCCACACCTACAACTCCCCCCACCATCACATCTTTTTTTTTTTTTTTTGCTTTGGCGCTATACACTTATGCATTCTCTGGTTGAAAGACACGCATATTTGACTTGCATGAGGTCTTGGCCTATCTCAGGCGCTCCGAAAGAGTGTGCGCTGGTATGTAACGTGCATGCTAATATGGGCTCGGATAGGTCAATGGGATCGGATTTTAAGATGACAATCCGGAAAAGACACAATGTGAAGTGTACAGACAGGACTAGAGAAAGGAAGGCTGAGGAAGAGGGGCACTTCTTTTCTGCACCCCCATCGTCACTTTTGAATGTCACTCGTAAGACCCTGATATATGAAGCCTGCTTTTGTGAGTATTGATTTCGTGCTGGAGGTTCATTTTTCTAAGTCGATGCTGCAGTATTTTGTGCAAAACTAGTTTGTTTGATATTGTTTCGATTGGAGCTTCGTGTTGGGCCAATGCAAGTCGTAGATCTTTGCTCTCAAAAAGAATTCTTACGCAAGAATAATTCTTTGGATTCCAAAGGATCTAAAATCCTTTTGCTTAAAACTTTTTATGCGTACTACATTTTGATTTCCAAAATTATTGACACCCCAAACACGGTGCTGTAACCTACCCCTGCCTTCTCTGACCTAAAAAATAAAGAAATAATTGATCTAATAAGAATTAATTAAATTGAGTACGGTAATGTATTTTCTTTTCAAAAAGGAATGTGGGAAATGAGGCAAGACAAATAAAACAGGCAAGTCTTTCAATGAATGTCTTTCACTTTTGAATTATCTAAACATTGAATTTGGTGCTGAAGAGATTTACAAACTCATGGGAAATATATATATATATATATATATAAACACACTGTAGAAAGCTTAAACCTACCATATTTTGACTAAAAATGCCAATTGACTAATGTTTGTTTTCCGAGCATAGTTTGTGTATGCTAGCCTTAGTGTTGAGCCAAACTATATCGGGACCGAACTAACTGATTTTGGATGATTGACATGCCACCGACTGCTGTGTCTAGCTTCATTTGGACTGCAGACGGGACCTTGTTTCTAAAATAGTGAGCGTGACATTGGACTAGTTGATGGGATTGCTGGCAGTGCTTTGCCCCTCTGTGCCAGTGAGGTGCTGACACCCGCTTGCTCCTGCGATGCATTCATTCCCCTTGACAATGTCATTAGTTAGTCCACAGCTTGCACCCAAGCCCTCTGTTCCTGCCAACTTGCCGATTTGAGGCTATCTGGTGAGGGCATTCTATCTCGGACACAACCTTTTTTCACCCGGAAAAGCCCCCTTGCCTTGAAACTCACCTATTGCTTGTTGTGTGCCTGAATCTCAGCTTTCTGTGTCGTTTGAGTCTATTAATAAGCAACAAAGTAGCAGCTAAATTATGCTGTGCAGTCATCCTAACAGCAGTCCTACTGCGAAAAGCTTGATGAATGCGTTTCCTTCTCTTTAATCCCAAGCTCGCCGTCCCTTGCCGCGGCGGGCTTTTCAGCTGTTGACCTCTACCTCACCAGTGACTTTTGCCCCCACCCATTGTATGTCCTTGTTCATAGGCAGACTTTCCCCCAATGCACCCCTCTCTCATTTCAACAAGTCTTAGTGCAGCACAAAAACACATTGGCCACCCTTGCCTCTCCTTTCTGTTGAAGTTCAAGGGCTTTTTTTTTTGCACAGTGTTCTATATGTACGGTTTTATTCACGCCATCTGCGGAAAGGATTGTTGTTAAGACTTGGTACACCTGAGTGTAGGTATGTATGGGAAGGATAAAAAAACAGTGTGGAATCTCTCTCAGCAGAAACTGATGTCTTCTCCCAGCACAAAACCACCAGGATCTAATTCCTATGACAGCGTAAGATGGCGATCCTTTTTCATATTTTATGGTCCTCTTGGTATCTGGTCCTGTCTTCTGCAGAGGAATTGTTTTGTGGGACTTTGATCGGTTTCTTTAACAAATTCATGAATGTGTTTGGAATTACGATAATTGATTTTATTTTCCTATAATATTTTGCATTACATCTTTCCCTTTCCTCCTCTGGACTTTCCAAATGACTTGGTTTATTTTTAAGTACAAATTTTAAGTTATTCTATATGCAATTTAGTGTCGTGAAAGATTGAGAAAATTCCATCGTGTATTTTAGTGATTTCTTTTGGAATATTTATCGTACTCAATTTGATGTGACTGAGTGATTTCCAAATCAGAAAGCTGTCTCCCTTCTGTTTTTGCAAAAATTTACACAGTTCGCTCTCTTTTAACAGAGGAGCAAAGGAGAGGGAACGGGGTGGGCGGGGGTCTCAAAATAGTTGCTAATTTATTAAATAGTAAACAAGTGTCACTTACTGAAGCTCTTAGCACCGTTGGATCGTGATCGTGCTTGACGACCGGAAGAGTTCACATGCATCATGTAGCGATGCATGGACACACTGCAAGGGCTTATGCTGGTCCAGGGTTTCTCTTTTCTGCAATTGTTTTTCCTGTTTTGAGAACATCTGTGCCTTTTTAAAATAACGTCATTATTATGAGTCCTACAATGGACACACAGCATCTTCTCACCAGAAAGAACACCACAGTCAAGGTGATAAAAGCAGTCTTCTCCCCAAAAATGCACAGGCTCTTTTTTTTTTTTTTTTTTTTTTTTTTAATCCATTTATTTATTTATTTACTTATTTTTTTTAGGCATGTGGGTATCTTGTTGACATTTCTGGTGGATGGTGGAGGAGAAAACCGCGATAGATCCTCCAGGTACTGATGTCTCTCATGCGCTTGTGTCCTCAGATAGAGAAGATCATGACGCTAATTGGTGCTGGCATTGACTTTTCCAGAGATCAGCAATACGCTACGCCAGGTACAGTACAACCATGACTCCAAACCTATTGCAGCTATTTGTAAGATTACAATTTTCTTTCAATGGTTGTATATTTTGAAAATACATTTTATTTGCATTGGTAGATGAATAAATTTGAGTGCATCTCTACAAGTTTTGTTGGTACAAAGAAGTACAGTTGAGCTGTACATTCAATTTTCGTATGGTGTAAAATTCGCTGATGTGGAGCGCAAAGTCAAATTTTTGCTAGCAACTTGAAGCAAACCCCCCCCCCAAAAAAAAACAGAACAATGGCTTGTATCTTGAAAAATGTAAAGGTACCACTGTATGCAAATACCGTATTTTCACGACCATTCGGCGCACCGTATTGTTGGGTGCAGTCTCAATAACGGGTGCTATTTCTGTATTTGACACATACACAAAACGCACTGTATTATTGGGCGCAGCCAGGCATGGTAAAACATACACCAGCTTAAACATACGGCATGCATGCACGCACGCTAAAAACACGTTAGCTTGAAGCATATGGTAGCATGCATGCACGCTAAAACATACCAGGTATGTTAGCTTAAAGCATACGGTAGCAGCTAAGACATATGGACACACGCTAAAAACACGTTTTTAAAAAGGCAACGGAAGCAAAACTGAGTTCGGTGTACTTTATTTAGCCATTTTACAATGTACTCATGCGACTGGTACCTGCTAGGAGCGTGCCTTTAGCGTCCTCTTACACGCCTACCCTTCACTCATGGGCGACTGGTACCTGCTAGGGGCGTGCCTTTAGCGTCCTCTTACACTCCCACTCTTCACTCATTGGCGACTGGTACCTGCTCGAGACGTACCTTTAGCGTCCTCTTACACGCCCACCCTTCACTCATTGGCGGACTTCCGCATGCCTGTCGTCACTCACGTCCACCTTTTCTCTATATAAACAGCGTGTCGGCCAGAAGTGCTCTCAGTCAGGCTTTGGAACTCGGCGCATACACTAGACGCTCCGCATTATAAGGCGTCCTGTCCATTTTGGAGAAAATTTAAGACTTTTAATGGCGCCTTATAGTCGTGAAAATACGGTAATTCAAATGCAGTTAATTGGCAGTCAAGTTGGCATAACTTTAGGAAGAGGATAGCAATCCTGCGGTTTACAGCTTCATCAGGTCTGCCAGAGCCCTCCCTACAAATAACCTTATTTTACGCACTATATGGCGCACCTAAAAGCAGTCAATTTTCTCAAAAGTCGAAAATGCGCCTTATAATCCGATGCACCTTATATATGGATCAATATTTTGATTTCTTGGACGTAGTATTTTACATGTTCTATAAATAGCCTTGTTACAGCTGCAGTGGTTGTGAAAGCTCTATATAAAGGAAGCTGTCTTGTATTCCATTTCGCGTAGTTCTATCTAGTGCAGTGGTTCTTAACCTTGTTTGAGGTTCCCAACGCAACCAGTTCATATGCACATTCACCGAACTCTTCATTCGTGAATAATAGAAATCAGATTTTTTTTTTTTTTTAACAAATTCAAGACATAAAAACACATTTAGCCGAGGGGGCTTGTCGAATGTTCAGTGGGAGGTCATTCCAGAGAGAGGGACCAGCAACGGAAAAGGCTTGATCCCCTCTGAGCCTCAGTTTAGTTCTTGGTACTTCTAATAATGTCTGGTCCGCAGACCTGAGGCGCCGGGTAGGTGTGTAGGGGCGGTTGAGCTCTTCTATTCTCTGCGCCTTATGATGTAGTCCACCCTATATATGAAAACAGTTTTAAAATAAGCCATTCATTGAAGGTGCACCTTATAGGACGGAAAATACGGTATATTGACCAAAACAAATACTGTACTCTCCAGCCTATTACCAGTATGTCATTCTAGACCTCCTGTTTGTCATGCCACGTACAGGAGTGAGCTGTTTAAATATTAACCATTACGTATGTCAGGGGATGAGCTCATCTTTCTTTGTAGGCTCGAGGAAAGATGAGAGCACTGCAGTCAGTCAGTCGGCGCCACGTCTCTCTCTTGCTCACCTACTCTCTTCACTCTGCTATGTGCTCAAGTCTCAAGCTTCTATCTGAGTATCCCAGCTTTTACCAGAGCAGAAGGTGCTCTCGGATGGATTTTGACCAGGTTTGCGTCCCTTTGGCTTTGTCTGGGGAACTCTGGTGTTTGATTGGCCCCATGCCACATCAAGTGATTTCTGTCAGGGTGAAAAGGGTGTTGTGTGAAATAGCCCAGAATGAGAAGAAGTCAAACTTAATAATAATGAGGGTGTCCGGGGTCTCTAAAAGGAGGTGGTTGCTCCCATCTACACAAACATCACCACCTGCAGGCTTTAAGAAGCAAGGCTAAGATTGGAAGAGTAACATTCAAGGAGTGTGAGCGAAAGAGAGAGAGAGAGAGAGAGAGAGAGAGAGAGAGAGAGAGAGAGAGAGATGATCTGGAGGGAAGGGAGACATCACATGCAGCCACCAGGAAAGAAGACAGACGCTACCTCAACACCACTTCCATTAGCTGAGCAGAGACGGGAGGAGTCCCGTGTAAATTAGCTGAATTAGCAAATTCTCTCCCATGAGATTGCCTTCGTATTTCCTGCTTTTACTGATGTCCAAGTGACTAACTCTACCTTTGACTGGATGAGTCTTGTTTGTTTCTGAGCATTTGCATTGATGGATTTATTTGATGACGTTCAAGTATTATCACGAGCGGGCTTGGATTTATACAAGGAAGAAGGACAAATTTAAGCTGTAAATGTGACTTTTTCCATTTAATACTTAAGGTACCCAAAATTTCAATCTGTTCATAGGAGGATGACTGACATACTGTAATCTCATTTAAGGCTAATATGTCCTAATCTGTCCAACCTCATCCAGGTGATAGGCTAAGATTTCACTACCTAATGTGATCGCCACGCTGTGATGAGTGACGGGTTTTAAGCTGAGCAAGGTTGATCTTTGTCAGTCATGAATGAGCATTATTGGCAGTTTGCTTTCTCCTGCTCCTGAACCTTCCCGAGTGATGAACCAAAAACTTAGGACATGAATTTTTTATCATGTCCCAGAATCTGTATCATAGCAACAACTAATTCAGTGGTAGTCAAAAAGATCTCAGCAAGTTCACAATCGTCTTTGCCCATGAGAACGGGAGTACTTGGGTGCGTCTTTGGAAACTGTGGTTCAGTCGCCGCCGCCCCACAGGAGCTGGCCCCCTGCCCGCAGCAGACACTGTCTCTTTCATCATCCTGCTGCCGGTGTGCTCGGAACTGCTGGCCAAAGATGATGTGGTTATGTCACATCTCATCCTCAATATGCCGCTGTTACCGGCTGAATGGTTTCTCGCTCCTGAGGCGTGTCCCACTGTCGACAGGTGCCTGTGTCCGACTGCTGCAGCAGCCTGTTGGAGACTGGCTGGAGCTGGTGGGATTGCCTCAGTACGAAAGCAAGCTGCTCCTCAACGGTTTCGATGACCTTCACTACATGGTGAGTGCCTGTTGTCCTTGGAAAGTCTCATTTCATATTGAACTTTGTTTTTGGGCCCTGGCACCCTGTCAACACAGTTACATTGCCGTTCATTCGCTTCAAGTTCAAACTGAATCCCAATGCTGTCCTCTACATCGTGATGTATCATTTTCTTGCGGCTGCACAGGTCATTGTCTTGTCTGTTATATGAATTTGATGACTCAGAGAGGATTTTGTTCAGTGAGTGATCTCAATTAAGTGGCATATGAATTTTGACAGTGACAGAGAAAGAAAATGCTTAACAGGGTAGCTGGCAGGCAGAGCATTGAAAACATCAAATATGAGTGAAAGTTAGGGAGTAACCTGTGCAATCGACCTGGATCAGTTTCATCAAAACACTTTTTCAACGGAATGGATTTGTGTTAGCGCAGCACACGTTATGCAAATAATAACTGACACACTATTTTTGCTGTAAATCAAAATGTCATACTATATTTACTCGAAGAGTGGCTGTCAGGGTTGGGGAAGGATGTGAAGTTTGTGTGCTTTAGTTGTCTACTTTCACTCTGATGTGTACATTAAGATTTGCATTCATTTCTTTTTAATCCTCTTTCCTTTTGAATTCCGTCAAAGTCTTCCTCCCTTTGATGTTATTAACAGCAAGCACTACTTCAAAGTTACTCTTCGTTGAATGTTTTTAATGCTCCTCAGCACTAATTCCCTGTTGGAATCTGTAGATTAAAACATACATTTCAATACTCATGGATTGTTGATGATTTAGAAAGTAAGCCGAAGTAATCAAGAGATATAGTTGCTTAAATTGTCCCATTGGGGTTTAATGATTTGAAGGAGGCCCTGCGATTGGCTGGCAATCGGTTCAGGGTGTTCAGTGCTTACCGGCCGAAATCGGCTGGGATATGCTCAAGCACGCCCGCGATCCTCGTCAGGATAAACTTTTTGTATGGACGGATGAATTGAGTGAACACATTTTTTTTTTATTGGCCCTCTAACCATAATTGTTTTGTTTTTTTGCTCACTCAACATGATCAGTATATATCTAATATACAGTACAGTATACCTCTACAACACTGACTTAAGGATTTAAACGACCTGATTGTTTTCTGCACAGAGAACATTTCTCTTCATAAAAGCATTTTTTTACTCTTTATGTGGAAAAAACGCTGTCTAGCTCTGATACAGTGGCTGCTATGGCAGGGTACAAGATGTTACGGCTAGTTACGCCCTTTTTTTACTTTCTGGGTACTTCAAAACCACACTCAGAGCTCCCATCAAAGGATCTGATTCGTCAAGTAACAAAAACTCACTTGAATGATCTTAAAATTACCTACAAAAAAAATAAAAAATCTACAATGGTTTAGAAACGGATTGTTGCTGTCAGTGTGCAGCAAGATTCCGAATTCATGTACAGTAAATATTCCCATCCCCGGAATTCTATGAAAAGGAATATCCTTCACCCGGAACAAAAGCCTGTGCATTAACATTTTGACTACGATATTACATGTTACCGGAACTTACGTAAGCGGAAATTCCACTACCCGTAACCCGGATTGAGACGTCATGCCGTGGGAGCTTAAATACACGCAACGCCCACCCGATGCTACGGAACGACGACACAGAGACACATTTTCACTTCGCGTTTTTCGATTATCAGATTCGAAACGATGACGTGTAAGTGAGTTTTTATTGGCGTGCGTTTTACTGTAATTGTGAATGATTTTAACTTTATTCACTTAACATCCTGTAGAACGCGGCACTAGCTTAAAAGCAGCACCCACTCGACACGACCGAACAGACATGTTCGCTTCGCCGTTTACATCAT
>NW_017805983.1:5659231-5659569 GCF_001891065.2 Hippocampus comes
CAGGGTCCCCCGCCCGCCGGTCCGCGGACCGGTACCGGTCCGCAGGGCATTTGGTACCGGGCCGCACAGAAAGAACTTGCCTTATTTCCGTTTTATTTATTTCGGAATACGAAATGTGTTTTATTTTGAAAAATTACCGGATTCTCTGTTACATCCGTCTGTGTCACGCTTGACTCACGTCAAACCACGCTTCTCCATCACGTGACCGATTACGCTAAACACAAAACGTTGGAGGTCGCTAAATGAGTTAAAAAAACTGCTGGAGATCGCTAATGACGGCGGCCTTAAAAGTACGTTCGAGACAACTGGATTAAAGTTATGGCTGAATACTCTGAGAT
>NW_017805983.1:5660235-5673013 GCF_001891065.2 Hippocampus comes
TATTTTACTGTTGTGATTTTTTTTGGATACACCTGTATTGCAGTTTTTGTTATATAAAGTTTTTGGACAGTATATTTTTGTATTTTATTGATTGTGTTGTTACACGTGCATTTTTGTCAACATACTTGCAGGTTCATAAAGGACATGTACCATGCTCATTTCCCAAATGAGGAATTTCTGTTATCAGGACAAATTGGACAGCGCAAACACGAGTCCGCACTAGAGAATATTTACTGTATTCCCCCCGCCCCCAATCTTCTTCCAGTGAGATCATTGTAGTCTCCGCCCAGACCACATCCTCTTTCCTCAGAAGTGTTTTTGCGAAGGCAGGGACACAGTGAAAGGCCTTGTTAAAAAGCAATGCCACACTATTTATTGGCACTTAAGAATAAATGTCCACCAAAATCTAGCGTTGACATAAGGTCCTACTTACCGTCATGTTTGGGCACATGCAGATTCTATTGGTTGGTTCCCACTGTTGGAGGGAGAAAGTACCTATTGCTTGGAAATGAATGTTCTGAATGTTTCACGTCTTCAAACGATCACTTTTACAACATTCCTCCAAAATCACAATGTTCCATCACTGGTGAGCTATTTTGAGAACAGGCCCACGGGCTAGTCTTTGAGATCCTTGGGAGGCCACGGACACCGTGTTGGTGGGCCCTGCTGTAGACTAATAACAGTCTATCTGTTTTTATTTCAATTATTGATACATTTTCGTAGCCGTTAAAACATACGGGGTGTGGGGTTTATTCAACCAGGCTTTCTGGATGTTTGATGCTTTATTATCACCATGAAGACCGTTAAATATAAGGTCGTTTAAATTGACCCCACACGCTCGTCAACACCAAGTGACACACAAGCATTCTCTGTCTCATTGATTTACAGTGTCTTTCCTTTTTGTGCTATCCATCAATGTGGCACATGGTCTCAGAGGTGTGTCACCAGAGATAGATCATTTAACACTGTCAGCCGCTCGCTGCGCTCCAATGTCTCTTTGACTGTTCTAATGATACGCCCCCGCATTTTACAACCATTGGGTGACAGAAAGGAGTTTGAGCATCTTACTCAGGAAGGAATTGACATTTTTTTTCTCCAAGGGTCACGTTTAGTCGTGATCAGTACTAACCCTGCAGTGCAGGCTCTTGTTTTGCTTGGCTGAAAGTAGCGGTCAATCCATACAGGGTTTTACATGACTACATTTAGAGCTCTGGCAGGATGCTATCAGTCAGTGATTCACAACCTTAATTGAGCCAAGGCGCATTTTTGAAGTTTGAAAAATCGCACAAGACTCCACCAAACAAAATGTTCACAAAAAGAGGATAAATAAGTCAGTTGGATATTAGATTTTTTTATTTGTTCTTTCTGTCACTATAGGTTGCTGGCATAGATAAATGGACAAAGCTACTTTATTTGTTATGAACAAATAATTTTCTCATCAATGAAGTAAAATGTTTCCCGCGGCATACCTTGGAGCTCTCACGGCACACTGGTTGGGAATCACTGCTCTAAGTCACCAATTTTAAGGACAACTTTCACTCAAACTTAACACAAACATTGTCTGCATTGAGCATTGTCGGAGTACATCAATTACAATGTAATACATCTTTATTTATATAGCGCTTTCACAACAGCTGCAGTAGTAATAAAGCGCTTTACAAAACATTTAACAATGACATTAGAGTACCATCAGCTAAATATCAATCATTGATAAGAAATACATAAGTCTCACTGCAAAAGTCAAAGTATACTTTTGGTTAAAAAAAAAAAAGAAAACCCCAACCTGCAGACAGTAACATCCTGATGTAATCCCCGACAGAGAAAAGCCATTTGCATGATTAAATTTATAAATGCACCTCAGGCTTTGTCCGATGATGTAATATATGCAGATATTTTATTGCACATTGCTTTTGGAGTCAGTGCGGTTCCATTCATCACATCTTGATTCCCTCAGGCTCGCAGTTCATTTTGCAAAAAATAAATAAATAAATAAAAATACAGAACTCAATAAAAGTACATTTACCTGTAGCAACGTCATACTTTTCTTTCTGTGGCATTCCAGGGGAGTAATGTAATGGAGGAGCAGGACTTGCGAGAGATTGGGATCTCAGACCCAGGCCACAGAAAGAAGATCCTGCATGCAGCACGTTCCCTACCCAAGGTATAAACCACATTCAGTTGCCTGCAGAGACAGAAGTGCCAGTCTCGCTTAGATTCATATTAGTGACTGTGGTGGAATGACTTGCTTCTTGCAGGTGAAAGCACTGGGCTGTGACAGCAGCAGTTCCCTCTCCTCCTGGTTGGAGAATCTGGGCCTGAATGAGTACCTCCATAACTTCCTGGCCAGTGGTTACCGCTCTCTGGACTGTGTCAAGAACCTTTGGGAACTGGAAATTGTCAATGTGCGTAATTAAGCCCGATGAACATGGATTGTGAGGAGTCTCAATGCGGGTTTGTGGAAATTGGGATTTCTGATTCTGGATGTTTTTCTCTGCTCTCTTGAATCCAGGTCCTCAAGATTACACTGCTTGGTCACAGGAAGCGAATTATTGCATCATTAGCAGAGAGGCCTTATGAAGAACCTCCCATCAAGCCACCGCGGTTGTCTCAGATCAGGGTGATTGCAACCTTTTGTGTAGAAGAGGACTATAATCTGTTCAGTTCAGCCATGCTTGGCTGGTTTGATTGTGGTAAATTGCCGTGCATAGGATGCACCCCGCCCCCCCCAAATGTTCCAGAATCGAGGGGGAGTAGTACACACGGGTGTTAATATAACGCAAACTTTTTTCACCTTATGATGTTTACCAGTGCTAGACAGTACCTCGGCATCGTAGCAACAATATTTCATGCAATGCGTCACGCCGCCAACACGGTAGGAGGTCAACTTCAAAATAAACCGTGCCCAGGCAAATAATATACAGACATCAATGCCTAAGTCAGCTTTTATTTTCAATTTGTTTTCATTTGAAACATGTTGCAGCGTAACAGCTAATTTGACTTGTTTTCCAGACCCTGAGGCATTACCATCAGAAATTATGGCTACTTGCTGCGACACAACGGCATCCTGAAAAAACATTCAATCGCTGATTAAGGGCACTGCAAAAAATGACTTGATTACGCAGAGACTGTATTCTACCGCGCCTGTTGCCAGCGCTCAGCGCCGGACGCCCAAGTGGCTAGCAGCGCTGGGGCGCGCTGTCAAATTACCTTTCAAAGGCACTTTGTTTGACACAAATGACGATGCGCACTTTGATGCTGACAGCCCGATACAGGTGGCGTTGCCACTGTTCACTTTGTAACAAACCAGGCTAACTCAAATGTGCTGTTTTTAGCCGGCGACATCACTACAGTCATTGTGATGTCACTTTACAAACAAGTGGTGCGTTTATGAGCTCGTACATGTCAGTACTTAGCTTGACAGGCTCATCAAAACCCCTAGACAGCAACACTCAACAAAGGATTTATTTTACTGTCCTCGCCGACCCTTCTGGCAGTCTCTTCAAACCAGGACAAGTAAAAGGGAGAACCTTGACCAAAACAGTGAAAAAGAGGGCATTTTTCAACCATCTTATTTTATAGAGGAAAGTGAGACTGTGTTATGGGAATATTAAAGATATGCATCTGCACAAATGTGACCAGATGATAATAATGGACAGGAGCAAATCAGGGTACCGTATTATACACAGGTACAGAGTAAAAAAAAAACTTTTTTAGTTAGATTTTGCAGGAAGGTATTATACACGGGAGCATATAATACACAGGATTTTACCGTATTTACGTTGATCATCAACAAATTATATGTGATTGTCTGCAGTGCCAAGACCTCCCAGCATCCCAGTCCTCATTATCACTTGGTCAGATGGAGTCCTCCACGTGTCAGTCCATGGATCCTCTGCTTCCCGCCGGGGAACCAGTGAGGAAGAGAGTGCCAGATAACAACTACGACGTCACCCAAAGACATCGCAATGAACGTCGCAGATCACATGTGCGTTTGTCAGCAACTTCCTCTTCCAGAGATATCTATGTTAGTAAGAAGCACCTGCCGGAGGTCTTGCTGTTGCTCTCCAGGAACGGCAAGAGGAGCGGCACCGGGAATCTCGTCTGATTCTTCGCCCACCTAGTCTGGCAGCTCCATACGCTCCGGTCCAGAGCTGGCATCATCAGCCAGAGAAGCTCATCTTTGAATCCTGCGCTTATGAAGCCAGCGTGAGTTACGATCTCTCTGCCAGCACAGCGACTGGCTTTGACTGTTTGGTGAATGTGTCAAACCACAATCAGATCGGGGCTTCTTTACAGTACTTGGGTTCCATGCTTATCAAGGAGCTACGGGGCACTGAGTCCACCCAGGATGCCTGTGCCAAAATGCGGGTCAGTTCGATGATATAATGTGATCTGAGTGCAAGAGGTAACATGTTCTACATTTTAGCCCAACCGTATGTTCTTACCACTTTGTGTATTTGGCTATTTCTTCCAGAGGTCAACAGAGCAAATGAGAAAAGTCCCCACCATTGTCCTCTCGATTACATACAAAGGCGTGAAGTTCATTGATGCAGCCAACAAGGTCAGTTATGTTAATTGGTTATGCTACTTCATCTGAAAAGTCAATTTGAAGCTTGGGTCAGGGTCGTACTTTTGGTGAGTAACTGTAGATTTCAGTGCTTTGTTGGATAGCAACGTACTTGGCACAAATATTCAAGTAGTTTTATTAAGTGCAACTCGAGACACACAATAAAATAGTGGTAGTGAACTCTGCTGTTATGAGGCGGGGGGCTTGTGGTCTTCTACTGACACCTACTGGTTCCAGCTTCACTCCTCATTTTGGTGCCAAAACTACTTGTTAACCGACCAGTGGCTTGAGTCTTTGGAGTATGTTCAAGCTGTAAATTTAGATTCATGACATTGATGCCTTTTTGAATGTATTTTCCGCCTTCTGTCCTGCTCCCAAAGTGCCCCCCCCCAAAAAAAAAAAAATGGAAGCAGTGTTTGTTGGCATATCCTCAGAGCCTTTTGTTATCAGTTGCAGCTGCTGTGCAACAGTGTTTCACATTCACAAAATAGAACTACAATATAGTCATATAAATAGAAACTCAGAAGACATTTGAGAGTTTGAGCTAACCTCTTTCTCGTCATCTTGCAGAATATCATCGCAGAGCATGAGATCCGTAACATTTCATGTGCAGCCCAGGACCCGGAAGACTTGTGCACATTTGCCTACATCACCAAGGACTTGCAGACCAGCCATCACTACTGCCATGTGTTCAGCACTGTCGATGTGGTAATGACAATTGGCACTCGATTTAGCAGTATGATCATAATAATATCAAAATACTGCGAAAGGAAATGTAGAATCCTGGTTGTGTTTTTTTGCGTGGATCCCCCTTCTTTAGGATTTGAAAATCTTAAAAAATGAGCCCTTTTCTCAGTCACTCACTCCGGTCAGAGCACAACATACTGTGCCTTAAGGCTCAAAATAAGCCGTTTCACATCGCAGTTCATGAGGCAAAATATACAAAGTTGAAACTCAAATTTATATTTGTGTTTGAAATTGCCCCTCTTAAAATGTTTCTAGAAAGAATAATTCGCTGCGGTACACAATGTGAATTCAAGAAATAAAAAAATATAAAAAAGGAAACCAGTTGTTAGTTTCTTATATTGCAATTTTATTGTTTAATAAAGCTCTTGCTTCAGTTCTCTGGAATTGACCTAAAATTGCTCCTCTATTCCAACATTGCTCCTCAAATTAAGTCATAGATTTGCAAAATTGCTCTGCAAAGCAAAATAAATTATTTTGAGCCTTGTGCTTAATACATTTGAAAGAATAATACAATTCTGTTATCAGTATAACACAAACTGAAGTTGTGTCAGCAAGAGAAGCGGCAAACAACCCCTTAGCTATTGACTTAATGCATGCAAAATGTCTTCTCAAACCATCGTTTTGCCGTGGAGACAGTTAAGGCAAAAAATGAAATATTTTCGGACATGTCTCATTCGCAGAAAGTAAACCTGTACCCTTTGTGATCACGCTCTCTTAGAACCTTACCTATGAGATCATCCTGACACTGGGTCAAGCATTTGAGGTGGCCTATCAGCTGGCTCTGCAGGCCCAGAGGACCAAACAGCAGCAGAACCTACCAGCGGGCGCTGCTTCAGAGCTCATCGAGACCAAGTCCAGCCGACCTGTGCCCAAACCACGAGGAAGTGTTCGGAAGTCAGGGGTGAGTCAAAATTTTAGAGTAGAAAATACAGAAGAAGAATTTAAGTAACACAGGATTCAAGACTCCATTATTTGGTGTCTTCATTTTGAAAAGCATCCTATGAGAAGACACAGGAGACATTTTTAACATTGCTTGATTCAGTCATTCCCCGAACCGCTTATCCTCACTGTGGTCGTGGTCACCAACGAATGGTGGTCACCGCCTAATCAAAGGTCACTTATACACCAACAACCACTGACACTCACCCAAGGACAATTTATTTGAAAGACTTCAATTAACATAACGCGCATGAACGAAAGGCCTGAGTTGGTCTTTGAACCAAGGAAAACGTGCTAACCAAGACACCGACGTGCTGCAAAGATTGAGTCACCAGAATCATAATCGTCGGTTGACCATTTCTACTTCACATTATCCTCCCACATCACATCTTGCTACTGCTGCTATCCTCAGACGGGATGTTCAAAGAAAAACGCAACATGCTAGATGCAGGCCTCCAAGCTAATCTAATCATCCTCATTTAACCATGTTGATGTTTGCCCGCGGTGAGCATTACACCATGAGTGAGTGTGTGCTGCTGAATATGGATGAGCAAAGTGCACTTCAGGGACACATTTTCGACTGGGGCTGAATTAACGAGCTAATCATCGTGGGGTGTTCAGCAGTCAGTGTTGCATGCTTCTCACATTTTTGTCATGACTTTCATATTATCATTTCTGCCTCTCCTTCCCTGTTGGCTACGACTCTCCTTCTCTGTTGAGTTAATGTCGCAACTTGTACACCGGCATGAATCTTCCTTCCTCCAGTTCACGTGATGTTGCCTTCTGCTCCTCATGGCATTGTTTTTATGACCTTCCCCACTTAGCGACTTCGTAATTGTCTGTTTTTGTGACTCTTTTTACAGTAAGTTTATTATTTTTTTGTGGATATGTTAGTGACACTTCAGTGACAGTGTTACTTTTGGCTCACGCAGTTTAGTCTCATGACTAGAAATGAACTGATTTGAGCAGCGCCTGTTCTTACATGTTGGAGTCAGGTCAACATTTGCCCCACGGGGATAAATATATTTCAGGAATCAGAGTCTCAATAGACCTATTATGCAAAGAGTAGGATAAAGGCATATTGTCATCTCATTTGTGTTTCTAGGGCGCCCTTTTGGAACAGGAGGGAGATTCCCAGTCACAGAGCGGCGCCACGTGGCTCGTGGACCCCAATGAACCAAAGCGTACAATCAGCACTAAGTATGAGACCACCATATTCTGAGTGGACCCCCCCACCCTCCCCTCTTCCTGACATCTGAACTTGCGCCTGGTCTCAATTTTTCTCCTTCCCATTGCCCTTCGTGTGCCTTTCACTGCAACTCCATCGACCCACCCAATCATTCCTTGAACACTTGTAGCAGTCTAATGTTATAATTCCTCTTCCAGCTGGTATTATTTACACTGCCAGCCTGCCAATCACCTTCACTGCTAGTTGCCTCTGTTTACCTTGTATGCTCCCTGAACTCGCTACAAGACACCCTCACCCTGTTCCCTCCAAGCCCCAGTCATGAATCTCACTATTGACTCCTGGTGATAAGACGTTTTATTTTCTCGGTGCTTTTCCTGCTCTGCTAGGGGAAGGCCGCTCTGAGGCTTTTCACTCCTGACACCCATCGCTTTCCCACAGCTGAGAGGCTGCACACATCTTGCACATGGATGCCCTGGTCCTGTTATTATTATTCTTATTTTTTTGTGTATCACTGGGCTTGAACTATTCTGTCTGCTTTACTTTCAGCAGTTAATTGAGATCCAAAGGAGGGAAACATCCCAAAACACTGTGATATAGTCATGTAGCTTAGCATTGAAGCACTTTTACATACTCCCCAAGTCTAGTGTATCTTCCCATGTTTTGGCCTTATTTGGAAAGCGGAAAGGGGGGCTACATCACTCTGTTAATGTCTTTTAGTCCAGTTAGTTTTACTAAGTTTTAACTGTGTGCATGTGTCATCCTCCCTGTAGCTAAACATGGCTGCCAGCCAGTATTCAAGGACAACCCTTTTGAATGATGGTAGGATGTTTTTTTGGGGGGAGAAAGGAGTATTCCCGAACCATCACCAGTCTGGAGAGCGGGGGTTGTTGGTCCGACATCACAGCGTCTTTCACTTCAGTTTCACTTCCTGCCCATCGGAGATGTCTCATAGCGTGCAGAGGGCGTGCTCGACACAGATGTCTATCTTGATCTCCAAAAAGTGAGGAGTATCTTGAGTGTTTGTGTGTGAGTGTTTTTAAGACACAAAAGTAAGTCATAATTTAATTTGTCCTAAATCATCTCATCCTCAACATGTGTAACTGTGATCAGCAATCTTGTACGAAGGGGTGTCTTTATTTCAACCAAACTAAATTTACCAGAGGTAACACTACAAAGACTGTTTTCTAGATATGTAACAGGGTGCAGCTTTGGCATTTGACCTTGTTGCCATGTATTGTGATTTCATAGGACAGTTGTCCTCATGCAGCAACTTACTTTGTCTCCGTGCTCCTTTGTCCAATTAATCTTGTGTGATTATTCACCAAACCTGCCATGCAGGATGGTACTTCTTAGATTTTTTTTTTTTTTTTTTGCTGCAGTGCAAAACTAAATTAGGGAGAAGACTTCTCACTGTTAATGGTACTGTACTTGCTGGCCAGCTGATGAATATACAATGATATCTACATCAGCTAGGGTGCACTTTACAGTGCACTACATAGGTAAGCGCATCCAAGAAATCAGCCACAGGTGAGTCATATCCGTATTTCTTGTGTTCACTGAGAAATGCATAAAAAGCTTTCTTTTCAAAGTGGCTGTACTCGTTTATGTTGAGCACTGTACACTCGTTTGGTACGTCGTCAGACCAGTGGGGTTAAATTTATGGTACACTGTCTTGAACAAGCTAATGAGGGCCCCTTCAGCCATCAGCATGGTCCCATTTTGCCTTTGCATACCACTGAGGCGAAGAATAAATATTTTGGGGCAAATTTGATGCAAAACATATTCTACATGAAACTAGTGGTCTTTATTTTGATACTTGAATGATTTTTGCTTTTATAGATCTCTCTACAGTATGTATGTATGTATGTACAGTATGTATGTATGTAATTTTTGACTTATGTCAAAAGAGATTAAAAGGACTATGTCTTATAAAGTTACACATATCGTTGTAAACACCCTGCGTGAGGCTGAGGGAACACGAGGACCCTCACTTCAGAAAAAAAAAAAGATTGTAAATAATCTTGGGCTTCCCGTTTTTTTTTAATGATTATTTTCATAATTGTTCAATTAATAAATTGCGCAGTTTGAGAGTTTGTCCTTGTTTGTTTTCATTCATAATAGTCATTTTTATGATGATGTTGAATCGGCCTGGGATTTATTTTATTTTATTAGAGTTGAGGGGCAGAGACAACCAATGGTTTAATGAATTAGAGAATGAAAAAAAAAAAGAAAAACTAATGAGAAATGTTGCTTAAATTATTTGTTTGGTTTAACTATTATATAATCTCCAGATGGAACACCCTAAAATGTCGCTAGGTGTAATTATGAGCGCGGACGGTTGTTCGTCTATGTGTGCACTCCGATTGGTTGGCAACTAGTTCAGGGTGCACTCCGCCTACTATCCAAAGACAGCTGGGATAGGCTCTAGCATGCCCACGACCCTAGTGAGGACGAGCGAATTAGAAAATGAATCGACAAAACAAAAAACAAAACGTCAGTTAAGCACACCATTGACAAAAACGGAACTTGGTAAAACTGGTTTTTCATTTGCACCAAACGTTTGGAATGAACCTTAAGGCACCCTAAATCTAGAATTACACCCGCCATTCAGTATTTTAACAAATATTTTAAAATCAACGCTAAAGGTGGTGTAGCACTGTCCTCCGAATATTAAGAAACAGCCCGTTGTTTGATGCCGTCAAATTTGACAACGCACCTCAAAGTACACCTCCAATAATTTTGTGGCATACGAGGGCAACTACTAGTAGACAATTATAACACCCCCAGTAAAGTTATACTATTTGGTTTCATTCACCGAGTTGCCTCTAAATGTGGAGGAAATATCAGCTGGAATCAAAATGAATGCTCCAACAGTTTGGCATACATCAGCAGGATGACATGTAAACACTTCCTGTGTTTCTTGTCAGGAGTTTATTTAGACCCCATTCAGTTCCAGTAGTGCCAGCACATATCTGTCAGGTTGATTAATTGTCTCCACGTGACCACATGTGCAGAGTCGGATTGGCTTAGCACAGGACAGTTGAACCCAAAGTGCCCCACCCTTTTTCTCAGCTTCAGTGGAGGCAGGACTCACAACCTCAGAGATGGAATGACACCCACACACAGCTCACCTCAACCTGCCAACATTCATGTCCAACTGTCTGGTGAGTTATGATTATGCTGTACTACGTTCGCAACTTGATTCCAGTGTTCATCTCTTCCCTCCTTTACTTATGTCCTTCCCCTGAATCAGTTTGTCTTTAAAAACGTTTTTTTATGTTTCCTGAGAAGGTTCGATGATTTTCTTTATCTCAACAAGACGCTCCCCACATAGTCTCCAGCACTTCCTGTTTTCTCTCTCTCTTTTTGAGTCCAAATGACAATTGAAAACATTTGTAATGATCTTTTAATGCAAAATGGAAATTGTTTTCTCGTGAGGGACCCACTGTAGCGTGTGTAATCATTGATTATCTTGCTTAATAGACTGAGTTAAGGAATCTACGTACTGCAAATATTTGCCAATGAAAGCCTGTCAGGGGAAAATGTACTGAGTTTAAACATTAAACAACGCTTCTGTGTTACACAACTTATGTTTAAGTTAATCATTACACTTGAATGCAATTGTTCCATATTGTTACACTTGTACCATGCTATCACACTGAGAATTATTGTTTGAAACCCCCAAGCGCATTTAAAGACATTTGGCTGACTGATCCACTTAAATGTTTCATGGACCTCAAGTGCAACGCCCAGTAACTGCGCATGTCAGCGTTCACTTTAATGTCCCAGTTGTCATGAAGGTATTTGAGCAAGCTAAGTGACATTCCACTCACTATTTCATTCTGACTCAGCTGTGGGTGCACCCTGCGAGTTTTCTTCCTGAGCGCACAGGTGTTGGCTGCTTTAAGGTGCTGAACGTTCCCCCTTCATTCTACAGATTGTCTTCATGGGAGGGATAGTAATTTGCTGGTAGAAAAAAAAAATAAGGAGTGAAATAGTATTTTGGATTGCGTAATGTTTGCTTGAAATGAACCAATGCGTTAGGCCTGGTTGCTTCTCTGAACGTATGTACAGTGCAGTGAAAAAGTATTTACCCCCTTCCTGATTTCTGTGTTCTTTGCATATTTATCACACAGGAAATACAAAATGCAGTTTATCAATGCCAATTTAATTAAGGCACAAAAAAAAAATCTGAAACTACCTGTTCCTGTGTGGAAAAGTAATTGCTCCCTGAACCTATTAATGGCTTGTGCCACCCTTGGCAGCAACAACTGAAATCAAATGTTTGCAATAATTGGTGATGAGTCTTTCACATCGCTGTGGAGGAATTTTGGCCCACTCTTCTTCGCTGAATTGCTTCTATTACGCCATATTGGAGGGTTTTCTAGCATGAACTGCCCGTTTAAGGTCACATCATAGCATCTCAATTGGATTCAAATCCAGACGTTGACTTGGCCACTCCATTTTTTAATTTTATTTTTTGAACCAGTCAGAGATGAACTCACCGATGTGTCTCGGATCGTTTTCCTGCTGCATGATCTAAGAATGTTTGCGTTTGAGGGTGCAAACTGATGGTTTGACGTTCTCCTTCAGGATTTTCTGGAAGAGAGCAGAATTCATTATCTCATCAATCAGAGCAGGTTGTCTTGGTCCTGTGGTCGTAAAGTAGCCCCAGACCATCACACTGCCACCACCATGCTTCATTGTTGGTATCATGTTCTTTATCATCAAATGCTGTGCCATTTTTACTCCAGACGTAACAGGCCACATCTTTTTCAATTTTTGACTCATAACTTTTTAAATTATTATTATTTCTTCTTGAATTTCTTTGGAGCTTGGCATGATATGTTTGTTTCTTGAGATCTGGTAGCCTACTTTACTTTGTCTGACAGATTCTATTTGTGTGATTTCTTGATCCAACAAATGCGGTGCTATGGTGTCGCCTGTGAAATTGAACTCGTTTTCCCAAAACAGTAGTTAGCCAGTCACTTTGTGATTTAACAAAGGGGGTGCAATTGCTTTTTCACCTAAAGCCAGATAGGATTTAATTTTTGTACCCATTTGCTAGTTGAAATCATCACTTAGAAACTGCATTTCCTTGGGTCTCTGTATGATATTAAAATTGGTTTGATGAACAGAAACATTTCTCTGTGATAAATACGCAAAGAATATATATATATATATATATATATGTGTGTGTGTGTATATATATGTATATATGTATGTATATATGTATATGTATGAGAATATATATATGTTTATATATGTATGTATATATATGTATATGTGTATATATATATATATTATCCTCATGAGGGTCGCGGGTGTGCGTGCTA
>NW_017805983.1:5673104-5690831 GCF_001891065.2 Hippocampus comes
TATATATAAAGTGTGTGTGTGTGTGTGTACAGATAGATGGCTAGACATGGAATGATTTGACTTTGAAGGTCCTCCTACAAATAACTTTGCATATTTCTTTCAACTTTGTTGGTAAAGCACTGATAATGTGAATACAAAACTGACCTTAATGCTTCAAACTCACATTGATTGTACACTGTAATAAAAATAACAGTTTCTTTTTCGTTGTCATGGTGACCCTGGAGCAACCACTTTCGTGGTCTGTCATATTGATGGAAGAATACCTGATGTCGTTGCATTAACTTGCTGTGAAAGCTACAATTATGAGTTCACTGCAATTCTTGTACAAAGTTGGCTGCTCACTCATTTTTTTTAAGTGGTACAGGCACACAGGTAATAATGTTTTCTTCTATTTCTTTCTACATCCATAAAAAAATTCAAATGCAATTCTTCCTGAAATTCTTTTCCTAATTTGGTGATTTGAGGTGTAAACATCGAAGCGCCAATGCCTTTGAAGGAGGGATATTGTGTAAAATGTCAATTAAAAACAGAATACAATTATTTACAAATCTCTTTCAACTTCTATTCAACTGAATACACTACAAAGACAAGATATTTAGTTCGACCTGAAGAACATTATTGTTTTTTGTTTGTTTGTGTGTCAAATATTCTCTCATTTTAAATTTGACGCCTGCAACACGTTCCACAAAAGATGGGACAGGGGTAACAAAAGCCCGGAAAAGTTGAGGAATGCTCAAAAAACACCTGTTTGGCACACTCCACAGGGCATCCCCAAAAGTGTTAGTTGTTCACCAGCAAGAATGAGGTAAGCTTCACCACTTTGTGAAGACTACATGAGCATATGGTTCAACAGTTTAAGAATGTTTATCAATGTGCAACTGCAAGAAATGTCGGGTTTTTATCATCCACGGTCCATCAATAAATTGTGAGAATCTGCAGATTTATCAAACTTCAAAAGCCAGCATCTGTGACACTTTGGGGTTGTGCTCATGGCACGAGTAATTGTCACATTTGTGTTGGCACCATTAATGGTGAAAGCTACATAGAGGTTTTGGAGAAACCTCTGCTGCCATACAAGCAAATTCTATTTCAGGGGCATCCCTGCTTATTTCAGCAAGACAATGCCAAGTCACACTGCATGGGTTACAAAGAGTGCCAGCAGTCCAGACCTGTCTCCCTTTGACGATCTGTGACCCATGATGAACCGCGAAATACGACAAGGGAAATCTGGAGAGTTGAGCACCTCAAGTTGTACCTCAAGCGAGAATGCGAAAGAATTACACCTAAAATTTTCAAAAGTCAGTGTCTGCAGTCACCAAGTGCTTATTGAGTGT
This sequence comes from Hippocampus comes, assembly GCF_001891065.2. Taxonomy (NCBI): domain Eukaryota; kingdom Metazoa; phylum Chordata; class Actinopteri; order Syngnathiformes; family Syngnathidae; genus Hippocampus; species Hippocampus comes. Next base: position 5,674,439 of record NW_017805983.1, read on the forward strand.
TTTTAAACGTCGTGGTAAACATGCCCCCGTCCCAGCTGTTTTTATGAATGTGTTACAGGCATCAAATAAAAAATAAGTGCCAAACAAAAATGGTAATCAGTTGGAACAATCTTGCCTTTGCTGTGTATTCAATTGCCTCTAGGTTGAAAAGAATTTGCGAATCATTGCATACCGTTTGTAGTCACGTCATCGAGAATAATCGTGACTGACAGATAATTGTACAAATGATCATTTCCTCCTCACATACAAGCCACTCATCGTAACTGACCCGCCCCGAGCTGTTCTATTTCCAAAATCAAGGGTCTGGACAGCTGGCTTTTTTGTCCCCCTTCCTTCATTGGCCCCCTGATGCCGTCTGGTCCCAGGTGTATGCACCGGTTGCACTTTCAATTTTTACGCCAAAGCATTTTACATAACGTCCCTACATCATTGGATTTGGGATTAGTAAAACTAAACTCACAACAACATCAGTACATATACAGTGTCTGATAATTGTTGTTTGCTCTTCATAGCGTTGGTGGGAAATGACATTACCCTGGATGACCGTATATGGTGAGCCTGGGAACAAAAAAACACCTGTGCTACTACTAAAACTGTTCTGTTAACATCGACGGACCCTGCAGTACTAGACCAATTTTTTTCTTTCATTTAACATTTTCTCCATTTCCACAGCTTGATGAACTACCCACAAGCCTCTTCCCTGTGCAATGTCGACGGGTGATACGATGAAGGATGTTGTCGCTTTAGCATGCTTGAGAAACAAGGAGAGCAGTGGAAGCCATGACAGTGTGATCAGCATGAACTCGGGCTTTGTGAGTCAATCATCTCCTCTACAGAGTGCTTGTGTATCTGATATTCTTCGACACAAGCCATTATCCCTGTTCATGTGCACGCAAGTCAAACTACCTTCCATTTCATTCGACTTCAGTACGGCACGCAATAGATGACATCAGTGTTATAATAGTTGGTTATTTTTCGTTCTGTACGAAATGCAGCTAGGTAGTTTCATTTAGTTTTTAGAGTGGGGTTGTTTTTGTTTGTTTTTTCAAAAAAGAAAACACATTTTAGTTTAGTTTTTATAAGTTTGATTTTTAATATTAGCTTGTTTTCAGATATGAGGCAAGACATAGAAAAGGTCACGTAGTACTGTGTAGTAAACTACAATTCCCAAACGATTGTTCAGCCTTCCTTCTTCCATATGGAGTTAATGTCAAAATGAATGTTTAATGTTTAAAATGAACCCCAAATCTCATTTATGACATTAATTGATAAATAAAATAATGATATAATTATACAGTGGATCCCCGCTATGACCAGGCCGGCCCACGAGTAGCGAAAATCCACATGTAATTGACACCCATTAAAATGCATTGAGAGGGGGTAAAAATGTGTTTTTAGCTCAAAAACGGAACCAAAATATGCAGATAAACCTACAATATGTGCATACCCCAAAAATTAGGAGTTCCCCTCAAAAAAATTGAAACTAAAAAAAATGAACACAAAATGTTTAGTTATTTTTGGGGGGAAATAGGCAGAAAAGAATTGCTGAACTGCAAGTATGCACTCCACTGTAGTTTTATAATCTTAAAATGTAGATTCAATTAATTAATATCATTTTTAAGCACACAAATAGTTATTTTTATGAATGGGAATATTTTTTTCAATTTTAGATCTAGTTATTTAGTGACTTATTGTGAACTATAATCATCTTGCATCACATACAGACACATGTCGTCTGCCCCCTTGTAGTATTTAATTGCATTGTCGTCCATGGTTAACCCAATTAGACCATGAAGACCATCCAATTTAACAATTTGTTAGGATTAAATGGTCAAAGAGGGTCTTCTGGGATTTGGCTGGTTCTGCAAAGTGTAAAAGTATGAAGAAACACAAACAACAAAAAATAAAACATGGTATGGTATTCTTTCATTCCCGTCTAGTTGTTAGAACATCAAAAGATAAGATAAGATATCCTTTATTTGTCCCACAATAGGGAAATTTACAGTCCACAGCAGCAAGATAATGGGGAGAAAGAAGAAAAAGAAAACGAACACTGTTCAATTAAGTGCAATGTAAATACCGATATGGATAAGGTCGCAGTGCTATTTACAATTGTCTTCCACATCATTTTATTTATTTTTTATTCAGCAGCCTGACAGCAGTCGGTAGGAAGGAGCGGCGGTATCTCTCCTTCTTGCAGCGCGGGTGTAACAGTCTCTGGCTGAAGGAGCTACCTAGTGCTGTCAGGGCGGGCTGGAGGGGGTGGTAGGGACTGTCCATCATAGCTTTTAGCTTAGTTAGCATCCTCCTGTTGCCCACCTCCTCCAGAGTGTCTAGGGAGCAGCCCAGGACAGAACTGGCCTTCCTGACCAGTCGCTCCAGGCTCTTTCTGTCCCGGGCCTGTCCGTGTTTGTAGACCAGTCCAGTTTGTTGTTTATAAGAACACCTAGGTACTTGTAGGAGGCCACCCTCTCTATGTCCATACCCTGGATGTTCATCGGTGCTGGTGAGGACTGTTTCCTGCAGAAATCCACAACCAACTCCTTAGTTTTCCTAGGGTTGATCTGGAGGTGATTCTGCTGGCACCAGTCCACAAAGTCCTTCGTCAGTCCCTTGTACTCCCGATCGTCCCCCTCTGTAATGAGGCCAACAATCGCAGAGTCATCGGGGAACTTCTGAAGGTGGCAGTTTGGAGTGGTGTGTCTGAAGTCCGAGGTGTATAGGATGAACAGGAATGGGGCCAGAACAGTCCCCTGCGGCGCTCCAGTGCTGCAGAGAAGCCTGTCTCTCAACTACATTGTAGTTCCTCTCATTTCTCAGAGTGACATTCAGGATGATAATGATGAGAAAGAGAGAGAGAGGCAGTGAGAGATCAGGAGAGAAAGAAATGTGTCCAACGCTAAGGTATATTTGTCTGCAGAGTGAGGACAGCATGGAACACTTATCTGCTGAGGAGAGGGCATGCCTCATGTATCTGGAGCAGACCATTGAAGCATTGGAGATGCAGGAGGACAGCGGACTATCGAATGACGAACCAGACTCTAGACACCCTCCAGAGAATATGGGTCTAAATAAAGTCAATGGTATATGAGAAAATGATCTCTGTTCCTGGACAAGATGTTTGCTTGTTTATTTATTGTCATCTGAGTCATTTGTACTGTGCTTTTGTCTTGTAGCTAGTTCCAGATTGGACTACAAGACCAGAATGGATCAGCGATCGGAGACCTTGACCACTCTGCTGGGTGGCTTTCCCGTCGGCAAGAAACCTGTGTACATATCAGTAACTGAAGAAAACATAGCGGGGCATAATCTTTGGAATCAAACCTGTGAACCAAACTTCACCACTGCTTCTAAAGCCAGCACAGAAGCGCTTAAAGCGTCTATGACGGTCATATCACCACCTCAAGTTCTGGTTACTGACTCAGTCACTGGCCTCAACAAATCACTCGATACGCATACTGATGGACTGGGTTTACCGACCATTGACGACTCTCCAAACATAATCCCTTGCATTACTCCTGAGTTAGACCTAGGTCTGATCCCACCACCATCTGCTTTCAGGGATGATCCGGGACCTTACCCAGAGCCCGACCCAGAGCCTGACCCAGAGCCCGATCCAGAGCCTGACAGCATCAAAGCCTCCCCTCACGTCAACAGCAGCAGGCCAGTCTCTATTGACTTGAAGCGGCTATATCAGAGAGCCTTGGAGAAGAGGCCACCAGTTAGCCCCCCTGTTAACAAGAAACCTACAGACAAGCTCAATATCAAAGCTCATCAGACTCCCCTCGCCTTGGAGTCTCTTCTACCAATGATCCTTCATCCTGAAACCAAAGAGCCCCAGAGCCCACCCTCTGTGGCCCCTAAACCCAAAAGGCTTTCATTCCACTCACTCTCCCAAACACAAACGGAAGTACCTAATACGCCAAATGGTAACGGCGACCGACAACCGCTGAACCATGAGAGAATCCACCTTGAGGCCCTCCAGAAGATTGGGCTGCTTAAAGGTTCTGTGACTGATTCAGGCCCCACGGTGAGTCATAAACTTTCCCCGCAAACACGAAAGTCATGGGGACCTCTTCCAGCTCCGAGCAGTCCGACACTCCCGAGTCCATCCAATTTAACACCATCATATCGCTTCATAAGCAGTGCGTCCCCTGGCTCCTTCTCGACTGCCTCGGAAAGTCCGTCTGTCTCCTCTGCCTTCAGTGACCGTGGCAGACCTTGCTCGTCAGGTCGGGAACAATCTTCTGTGAACAATATTTTAGCGAGTTCAAAGTATACTCAATCGAAATCGCCTTCTCTCACATCGTCAGACCTGGTCAAGCAGTTAACCAAGGTCACAGGTTCCCAGTTAGGTGCCATGGAGCACACCAGGCTCCACCTAAGCCGCCCTGTAGATCGTCATGAAAGAATTAGTGTTGAGCAGTGCCTCAATCATGCCACCAGCCCTGACATTCGGCGACGTGTCTCCTCCTATTCTGCCCTGCAGCACTCGAGAGACTCTCACAAGCTGCCTCGGCCACATGGCATCAGTGTACTAATCCCCTCTCGAGATGCAAATGGAATGGACCGCCGTGATGCCCTTAAGAAACTCGGACTGATTAGGGACTAAGACGAGCCAGACACCTCGTCAAAATACCAAGAAGTTCTTACACATAATTAATGACCTGTAAATAAATACAGACAAACATTCGCCATCATGTTGAAAGCTGCAGGAAGTCGGTGTATTTCTCAATGGATATCCTGTGTTGATCAACACCTCAATATTATACAGTGGACCCCCACATATTCTCGATTTGGCACCTGCAGTTTTAGTTGAGTTTTTTTTTTGTTTGTTTTTTTTTGCCTTTTTAAAAAATATTTATGTATTTTATTATTTATTTGCTTTTGGCGGGGAGCCAATCATTTATAGTGATATATCTCCACTAAGTCAATTTTTTGGGGGGGAGGGGTGAAAAAAAAAGTTGAAATGCATTTGAATGGGCATCAGAATTCGAGGATTTTCGCTGTCCGTGGGGCAGCCTGGTCCCTGTCCCCAGTGAATTGTGGGGGGTTCACTGTACTGTGTACATGTACATATCCACTTCGAGTACCTTATAAACTGCCTCATTAGCCTTGATTGCAGACATGCACACTATTGCACTCAGTATATCTCCTAAAACTGTCAGTTAAGCACTCAAAGATTCATGTTTAAATCCTAGAAAGAGAATACATGACATTAAACTTATAAAGGAAACGACGGATGTCTGTTACTGTCTGTTTTCTGCCTCTGCTGACGACAGGAATTTTGGCAACATGCAACATTTTCATTTTTAAGATACCGCATTGAGGCACTTGGCAGGATATGAAGTCAAACAGCAGGAAGGTGGTGATTAAAAAAACTGTTCTGCATTGCTTGTCCCTCCCTTTTGTGACACAAGTGCAAAGATTTTACCGTAGCTGCAAGGGGATATGAATGTCAGATGTTGCCTGTAAATAATTCTTGTCCTCAATGTAGTTTTGGAGTGTCACCTTCAGCTGTGTTGGTGGCTTTAGAGTTGATCAGAAAAGTGTCATTATATAGATTCACTTTGACGTGCATTTGAAATAGGACATATTTTGTGTGATTAAGATTCTGGGTGGGACTTCGTTTGTCTATGAGTGCCCTGCAATTGGTTGGCAACCAGTTAAGGGTGTCCTCAGCCTCCTGCCTGAAGAGGCCTGTGATAGGTCCCAGACCCCCTGACCCTCGTGAGGATAAGCAGATCAGATTATGCATGGATGGAAATCTATTTATGTCGTGTCAAGTCATACACTGAGGCACATGTCGCCGCCTCGTCTACAGCACACTTATCTAATGTGAAGTTGCGAGAACTGGTGCAACCCGTTTTTTGTTTTTTTTTTTGTTTGTTTTTTTTTGTCGTATACTTTAGCTCCGTGCCATGCATGGCACATTGACAAGCTGCATGTCTGTCTGAATAACATGCCTGACGAAATATTAACTTTGGGTTTGTGTATTTGGAGGGAATAGCTTCAGAACAAATCTGGTTGTGTTTTTAACTTCTTAACAAGGCACCCTACGGTAACTTAGCCAGTAGGATACTGTGAATTTGGCATAAACTAATGATTCACAACCTTTATAGAGCCAAGGCACATATTTTAAGTTCGAAAAATCTCAAGATACACCAGCAAACAAAAATCTCACGCCAAATGGATAAGCATGTCAATTATATGCTTTTTTTTTTTTTTTTTTTTTATCTAATAGAAGCTCATTTATTTGTTTTGCCCAGCACTGTACGTCGCTGGGATGGATAGATGACCAAATATTTTTCTGATCAATGAAATGAAATTTGATCATTCGTAAGAGCTCTCACAGCACGCTGGTTAGGAATCACTGGTAAACAAACATTCATTTAAAAACAAATTCATAAAAATAATACTGGCCACTAGAGGGCGGTCCTGATTCAAACATTATCCAGCGCCACTTGATAAGACTTGATGAGAGCCAAAATGTCGGACAACCAAATACAAATTACACTGATGTCTACTTAACCCAACAATCTATTGAAACAGCAATAAAAAATGCTCATATTCTCTCCGTTTTCATTTTAGAGCACGTTATTATAGTGCATGACTGTGTGTAAGAGATCAACCTTGTTTTAGTCATTCAGTAAAAAAAAAAAAACAGCAGACTATATCATTTGTATTTGTTCAATCATAATCCCGCACTTCACCATACACATACAGATACAAGGGCATTGTCATGAAAAGTGTGTTTTAATATTTGCAATGACCTTACATTAGCCTGCACGTCACGAAAGAGCCAAAGGAAATGTTAACAAATTGTCCTCCTCAACAGTGTGAAAGTAATTGTCTGGATCTTTACTGCTGATCATTAAACTCTGAGCGAACAATGCAAAATCAATGTCTTGAAGTCAATATCCGTTTATGTGGACTTCAACTCTAAACCCGTTGTTTTTATCGTTTTGCAATTGCATTTTATACTAGACGACGACCGTAAGTCTTAGCTTTTAGTATGACTACATTTTATATTGGTGGGCAAGTTGCTGAAGGATTTTATTCGTCATGGTGTCATCAGGACCCAAATATAAACATGCCTGGTATTGTTGAGCTTCGAGATATGGTCTTTCGCTGGAAAGGGGGAATTAAACATGGCTAGAATCTTTGGTATTTTATGACGCAAACCTCCTCACATAGCTTCTGCTGAAAAGCCTCGTTGCTTTCTTTGCTTGCAAGGCCATCAAAAAGGATTAGCGCAGACAAAGTGGCACAAAGCCATTGCTGAGGTTCAAACATGCCCGACTCAGTGCTGCTGAGTCGACTCGAAGCGATAGTGTGGAACTTTGACCTAATCATAACAATAATTGAATGTCCATTACAGCTTTGCCAAATGGTTTCAGGCAATCATCATTGAGCCACTCACGGCCAAAAAAGTCTTTCGAAACGTGCTGTGCTGCTCTTAAAACGTTGGAGTCCATAGAGTATCATTTACGTTGGCTCTTTACATTATTTGATTCATGGGAATCCCAAGACATTGTCCTTGATGGATTCTTTTTGGAAACTTGCCTCAGAGCTCAGTAAGTACATACGATGTGGGGTGGGGGGACAATTGATTTTTGCCTTTTTACAATCCAACAAAAAGCAGCTATTCTTTACTATATTTATTTATTTATTTGCCGAGAATAAAAGATAATGAGCCCATACTGGCTTGTAGGAAATGCTTCATCATTTTTTTGCTAGCTGCCTCGCAGAAATAAAGTTTATTTATGATAGCCTAATGGCTTTGTGTGAGGGGCAAACACACAGTTGACTATTATGACAGCAGGACCTTGGTATTCAAATGATGAAGATAAATGAAACTTGGCATCTATCGTAGCAAAGAAAATTACATTTTGTTTCTACTCACACGGGATGTAATGAAATATCCTGCAGCTTTCCAACAAAAGCAGACAGCATGATCAGTGATTGTGCCGGTTTATTCCTCACTCCATTTTAAATGTACTTCCGTTTATTAATTCAACTTTTTTACTTTTTGCCGTTTAATCACTGTTGATTGTCTAAACATTGAATTGAATTATGAATTCCCTGCAGTTGAATAGTGACTGTTCCAATGGTGCGCCCTGCCTCTCCCCGATAGTCACCTTTGACAGGCTCCAGTTCACCCTCAAGCTTACTGAAGATACGTTACGTTGAAAAAAGTTTGTTTTGAATTTACTCCATTTTATTTTGTCAAGTGGTTGTATGAATTAAATCATTTGGATCCAGATGCATTTTTTAAGTACCGGTAGACTATAATTCTACTTATAAATGTATCTGAATCCAAATGGTCTTGTAATCCTGGTTACAGGAATCAAAACCTTCACGAAAATAAAAGTGGTTGGTTCATCAAATCATCCTTCCACTGAAAAAATGGTGTGTTGAATTCACTCAATTTTATTTTGTCAGGTGGTTTCTTTGTAGACTGTTCATCTACTTTAAAAAAATGGATCGGGATCCAGATTTATTTTTTTGTGCAAATAAAAGTGAGTAAATTCAATATATATATATATATATATATATATACACACACACACACCACCACCGAAAACGAGACATCTAAGTCAAGGTTTCTGGAAAAGTGTGCTTCTTGTCAGGAAATAGACAAGTGTGTGTTGAAACACATTCCTTAAATAGTACAGGCGTGTCGAGAACGAATAATTTAGAATTGTAACCGGGATAACAGTACTCTTCTGATCCACTTTATTGCCTGTCTGCTGTACACGCACTTGCACATCTGACAAAACATGACCCGAACCCCCTCAAGCGCTCGTGTGTTCACTCACATGACTATTAAGCCTGTCTGTGCGTTGTCGACCTGCTGCAACAATACAAAGAATAGCCCATACGTTTGGAACATGAAAGGGGATCTCACTTGAGTGGGGAGAATATCAGAGCCTGAGGGGTCTGTGACAAAAACAGCAGTTGGAAGGTTTCAACTCGTGTGCATCACACAACATCACAGAGACCTGCTGTGACAATGTTGTATCCGACATTGGCCCAGAACAGCACCAACAACAGAATTGAAATGTCAGGCACAGAAGTGATTTTTATGATTCTGCCTTGAGAGAGAACAACGCTTCATCTGAAGTAAAACAACATAGATATGATGAAAGCCTTAACATAACAGTTTACATAATGTGGTTTTTACCATTGCGGAATTACAGGCAGAATGCGTCCATTTTCAGAGGCTGAAGCATCTTTGCATAGATCGTTGGAACGGAAAATTCAGTGTTGCTGTTGTTGTTTATTTTTGTAGACACGTGTAAACTTTCACAGAGCAGGTTGAAAAAGTATGTGAATCCCATGACGAATGACTTCTTCAGGAATTAGTTTCCTGGCATTCCACAGAGAGGACACTGAGAATTTGTCGATGCCCATTCACACGGTCCTTGACCACAAATGATTTTTATACAAAAAATTACAAATGTTGGTTGTACTTTCATTCATGTCAAATGTTTAAATACTTTTAATTGCTGACAATTTTTGTTGCACTTCGCCACCAGGCTGCCAATTAACGCTCTGTTTCCATATCTGTAAGATGATCAGCTTTATTTTTATAATTCCTTCCTGTATCATACAGCCTTTTTTGTGTGCATGGCCATTGTCAGTCTGGAGGTTTGTGGAACTTGGTATTCCCCCACTTTTGAGATAAAGTGTCAGTCAAAAGATTGGGCATACTTGCTCAGCCCATTAATGGTAAGGTGTGTCTCATGCAAAGGGATCAGAGCCTGAGGGGTCTGTGACAAAAACAGCAGTTGGAAGGTTTCAACTCGTGTGCATCACACAACATCACAGAGACCTGCTGTGACAATGTTGTATCCGACATTGGCCCAGAACAGCACCAACAACAGAATTGAAATGTCAGGCACAGAAGTGATTTTTATGATTCTGCCTTGAGAGAGAACAACGCTTCATCTGAAGTAAAACAACATAGATATGATGAAAGCCTTAACATAACAGTTTACATAATGTGGTTTTTACCATTGCGGAATTACAGGCAGAATGCGTCCATTTTCAGAGGCTGAAGCATCTTTGCATAGATCGTTGGAACGGAAAATTCAGTGTTGCTGTTGTTGTTTATTTTTGTAGACACGTGTAAACTTTCACAGAGCAGGTTGAAAAAGTATGTGAATCCCATGACGAATGACTTCTTCAGGAATTAGTTTCCTGGCATTCCACAGAGAGGACACTGAGAATTTGTCGATGCCCATTCACACGGTCCTTGACCACAAATGATTTTTATACAAAAAATTACAAATGTTGGTTGTACTTTCATTCATGTCAAATGTTTAAATACTTTTAATTGCTGACAATTTTTGTTGCACTTCGCCACCAGGCTGCCAATTAACGCTCTGTTTCCATATCTGTAAGATGATCAGCTTTATTTTTATAATTCCTTCCTGTATCATACAGCCTTTTTTGTGTGCATGGCCATTGTCAGTCTGGAGGTTTGTGGAACTTGGTATTCCCCCACTTTTGAGATAAAGTGTCAGTCAAAAGATTGGGCATACTTGCTCAGCCCATTAATGGTAAGGTGTGTCTCATGCAAAGGGGACGTGGTCGACAGGGCCACAAAGTCAAACAAAGTTAATTACATCTGTAGCAATGGCTCCAGAGTCAGAAAAGTGGTGTTTTGGGATGTGGATCTTCCGACGACACCCTCAACCTGATGGCTTTGTATATTTACAGAAAGTGGTTGGATGAATTTTAGGGGGATTGAAAGTCTTTTTGTACTTATTTTCAAATGTTTGTCCAAAAGTACATTTGCAAAAAGCTTAAGCCAGTTATGCATTTATTTACTAAGAATGCCATTAAAATTTTCGAGACCGTTACTGTACTCAGATGATCCCTCCGACCCCTGTAGTATAAAGTTTAGTTTATTTGTGATTTAGGGTGGTGGACGGGTGCACTGAAAGAAAAGCCATTTCGACAAAGTGGGAACAGGTCAGACAGCGAGACGAAAGTCGTGCATACACATGTAGTGGAAAGTAGCAAAAGTGTGCGATTTAAGAGACAATATTCCAAGTTGATGGGCTCAATAAATAGACGGAAGAATCATCAGATGAAGTGATGTTAGTATTGAGAACGAAAGTAGGCCAGACAAGGATGAAAGCAGGACTCCTCAGTTGAAAAAAAGTGGGAGCAACGCACATGCTTATTTATTTTTGTATATTTTTTGATGACTCTCTTTCCGCAGGAGTTCTTTTCGGCAATGATGCTGCAAAATGAGATTTTTGACAGGCAAGTTTGTGCCTTTAAGTCAGACAGGTTGTCTATGTGCGACACCTCTTGGACTCGGCCTCGGTTGCGCCACGTTAATGTGTGCCAACAACTGAGGCTGTGGTCTGGAAACATTCCTTGGGCAAGCCCACAGCCTTGACCTGGATGCATGCACTATTAAAAAAAAAAAAAGCCACTGTGCTCCCCTGCGGTGCTTGCATGGTGAGTACCAAGAGATCCTGCTGGGCCCGCGGCGATGTTGGTCTGCAGCCCCCGCCAGGAGGGTTGGGGTGAAGTGGAGAAGGTTCTGAGCTCTGAGCCTTGGCTGTGAGAAGAAAGCAAGTGTGGAGCTGCGATATGTTTCTCTGCCTATGACCGTCCGGAAGAGAACATCAGGGTCGATGCAAGGCTCCTTGCTTAGTGTAGCGCTGTAGTCGAGTGCGGGGGCACTTCCACACGCTTCCCAACATGCATCCATTTTCTGTTTATCTTCCTGGAGCAGCTGTTGGAGCATTATCTTTGTGCAACACGTCAGTGAAAATGAAAACACAGCTTGTAACAACAGTCTTTCAGACAACTGGTTGCCACATATTTGTCTTGTCTTTTGTAAAGTTAGAATTCCATTGGTTTTCCCAAGGCACATACCGTTTGGAATAATTGAGCTCCAATGTCTAAACAGTAGATCAGGGCAACTTTTAACAACTCAGAAAATTATATATTAAAAAAAAAAAAAAAAAGCTGATCAACAATTGAGTAGGAACAGAAAAATGGAGTGGGGCGGATCCTCCAAAATCTGAAAGAATATATAAAAAGAAAAAAAATCTGTGAATATACAAATGCATGGATGCCACACTGCAAATATGCTGGGATCGACTGTAGTTTTAAGTTGTAACATCACATTATCCTACCCTACACTACAAGGTGAGTAGGTCTAATGATTTTTTTTTTGAGGCTTTGGAATGCTATGTAGGATAAAAATAGTGCCTCAGATAATATTAAGATTTTGAATGAGTTGATTATCATGAAATAAAAGTGCACAAAATGATTCTTGTTGATTTCTTGTTCGGCAGTTTTGTGCCATCCTTGAATGGTCATTTTAATGCAAGAGAGCCCTATGCATTGCCAAAAAAAAAAAAAAAAAGCAGTTATTTTCTTTTGTTTGCTTCACAACCTTTGTTGTTGCCTTAGGGTAATGGATATTTTATTTCTTCATCAAAAAGATGATTACATATTTTGCATGTATCACCCGTATTTTGTCCATATTTAAAATAGCATTTTGTCATACTGTACATCTGGTTAGGAAGTGCGTGGTGCTATGTGGCACTGATGAAAAATTATGGCCCCCTCCAGTAGATATTCTTGGTCAGTTCAGTCATGGCTTTTATTTCTGTCATTACCACTGCATGTGCATGATTTGCTGCATTTTAACAATTTGTTGGAGTCGGTAGTCCTGTTATGTAGCCTGTCGTGGTTACTGTATAGTTGTTGTTTCCCCCCCCCCCCTTGCATTTTACATTCTATAGCTGGAAAATGAGAAACTGGGAAAGTGTGATAAAAATAAATTCTTTCTTACCTACGAAACTGAAAATGAATACTAAAGATACTTGCAGGTCTCTGGGCGGCTTCCTGCTGTCCCACTCCTCCATAGCCGGTGTGGATTTTATGATGTGACTCATAAATTAAACATTGCCTGGTCTTCCCTTGCGCGTCTGTCGACGTAAAAATAACTTTTGGTTTGGTGCACAGCGTGATGCCCGTGCACAGCCCCCTGTCTTTAATGAAGTGTTGCCATGAAAAGTGCACAGATCCCACTGCCGCACTCACTGCTCAGACTGTGTGGCAACCATACTGTGACTTTCTCAGACTCCCCCAGTGGCTCTCGGAGCTCATTTGGTTGTACAAGAGCTCACCATTATCCAGAGATTTGCACACAAGGACATGCGATATGCATCCATATCCCTGATGGGAGTTATTTTAATTACACTGAATGCTTTGGCTTTGTGGTGCACATTTACATGTTTAACTGCTCGTGTGGATGCAAACTGGGATTTCCGAGAAGATTGTTCTGTTGTGCTGGATGTCTCATTTAACGAGGCCCCTGGTTTGTGGCAAAACACACACTGAGCTCATTTGAATGTTCCTTGCGCAGGGTGACATTATTTTAGATGAATGCTGCTCCAGGCAACGGTCTGATTAGACAGCTGATAATGAAAAATGATCACCTCTCCTCCCTTAGACTGTAAATCACTATTTTTAGATTTTGCTCTCTTGGCATTATGCCATGAAGGTAGAATTATTTTCACTCGGCCTCGTTTTGAGGTTGTAATTATATTTGATGAAATAGACAAAAAGTATACATGGAAGCAGCGGGGATAATTATTGACCTTCCAGTATCATGTCAAACACAAATGCACCAACAACTGATTGATTTTGGTCGTAATGTGGACGACGGAAGTAAGTGTCGGGAGGATTATTATTTTTCCTCTACAGAATGCTGCTTGAAAACAAATGTCACTCACTGTCCTTGCAATGTGGCACACTCACACTGTGGGTGGTGCTTATACGGTATTGAGAGATTTTGATTCATGGAAGTCGCTGATGGTGTAGTGGGACACTTGCCTGATTTGTGTGCAGGCAACGTAGGATCGATTCCCACTCAGTGACAGTGTGGATGTGGGTGTGAATGGTCTATATGTGCCCTGCGACTGTCTGGCGACCAGTTCAGGGTGTAGTCCGCCTTCCACTCGAAGTCAACTGGAATAGGCTCCAGCAATTCCACGCGACCCTGTTCAGGATAAGCGGTCTTGAAAATGGATGGATGGAAGATTCATGGAACTGGTCAAGTCTCAGTCCTCTTGGCGGTGATGGTGAATGCGGAGTGCCGCAGTGGTCTGCAAAGCCAAAGTACTGATGGCTGCCAGCGAAAAGTATCTCAAATCCCCTTAACTTGTAAACTCCACATGTTGCTAGTTTCACGTGTCGTTTAGGTACAATCCGGCCCAAATGTGCTCTGCTGGTTTCTGGCAGGGTATGAAGAGGGAAGTGTGACAGTGGAGCTGCATCGCCTCCATACACAGATAATATGGTATTTGTCAAGGTTCTGGAACCAGATGACACAGAACATAATTGCTTTTGGTGATTATCAAAAGCTTTCATCACTGTTTCTGTAAACAATTACTGATTGTTTGCAATACCACCTGAGGAATTAATTCACCTTGATCTGGATTTTCGACAGCTGGAACCATTTCAGCATAATAAACCAATTACAGCAGGACTTTTTTTTCTTCTTTTTTTGGTAATTAAATAATTCCCCCATGGGCATTTTCTTAGATAATGTACAGATTGGTTGAGTTAAGTAGGGTTCAATTCTTCGTGAAGAAATGCTTCTGCATTGCTCCAACAAGTATCACATCGCCAGATGACCTTGGAATGATCACGCTCCGAGATAACAGTATCAACAGGTATCTATCTATCTATCTATCTATCTATCTATCTATCTATCTATCTATCTATCTATCTATCTATCTATCTATCTATCTATCTATCTGTGTGATTGACCGCGTTTGCGCATGTGCAATCATCAAGGGCAGGCACGCGAAAAAAGCCAGGTAAGCAGCACCTGCATGAAGCTTATCGGTAAAAATAAATAAATAAAAGAAAAAATAGGCAGGGAAAGCTCTTGCGTTAGAGGGGAAGGAACAGCTCGTAGTGCATCGCGGACGCATCTCTCCTCCCCTTTTCTTGCAAAGTCCGGCGCACTGCTTCATCTCTCTCTCTCTCTCTCTCTCTCTCTCTCTCTCTCTCTCTCTCTCTCTCTCTCGAAATGACATTGGTCTGCCTCGAAACACGATAACAGATAAGCCTCCCTGCGCTCCGCGTTGTCGGAGTGTCCGCAATGACGACAACTTGAAACAAAAATAAACTGGCTTGAATACGTTTTTCAAAAAACAAAAACAAAAACAAAAAACCCCCAACAACAATGAACAAAAATTAAATTAAAAAACGGGGGTTCACACTGGATCCTTGTCGCGCGCGCCCACGAGGAATAACAACAGGAGAATTTGGTGGCGCGCACTCGATTCGCCGTGCTCCCGCACCTCGTAGATCTTGGCTAAAGTGCTCAACTGCAGGCAAAGTGAGCATGTATGTGCACGGTTTGATTCCAGCGAGCCTTGGATTTGTTGGCTTCTGCCTGGTCGCCTTTGTCCAACAGCCTGCTTCAGGAAGTAAAACCAGCCAAGGTAAGTTTTCAACTCCTCCACTTATTATCTAAGTGTAGCTGCTCCGGGCTGTTTTTTTTTTTTTTTTTGGGTGGCCAAACCTCTGTGTGTTGTCTTTTTAATTAAATAAACGTTTTTGATGCATTGCCGATGACGACATTGAACTGCGCTCCCAACAGAGCTACTGATCAATAAAAAGTACACAAAGTAGTGCGAGTGTTTTAAAGACACGATTAAAATCACTTCATTTTGAAGTGTAAGCACCACACGTTAGCAGTCGACTCGCCTTTTTATTTTTATTTTTATTTTATTTTTTTTTTTGCGGTCACTTTTGAGTCATCAGAGGACACGCACTCAAGTCAAATGAAGTTTGCTGTCATTCCAGTGCTTGACTTTGATCTTGAGGAGCACGAACAGTTATGTTTCATCGGCCATCCTGCAGGTACTTACGGCGAGACTAGCGGGTGGCATTTGTCACAGTCCAGACAAGTATTTGACACCTGGCTGTAACGCACATACGCGGGAGCTTGTGAGTGTCAAGACACTGCAGCTACAGTGCCGAGCTGGAGCTGCCCTGCCGCCTGCCCTCTTGCTCTCTTGCTCTCTTGTCCTGTGAGAAATGCTCCAGAGCACACAAGCGGCCCGGCCTCAATCCGCCCGATTCCCGACACCTTGCGGGAACAAGCGAGGCACAGTATTCCACAGTGATCCCGTCCCGCTTGGCCCCTCGTCACTTCATGTTCCCACAATACAAAATGCCAAGCCGGCCCTTGCCAGAAAGTATTTGCATGCAAAGAAAGACACATAATGGTTTGTGTTCGGGTGTTGATTCTGGGTTGGTGATGTTTCACACACACACAAAAAGACATCTCTCGCGCTGTCGACAAGGAAAAAAAAAAGTGGTGGGGGGCGGG
>NW_017805983.1:5690929-5693733 GCF_001891065.2 Hippocampus comes
GTCGGTGGGTGACTATTTTGCATCCTGGGTGGTCTGCCCCCCACTTGTGGGAAAACTCAATATTTACATTTTGCAATTAGAACTACTTTTTCCTCACTTTATTCTCCGCAACATCAATTATACGCTTCCTTGTAGAGCAGTGTTGGTGTGAAATGGCGTGCACCTGTTTATTGGTCACTCACCAGTGAGCAGCCACTTGCAGGGAGCATTGTGACGATTTGTGCGGCTACTTCGTGCCTCAACTGAAAAGAAACATTTTGCTTGACATCAGTACCGCTAGCGAGTTGACCAACTGTAAACTGTCTTTTTTTTCTTAAAAACTGCACAGCTTGTGGGCTCAACACTTCACCAATGCAGATGTGTCTGACAAGCATCTTTGTCTTTCGTCAATGTCAGACTAATCATGGCTCTCAGACATAAGTCATCACTCAGAGGGTGGGAAGAGGCACAGTGGAATGAGTGAGGGAGAACTTAAGGATGTGATGGAGACGATGACAAAGAAGAGGAGAATGGTGGAAAAATGGGGAGACTGAGTGTGCCGAGACATGTAGCCACATGGCGGCAAAGTGCAGCGGATTCTAGAGGAGAGCCCTAGACGTCATGGCAAATCACTTTCCTTGCAACACAGTCAAGAGCGCTTCGCTAATGCGGCGGCACCAAGGCAACGGTTGGTGTGGGCCTGACATGTTGCTGTGCTTGGCTGTGTTGGTGTAACCTCTGCTCCAGGGCCTGGGGGTCTAAAGACGCAGGGCCGCCGGAGTGGGGAGGAAGGCCACGTCTAGGTCCGGTCACACTGTGGGAACCGAGCAGCCTTGGCAATATGAGACCCCCGAGTGACGGGGCTGCTTACCTAGAGATGCTGCCGACCTCCCTCCACTCTGCAGAGGAGACGAGAGAGAGAGAGAGGAGAGGGAGGGGAGCCCACCCACCCCTGACATTCACTCACCCCTTTCCTTTTGCACCCAACTCTTGCTTTGTTTGCTTTGTCTTCGCTTCCTTTCCTTTGCATTTAATGAAGTAGCGGTGCTTTTCCTACTTGGCTATAGGGAAGGCCAAAGTTACACACACACACACACACACACACACACACACACACACACACACACACACACACACACACACACACACACACACACACCACAAACCATGGCATTTATATTTTTGCATATCAAAAAGCCTTGGTACTCTGCGCATTTGACACTGTGATCACTGCTGCAAAAGTGATCAAATGCACAGATATTTATTTATTTGGAAATGTGTAAGCTTGGAAATGTAAATGAAGAAAACAACAGAAGTCCTGTTTCCAACAAGAGTTCAGTTCGTTGTTCTTTTACTGTGATAAGCGGTGAGGTTCATGACTGGTGAAGCATTACTCCTCTGGAGTCGGATCTAAAACTAGGAAACCCAAATAGAAGATTAGCTGATATTTCATAACCTTCATGGAAAACATGTTTCAAATAAGGTCCACATTGAAGTTTTGAAGATATGTTTTAGGGCTGAAACGAGTCCTCAAATAATTTGATTAAAAACAAAAGAAAAAAATGCTCAAGGCATTTTTTTCTGCCTCGGGTACCAGCTTATTGACATGTGCACTCCTAAGACGTAGTCAAGTATAACCACAGCAGCAATTGTGCATGCTATGCATGACAGTAACATGCTGCGAACGCGGTAGGAAAGCCAACTTGAAAATCAACCTTGCTATAGCAAATAATATACTGTGGCTCCCTACTTATGCAGCTACATTGTGGAGTTCCTCTTACTTAGTACTACAGGCACTGCATGGTGAAATCGAAACAATTTGGAACAATATCACGATCTGTGAGGACAGAGCCAAAAAAGGAGCAGGCGTGTTGAATGCAGAGTCAGGAAGGTGTATCTAGTGAGTGTGTTGACTTGTTTACATCTGTAGAACTGTCAACGAAGGTAATATTTAGCAGCCACAGTAATAACACAAACACCAGTCCCCAGATTGACTAGAGGTGTTCAAACCTTTTTTTCTGTTGGAGTAGAAGGCGATGTTCACACTTTTTTTTTTCTGTTGGAACAGAAGGAGGCGCATGTTTCGATCTGTACATGACTGTAATCGTCTTAAAGCGATGCTGATTTTTACAATAACCTAAGATTGACACGGCGAGTGCACCGGAAAGAAGTACATGGGCGATCAAGTCCAGTTTTCACAGACGTCTAGTTGGAATCAAATTAAAGTGGAGCATTTCCATCTTTACACAGCAAAAAAAAGCAGGAAAATTAATAAATAACTGGACCGTGGGCAGAAAATGTACTTGTTCAACTGAACCCAAAACCAGCAATGAATTACTGGACTCTACACCCTTCATCAGCTACAAAAGGGGCCTAGAAAGTTAAAAGTATATTGAAATCAATATTTGTCATAACAGTAATGTTACTTGATTGTTTTCACAATAGAATCCTGAGTTCTGATTTTGACTTTTGAGGTCTGCACAAAAAATGGTCTAATCATTACAAAATGGCATGCATATATATATATATATATATATATATATAAATGAATTACTGGACTCTACACCCTTCATCAGCTACAAAAGGGGCCTAGAAAGTTAAAAGTATATTGAAATCAATATTTGTCATAACAGTAATGTTACTTGATTGTTTTCACAATAGAATCCTGAGTTCTGATTTTGACTTTTGAGGTCTGCACAAAAAATGGTCTAATCATTACAAAATGGCATGCATATATATATATATATATATATATATATATGCATGCATGCATGCACACAAACCCACACGTGTATGTGAGGAAGTGTTTGGAAAAGATACCCTGA
>NW_017805983.1:5694950-5716222 GCF_001891065.2 Hippocampus comes
ATGGCATGCATATATATATATATATATATATATATATATATATATACAGTACTGTACAAAACTCATCTCTAAAAATATACCTTATATGAACATATGCCTGCAAATACAACACCGCATGTATGGTGATTTGCTGAATTTGACATTTTTTATAGAAAATATAATTTTCTACTATATCAAGCTTTAGGCTTGCCCCTTTGATAGTATAATCCCCCCTCCTCCTCTGACAGCTGATTGGACACTTGTAGCACATAGCTCGGGTCTTCAACATGTGCCCCCCCCCCACCCGCTTTTCCATGACAAAACAGACATGACGACTTTGTCAATATGCCGTGTGGCTGACCATGTGATGGTCTTCAACCGGCCTCCTTTCTTCTCATGAAGAAAACATTGTGACAATGATTCTGCTAATATTGTCTGTTTGTTACCTTGCGGTGATTTTTCAATTCAAAAAGAAACAATCCCCCTGACCTATAAATTAAAATAAAAGCAATGAAAGCAAAATGCCTGCTGGAAAATGTCAATGACAATGTTTTCCTCATTTGGATTCTTTCTGGCTTTCAGGAATTGTAAGCCACAATATTATTTCTCAGTTCAAGCAGATGAGTGCCTAACCTGTACACACCCTTCATCCAAAACAAAGTGCTCTCTTGTGACAAGAAGCTAGTCTTAGTCTGTGTCTGCCTCTGTGTGCAGGGCAGGCATGCAGTGCCTGAGATGGGCCGCGCCTCAGGGCAGCCCTCGGTCACTCGCCGATGATGAATGAGCCGAGGGGATCAATCCGGTGTCACTTTACCCACTCAGCAAACGCACACACAAATCATCTGCTTGCCAAGTGGCGTGCCAAGAGCACTGTACGTGTTGTTACACAGCAGCTCAGAAAGCGCTGAGATGATTATCTTGCCATTACTTGAGTGGCGAACACACTCGACAATACTGTACTGTCCAAGGCCGACGCTGTTTGATTCACAACAAAACTTTGATAAGTGGGTGTGCGCTGAGGACAAGCTCGAGTGTACGCCAGCGATGAGTGATTGTAGAATGGATAGAAATCACTGCACTTCGCAGGCACACATGCTTTTTTGATGCCACAGTTTCAATGAATTTTGCAGTGCGAGCAATGAGCTCCATGTTTGCAGGCACGACCAAGCCTTTTTTGTGTCACTCACTTTTAGCCTAAACACTGGAATGTATAACCACAACATTTTCCACTTTGCCAGCACGGGTTAAAGATGCTGTCCTAAAGCTATCTGACTTACACCGTAATCGAAAATGCCAATTTCATCTCATTCATCACTTGGGCTAATAATCATGTTGCTATTAATTAGCTGCTTATTTAAGTGAAAGAGCGAGCACAGCACCGCTGCGGTTTTTCCGAGGGTATATTTTTAATGTCCCATGTATTCATGTCACCTTATAAGTTTCCACATCATGCTGATGGCACACTGGCTTGTAATAGGTCAACTGGTGTCTTAATCATGGTGAACTCTAATTTATTGGTCTATAACAGGGTTCGGCCACTTAAATGCTGGAGGGGGCCACAAATTATCATCAGTGATACTGGGGCACCACATAGGACTACGCACTTCTTGACCAGACGCATGACAAAATGTTATTTTCATTATGGACAAAGTAGGTGCATATAGGCAAAATACATGCCCTTAATATATTTC
The DNA here is from genome assembly GCF_001891065.2 of Hippocampus comes. Taxonomy (NCBI): domain Eukaryota; kingdom Metazoa; phylum Chordata; class Actinopteri; order Syngnathiformes; family Syngnathidae; genus Hippocampus; species Hippocampus comes. The sequence goes on from NW_017805983.1 coordinate 5,696,621, forward strand.
ATTTTTGATGATACATTTTACAATGCATGTATAAAAGATGTGCTATTCTAACCGAACAACAAAAGGTTTGAAGCAAACAACAACCCCCCCCCCCCAATAAAACTAGTGAATAATAAATTAACATTAAGTGCAATAATTTATTTTGGACAATATTTGCCTCTAACATATGTGCAATTGCGCATGGCTCTCCCCCCCTGATGAGAGCACAGCAAATGTATACAGCCCATTAAAAAAAATAAAATCCGAACTTGCGCTGTATTGACATTTTGCATTGTCATATTCACCTCAAACAAAAAAAAAAATCTTTGGCATGCAGTTTACGGAGCATGAAGAAAAATGCTTCAAAGAAAGACAAAATGGTGATAGCGTTGGGAGCATTTCAGACTGATGTCATCTAATTATTGTCACCATGGAAGACGCCCACGAACGTTTGTTTTACCTTATCTTGACCTTATCTTTAATGTGCCTTTTTGTGCCTAATGTGCCTTAATATTATGTTATACCCTTAGAGGACTTGGTCTCTCTTAATTAATGCTACTGTGGAGTTCCCACATGACTTGGAAGCCCTGGAAAATGTTTGACCAATTTTCCAGTCATGGAAAACACATTGAAAATTAGAAAAAAGTAAAATGTCCTGGAAAAGCTTGAGTTGCCCTGGAAAATTATTTTTCCCCCCTCTGCCGCTCCCTGCCTTGTGGGGAAATGCAAACGGGTTTCACAGATATGTACCTATATTCCTCTTTTCGGCTGCCTTCAATGGGCAACGTTGAGCTGTCGTGCTTTTCTCTTTTTCTTCACCCCACGTAATGCTACCTCGAATCAAATTGCAAACTTCCTTAGAATAGTTCTGTTGCCCAGTGTTTCCATCTAACTTTAGTGCTAGTTTTACAGACTTTTCAGAACCAAATAAGGGTTCATTATTTTTATTATTATTATTATTATTATTATTATTATTATTACTTCAAATGCGAAAACTAGTGACTTTCAACTCAAGAGTGGTGCTGGAGTGCTGTATATCGAATGTGAGCTTTTTCTCCCTGTCTCTGTCTGTCGCCTCTGTTGAGTGACAGTAGCGGGCGTGCCACCACATTTGGTCGTGCGTTCTGAGATGAAACACATCTCTGGTGTCAGTCGACGTGTTGATGACCAACTTGTTGCTCAAGTCGCATGAGTTGTCGCAGCTCCGAGCTGCCTCGCGTCATCAATGCACAAGCTGCGAAGGAGCACACTTTGACTGGCTCGGTCAAGGGTCTTAGCTCGGCAAACGTAGTCGAAGCACCTGCCGCCCCCCTGCTCACTATTTGACAAAATATGTGATGAAATAAAACCCGCCTTGTTCTGCTTTTTAAATCTGTTCCAATGATAAGTTAGCCTGCAAATATTTACCACAAGAGACTTTGAATACTGAAGTTTAGCTTTCTCGAAACGATGTGATTTTGAGAATATTTTCATATTTATTGGGCTCGCTAAAGTTCTTAAAATCCTTCTTGAACTTATATCGAACAAGTGAAGTGCCTCAACACTTAGTTCTTCTTATTACCGGAACATTATGCAACATTTAATATGGTTTACCTTTTCAACCATTTTATACTCATATATTGTTGATGAAAAGCATCACTCAAGTCACTCTTCACTTCATATAGTTTGTATGGTAAAATTGCAAATACTGAAGCCACAATTTATTGAAAAAAAATAAAAATAAATTTATATATATATATATATATATATATATATAGAAAGGTGTATAAATAGATATATATATATATATATATATATATATACACACACACACACACACATTTTGTGTGTTGCAAAATTCCCATTTACTTACGTTGATGGGCGGCCCGGTGGTCCAGTGGTTAGCGCCTCGACCGCACAGTGCAGAGGTACCGGTTTCAATCCCAGTTCCGGCCTCCCTGTGTGGAGTTTGCATGGTTTCCCCGGGCCTGCGTGGGTTTTCTCCGGTACTCCGGTTTCCTCCCACATTCCAAAAACATGCATGGCAGGTTAACGGAACACTTAAATTGTTCCAAGGTGTGAACGTGGTTGCTCGTCTGTGTGTGCCCTGCGATTGCCTGGCAACCGGTGCCCTTAATAGTCTGGATCCTCCACACTTAGTGGATTTGGTGTCATTTTATCATCCTCTTAGGTCACTGTGCTCTACGAACTGACCTTTACTTGTATCGTGTTACTCACACAAATATAAAAACTAAACATGATAGAGCCTTGCAGTCCATTGTCCCCGAATTGTGGAATGCACTTACTGTACTTTTGAAAAAAGAGCTGTCTCTTCAGTGGACATCTTTTGTTTGTTTAGGCTGGCAATTGAGGAGACTAGATTGGTTTTTCTACAATTTGATATTTGTATTTGCCCACCCTAAATGTGTGTGCATGTGCGTGTGTTTTATATATATATATATATATATATATAAAACACACGCACATGCACACACATTTAGGGTGGGCAAATACAAATATCAAATTGTAGAAAAACCAATCTAGTCTCCTCAATTGCCAGCCTAAACAAACAAAAGATGTCCACTGAAGAGACAGCTCTTTTTTCAAAAGTACAGTAAGTGCATTCCACAATTCGGGGACAATGGACTGCAAGGCTCTATCATGTTTAGTTTTTATATTTGTGTGAGTAACACGATACAAGTAAAGGTCAGTTCGTAGAGCACAGTGACCTAAGAGGATGATAAAATGACACCAAATCCACTAAGTGTGGAGGATCCAGACTATTAAGGGCTATGTGAGTGACTGTTAACGTTTTGTACGGCATCCTGAATTGAACAGGGAGCGAACGCAAGTACGACATTGACTGGCGTCAGTGAGGGGGGGGGGGGTGTAGAAACTTCTCAAACTAGCTTGTTTGTTTGTCGAGCTTTAATCTGAACAAGATGTTCTAAATGAGGCCTGGGATGCATTTCTGCACTGTGGCATTGTGTTTGAAATGACAAAAAGTCACTCCCCTGCTTCCATCTTCTTCTCACCCTGTCAGTGGCCTTTGTCCTGCGTGCAGATGCGGTGGCGTGCTGACAGCATCGCTGTCGGTGTCGGCGGAGGATGGAGGTGGTGTTGACGGCTCTCTGTCCCCTCCAGTCTGAAACTCACCTCTCACACCCCCTCTCCCCTCCAACCCCACCAGCGCTTACTGAGGAATCACTGCGCCGCTCCTCAGCCAGCTGCAGCAGATCATTAATCCTCTCAACTGCCCCCCCCTCCCCCCAATCCCGCACCCCCTCTAGCCTCGCTCCACCGCAGAGCCCACATTTGTTTTTTCTGTTACTCACCGATGGGACATGTTGAGGATCTCGAAGAAATATGAGTGGGGCTGTCATCTTCCGAGGCTCTCTTCATCCTCTTTCTCTTGTCACCTGTGGGCTGAATAATGTGGCCGTGTCGCTCTTTGAGCATTGAGGCGGGGAGCGGCTTGGGGGTCAGAGAGGGACGTCATTAGGCTAGTCTTGTTGTGGTCAGTGATGTTTGAAGGGGGTTGGGGTCACAGAGAGCCTTGTTTACAGACTGTGCATGTTTACATTCCTGACGGCGAGCGCCAGCTTTACTGTTGGAAGTGAAAGGAAATGCTTTTATTCTGCTGAGTAATGGAAAATCCAAGCCAATACATCAAGGAGTCCACATAAAAAAAAAGAAAAGAAAAAGCAAAGTTATTTATTTGGTGGGTTCTCACCAGTGCATTCAAGGCATGGAGGGTGGAGGTGGTGGTGGTGGTGGGGGTCATTCGAAATGAATTTGAGGTCCTCAATGGACAAAGGCATGGGAAAAAAGCTGAGCCATCCTCTGGATGTGGGCTCGTTCTGTACCTCTTACAATAGCATGCAGTGGTGGAACAGTAGCATGATGGCACAACTGGAACAAGACCACATTTGTTGCGAAAGAAACGTTGTCAATTTTCTCATAAAACCGCTTATCATTTCACTCCGTGTTAAGAAATTGTCAAAATTCTTCATCTTACTTTTTACTCGACTGTATGTGTCACAACCACAGAGTTGAAGCTTCAATGCAACATTCCTCCTGTTCTTCAATGATCCATCATTGAAAGGGACTACGGCTCTGTGAGCCGCACCATGAAACACTTCATGCGACCTTGTAAACCGATGCTTGTTAATTGTCGCGTCTCACGGTTTTTAAATGAGGTGCTCATTCAGTCACTTCCAGGAGGTTGAACCTTTCATTTCAAAAGTCTGATTCACAACTCACACAGAGAAGCATTCACTTTGTAACTGGCTTTGACAGGAAAAAGAAAAAAACCTAAAAATATCACACTTTTGCTGTAATTGCTATGTTGCCATCTTTATAGTTGGTACCGTAGCTGGCGAAAGTGACCGCCAATGAATGTAATTGCTGTGTGCAGGGGGGGAGAGTGCATGTCGTGTCAGTGAACTCCTGTTGTACGAATATAAAGTGTCCAGCTGGACTAACTGCCACCCTCCAACCATATCAAATAAACTGCACGGGCCAAGGATTTGTTAAGGACATGTGCCACACAAGCTGAAAAATTAAGTTACAAATTAATTTCTTGCCACTCCAGCTCGAGCGTTCTGCGAAATGCTTAGACTGAACAATTCAGTATGGTACATATTTTTCTATCAGCCCTTGCGCTGTGTCATGCCATTCAAAAAATATTTATATCTGTGGACTCCCTTAATTATTGCAAAAAAATATTTTGCATCTGGAAGTGGACTGGGGGTCTGAGCTTCATTAAGACTGCATGGCAAAAAGGAAAAAATGGGCACAAAGGCACAAAAAAACGATTCTTTTAAAACTGCAGAGATGTGGCGAGTTCATTGTCATTGTAACGTAACCTTCAAAGGCTTTTAATGAAGAGGTCCTTTGAGGTTTCCAGCATCTTCATAGATCTTGAGGTTTTGTCATAAATTCACAAACCCTTACATTGATTTCAAATGGGGAATAAGTCACTTAATACAATACAATACAATACAATACATGCTGATTGACTTAAGTCACCTTCCAAAACTGAAAATTCTATAGCCACCATTCAGAAAAAAATGTGTTTATTTGTCTCACTCCCTCTCCTATCAGCTAATAACTGCCCAAAGGCCAATCTTAGCACAGTATTTTTGCACCATGTAAGGAGAACAGTGTCTGTCATTGCCATGGCAACTTCTCTAATTGCCTAAGATTGGTGGACTCGCCAGGCAACCTTTCAAGGTGCAGTAAGTGCTGGCATTCCTGTTGAGAGCTTCAAGACTCTCAAGTGCAATTCTCGATTTGACTTCTACAGCTTTTGAACGTGTCGTTGTGGTGTGTATTCATCTATTCATGTCTATATTTAAAGTTTTTTTAGTCAAGTGCACTTGTAAACTGTTAGATGATTGTGGAGAACAACCAAATTGTCAGTCTGACCCTCTATTGAATCATATGAGTCTTTGAGGCTTTGGCAGCAGCTGCATCTGGAGGAGCACCAGGAGGTCACAAAACATCAAACGCTGTACAGTCATTCAGGGTGACACCATGCTGCCTTCAGTGTTTGGTCGCAAATTGACCTGCAGGCAATTACCACAGGCGCCACACTGCGGGTTGTCCGAGATTATTTTTTTCTTTCTCTCCCCTGAAGTAAATCTCTCTGAATCGCCATCAACACATCCTAAAGCCAGTGTGTCTGAACATGTTGAAATGCTCCTGTTCTGATATCACCACCAAAGTCACGAGAGAGCTAAATGTGCTGACCTGGCACTAACGCTTCTAGTGAGAGGAACCGGATAGCTGGTTGAAAAAGGTGCGAGAGCAGAGGATGGAAGATGAACTGTGAACCCAGCTATGCATAATCCTTGACAGCTTGGTCATGGTTGCACGTGTGAATATATATCTCGGATGCGTAGTTAAACTGAGCAGATGTGTACTCATGATGTTGAATTAAACACTTCCTTTTGGTTTTAGTGCTGATGATTTTATTTCAAGGCCACTCATCCATTCACCTGTTTTTTTTAATTTTCTTTAAACAAGGTAAAAGCACAGTTTAGATGACAAGTAATGCTTTTTTGGTCGATTAACACAGTCAACTCTAAAATTGAACTGGGATATTCTTTATTTTTTCTTCATGGTTGGTGGACATAAGCAGGGAGGGCTGAGGCGTTTGAAGCAGTGATCACAGTTTTCTTGAACGCAAAGGATCAGTCAGTGGTCATGATTCCTCAACATTTAGAGTGTGTGAAGGATGAGTGTAAATATCCCGAATGGAAGCAGTTGATATTTTTATTCACAAGGCTGGCTGGACAGCCAACAGTGTGGCCCTTCATTAGCTCAAGGCAATCGAGACTAGAGTGGGGTGGGGTGGCGCGAGATGCTAAATTTTGTGTCCGTGTTGACGTCTGCATTTAATCAAACCATTTTTGGGCATGGTCAATCTACCCCATTTTGAAGATACACAGCCAGGCATGGTTCATGTCCTCTTCCTGTGTATCCAATTTCATTCGTTGGGTAAGTGACTAGAAGCACAGTTGATAAGTTGCGCATGGTGTACTGTAAACATTCTTTAGCACGTTTTTTTTTTTTTGTTTGTTTGTTTTTTTTCGTTTTTTTTGTAGGTTGTCACAGTAGAGCATCAGAAATGACCCCCTTTATTTAAATATAAATGGACGACATGGCTGCATGGATGGGAAAAAAAATCCCAAAAATGCATTACCATTCCATTTAGGTAAGAAATGGGCTGACTCAATAGATGATGATGCATCAGGACTTTTTCTGGCCTCCTCTTTAAAGACACAGAAATGGCAGCTTTTGACTGTCATTGAGAAACAACCCTACCTACCATTGCAGCTCTTAAAGAGATGTCATAATGTAATGCAGTTTTATCAGAACTGGAATAGATTTCAAGAAAGTCAACGAAAAGCACTGAAGAGTTTTCTTGACATGAAGGTTGTTTTACCCCAATTGACTCCTGCACGAGAAAGGGGTTGCTTGTTCAGATATAACTCTTTAGTTTACTTTTCCACTTATTGATTTGAATGTTGTGACAGACACAACATTCATCCAATCGAAATTTTTTCCATCAGCTCTTTCCCTGATATGTTTGAGAAACGCATTCAAACTGTTTGGCATGGTTATAAATGGATTCCAATTGTTGGTCTATTCCCGTTTTCCTAACGTAATTATCTTGACATTACCTCCATCGTTGGATGACCACAAGCCTAAGCAACGTGTAAGTGTGGCGCTGGGATGGGTAATTACAGTTCTTGTTCTCAAGTAATTATATGCAGCAAGGCGAACCTGAGAACACCTTGCATGGAGTTGATCTCCCCCCTTACTCCCCCGCTGCAAGAAACTCATGGAAATGGACACTAGTGTCTAATATACTGCACTGTTTGCAGCTGGTCCTTATTTCATGAGCAAAGCTATACCCATGCCATGTCCTGTGTGTGTGTTTTTGTTTCTGCACCAGCTGGAGTGGAGGGCATTAATCTTCAGCGGCGCACCTGTGTCTGCTTTTCTAATCAAGCTCTGTCTTGTATTTAAGGACTGCCAAGCTGCCGAATTCTCGGTTGGATTATTGACCTTGCTCGCTGTTGCCTCAATTGATATTTCTAGACCTTTTGCTCATGTTCGTAGTCACTCTTGTTGGCTTAGATTCGCATTTGCTAAGTTATTCTTTGCCAAGCGTTTATCTTTTGATTTTGTTACGGGTATTGGAACTCTTGCCATTTCGTTAATTAGTGAATTTCAGTTTATTCTTTTACCTTGCCTTTTGCAACTTTTTGTTAATATCGTACTTTTTTGGCTCTTTCTTGCCACTCGGGTCTTCCTTCCCTGAATTTATTGCAGAGTTACGTCAGGTGTCCCACCACGCAGTTCAGGGAAGAGAGGCCGGAGGTCGGTTATTAGCTTGGAGTCACGGTCGTCAATCGGTAGCTGACTACTCCAGGCCGGAGGTCGGTTATTACATTGTAGTCACGGTTGGCAATCGGTAGCTGACTCTTCCATTGCTTTTCACATTCTGGCCACAGAGAATGGATTTGCTGACTTTGCTTTACGTAGCTCATTGCTCTGGCGATTAGGTTAGACAATCGCATGAGGGAGAGCTACCGGGAACGCGGGTTTGAATAGTCCAGAGCATCGATCGTTACCCTCAGTGTTGACCGATGGATCCTGGGAAGACACGATCTTCCAACCAGAGACCGCCGAATTTCAGAGGAGCATCAAAGAGACACTGATGAACCCATGCAGTTAGGTGGAGGGCGACTTCAGCCCGAGGAGAGGAGGAGGCGTTCCAGACTGGATCCTGCTTCTACTGCGGTCTACTGGGTCATCAGGAGGCCACTTGTCCGACGAGACCATTGCGATCACCCCGTGTGTCTACTCAACTTGGTCTTCATAAATCAAGCACCAAGGGACTTAACTCCGGTACAGAAAAGATCCATGAGATCAGCCCAGGTTCTTCTACGTCCTGTCAGGTTTCAAGCCATCCTTCTAACTCCAAGAGACTCGAATTGTCAGGGGAGGTATCTATATCCATCCAGGAATTCCAGAAAGAGTTGCTACCTCCTCACCTTATGATTGCACTATGGAACTTCTTTCCAACACTATTCTTCCTAGTTCCCTTTTGTATTGCAACCAGAGCATGAAGCACTGAAGGAGTGTATCTCCAGTGACTTCGCCGCAGGATTTACTCATCCATCCCTGGTCAACCAGAGACTCCAACCCTGTGCTTTCTTCTCCCGAAGACTCAGCCTGCCGAAGCCAATTATGATGTGGGTAACCGTGAATGGTGTCACTGGCTCGAGTGAGCCGAGGAAGCTTTCACAGTATTCACTGACCACAAGAACCTGGCCGACATTCGGTCAGCAAAACGGTTGAACTCATGACAGGCACGATAGGCTCTGCTATTCAACCACTTTAACTTTAATTTCACGCTGACCTATCACAAGGGTTCCCGTAATCAAAAGCTTGATGCTCTCTCCCGACTTCACGATCCGGCTGTGGAAGAAGCCAGATTAGGCTATCTTGCCTGGCCAGTGCATAGTGGGTATGCTACAGTGGGTGATTGAGCAACAGATCATGGAGGCTAAAACAAACACACCAGTTCCTGAGAGATGTCCTGCCAACTGTTTATTTGTACCAGAAGTGTTTCGTTCTGAGGTATTAGAGCGAGGGCATGTCTCTAAAGTCACATGCCATCCGGGAATCAACTATACACTATCCCTGATAAATCAACAATTTTGGTGGCCCTACATCAAGAAAGATATCACAGACTTTCTTGGGGCCTGCTTGGCTTGTGTCTGTGGCAAACCTTCATGCCGACCTTCGGCTGAATTGCTTCGGCCGTTGCCTGTGCAGTCTCGTCCATGGTCACAAAACTCTTTGGACTTTATAACTGGCTTACATGTTTCCAGAGGAAAGTCAGTCATATTTATTGTAATAGACCGATTTTCCAAACTCACCCATTTCCTGGCCCTGTCCAAACTTCCGTCATCTCTGGATCCCATTCAGCTGCTCATCCGCCATGTGTTCTGCCTCCGTGATCTACCTTTCGTCATTATGTCGGATCGAAGAGCCCAGTTGTCCCGAAGAATTTTTGCAAAGCCCTACACGGCGAGCCTGTCATCGGGGTATTACCCTCACAAATGGTCAAAGATTCCAGGACCCGGAAATGGCCCTCTGCTGTGTTTGACTCTACCAACTTACATCATGGGCCAACCAGCTATCATGGCTCAAATATGCCCACAACAGCCTTGTCTCGTCTGCCACAGGTTGGTCCCCATTTACGGCCGCGTACGGTTATCAACCCCCTCTGTTTCCCTCTCAGAAAGGTCAAGTGGACATTCCCTCTCTACAGCTCAATTTTAAGCGGGCCCATCATGTCTGGAGGGAAACCTGAGCAGCCGTGTCATGCACCGCTGAGTGCAATCAGTTGATTGCAGATAACCAACGCCGCCCAGCAGCCAATTACCTTCCTGGACAAAAGGTATGGTTCTCCACACGGGATCTGCATCTCGGGTGCAACTCACGCAAATTAGGACCAAGATTCATCGGACCTTTTGACTTGGAAGCGATTGTGAACCTTGTTGCTGTCAAGCCCAGCCTTCCACTTACCCTCAAGGTCGATCCTGTCTTCCATGTACCGCTGCTCAGGCCCTTGGAGTCCAGAGCTCTGGTAGTCCCCGCCCACTCCTCCACCTCCTCCTCGTATTGTTGACGGAGACCCTGTTTGCGTGGTCAAAGCAATATTGGATTCCAGACACCGAGGCAGAGGTGTGCACTATTTGGTCGACTGGGAAGGCTATGATCCGGAAGACCGTCAATGGGTCCCCCGCTCCTGGATCCTGGATCCACCCTTCCTCCAAGACTTCCATAACGCTCATCCATCCAAGCCAGGTAGTCCGCCAAGGGGTGTCCATTGAGGGGGTGTAGGGGGAAGGGGTACTGTCATTTCCTGTGTGTATTTGTTTTGTTTCAGCACCAGCTGGAGTGGAGGGTGTTCCTCTTCAGTGGCACACCTGTGTGTGGTTTTCTAATCAAGCCTTGTCTTGTATTTAAGGACTGTCAAGCAGTCAAGTTCTTTGTCGGATTATTGACCTTGCTCGCTATTTTGCCTCAGGCGATATTTTCTGGACCTTTTGCTCATGTTCAAAATCAGTCTTGTCGGCTTACATTCACATTTGGTAAGTTATTATTTGCCAAGTGTTTATCTATTGATTTTGTTACATATATTGGGACTCTTGCCATTTCATTTATTAGTTAATCTTGGTTTCTTCTTTTGCCTTGCCTTTTGCAAGCGCTTTTTGTTCATGTCATGCTTCTTCTGGCACTTTGTTGCCAGCGATTTGTTTGTATTTTGTCGCGTCTTCGTTTTCTGTAAATAAATATTTTTGTTACATATTTTATCTCTGTCTCCCATCTGTGGGATCCAAACACCAATTGGTTAGTTCCCGAACCTTGTCAAGCCAAGGGTATCCCAGCATCTCTAAGTCTATCTTTGACCTGAAGGAGAGGTGATGAGGGAGAGTTGGGGGTAGTAGGTTGTGTATTGGATGCAGGCAGGATTGGTGCAAAGCAAGCAGCACTGGTCTCAGCATTCAAAGTAAACACTACCCTATGTTTGAACTGCACACCTTCAACCCTACAATTCTCCCACACACTCGCACTCTCCCTTCCGCGTCCTATTCCTGCTAACACCCCCACTAGTCCACCTTGCTAAACATGCTTCTCACCCCAGCCCTTTTAATTAATCAGGGAGGAATAGCAACTCTGACAAGGTCTCACCTCCGTAGCGAGCAGCTCATAACAGGAAGCTCAGACTTGCACGTGGCAATAAGAATGGCTGGGAGGGTTGTTTCAAAAATGTATTCTGATTCAAATTACCTATTGGAAAATGTAGTTAGTAACATAAGACGACCATCATGATAACATAATGTAACTTGATTACTTTTCGATTATGTACTTTAATACTAAGTATGAATTTTTTTTTTTTAAAAACACCACCGACAACTACAAAAAAATTGTGAGTGGTTCTCAGAAAGTGAGGTTCAGGAGTGTGACACGAGTGCCCAAAAATAAACTTGTTCAAAACCAGGTCAAAATGATATATACTTTAAGTTAAGCCTTCCTGCAGTGTTCTCTGAATAAATAATGATAGTTCACTCATCCCTTTGTTCGCAAGAGATTGTTGAATGCCATGGTACTCCATTGTTTCTTATTTGAGCGCTTGGTATTTGAACACCAAGCACTCAGTGGTATTAAATATTTTTTTACACTTGAACATCTTCACTACCTTTACATCCAGTTGAAAACCTGGGACGACTGACCAATTGTATTTTGAAAATTAACTCTGTCCGTCATTTACGCAGTGCTACTTTGGAGGCACAGGAGCTACCTTCCAATGATCCGGGCCATCCAGTTGGACCACACTTTACTAGAGCCACCCATATAGATTTGCCTGGTCTAGGTTATGGAGTTAGGGAGCAAGAACACCTGGAATTTAAATCCAAAGCAGAGGAACTATGACGCAGACATGCTAAGCACTTGTTCACCATTCTGATAGATAGATATAGATAACTTTACCTCGTGAGGCAAATTAGATGTGCTAGCTTCATGACAGAGGTTTTTCACACCTTTCCACATGACCAGTGTTATAAAAAGTAAAAAGTAAAAAAGAGAAGTTCTCCTCATGCCCTGTCTCACACAAAACATTTACGACCTGCAGCTGTAACAAAGCACTTCACAGAACATTTAACATAAAATATCAGTGACACAAAGAATACGTAATGTAAAACATTGACGATAATACAATCCGAATAACTATTCCGAGATACGGCTTGTTTTTTGAAGCGGTTATAGATGAAAGAGGAGAGAATTGGTCTCCTTTCGCCAGCGGATCAGAGACGCCATGATCAAAGCATGCATGATGTCACATATGCCTCCTACAAACTAAGATTGAAAGCAAATAAAATAAAATAATAAGTATGTGTAAGTAGTAACAGAAACAGAATAGAAAATTTTACATCTTGGTGACAGACTTAGATTTATTCATTTTTCAATTTTCTCCACCAAAAAAAAAAAAAAAAAAAAGGAGCCTCATGTTGTTGTTGTTTTGACTTTTTAGTTCAACATAAATAGTGAGAGTATTTTCAAGTTCTTATTGCCCCTTATTCTGAATTTATCTAAAACCAAAAAATTATATTTCAATTTTTGTCATTCAACCACTCAACCACGGAATGCTTTTATTTTAAAACACCATTTAAAGTGCAACCGCCACCAATCTAAATTTAGAACGATATAACAACTAAAAATATGGGCACTCGAGAGTTAATTCAAAGCAAGTGACACAGAAGCGCAAGCCGCCACTCTGCCAAATTAGCAGCAACTTTGATTTCACATAATTTCACATTGCTCCTCTGTACTTATTAAATTGTTTATATGGCCTTGAATGCACTGCTATTTGTTTTTGACTAGAAATTGAGATTTATCCATTAATTATTTGTTTGAATAAAATTACACGGAAGGGAAAATTTCAGCCGAGTTTTGCCCCCCACCTCCTCCCCAGAGCTCACGGCAATAACTGAAATGTGAAATTTGAAAATTAATGGATAATAGTCCTCATTTTGTAACCTTTTTAAATATAATTTTGGTTTACGCATTTAGGACACATGGGGTGTAAACCTTTCATTGGGTCAGTTCAATTTGTGGAACATTGATTTCAAATTAATCAAATGGCACATTTGACATCCGACATGTTGCACGTCACATCCAGTTCCTTCAAACGGAAAGCTAATTTGTCTTAAATGTGCAGAAATAAGTAAAGCTTTGGCATCCTCATGGAAAATAAGCCGTCCTTTGGAGGAAACTATTTCAACTGAATATGATTGGGTTTTTCCCCAACAGCCCTTTCTCCTTTTTGTTTTTTTTTCTGGTGTGTGTTTTGACTTTGTTTATTCGGCCTTGTCCTAGTGCATTGGCTTCATCCTCCTCTGGCCTAAGTTGTTCCCAACAAGTATGATTCCTCAACACAAAAGAATGAAAGAAACTCACTGGGAAAACCCAATCTTTTAATCTTGGGCATGAGTCAATTACCAGAGCGGCATTACTGAGCATGCGGCAATGTTGGTTTCAGACTGCACCAAAGGATGTATTGACTCTGACATGTTTATTTCCTTGCCAAAGAAATTTAGAGCATATGCAACTTTTGTTGTCCAGTGGAATTCTCTTTCGTTCATGGGTACGTGCAAACAATAACTTGTGAGACGATGATCGAAGTTCGTGCGACTGGCATTACAGTGTTTATTTCCATTTGTGCAGCAAACACCAAAGGCAACAGGGTGGTCAAATGTTCACTTGGCTTCCCACCCAGCTCATTTTGGTCATTTTCATGTCACTGCAAAAAATGTTTAGTGTTTTGGCTGGTGGTTGGCATTTCCTTTGGTGACAGATTAAAAAAATGATGCGGCTGTAATACAAATTTCCCATTTGTCATTGATTAGAGGGGGACTTTTTTGATGACTTGCACATAGTCCCATATTCAACCGGTTTGGGTGGTTTCATCAAATACTAAAGTCCAAACTATGTCGGCAGTCCGGTACGTTCCATAGAATGTTGGAGGACTGTCACAGCCGCACTCAATCTACTTTCTTCTGTTTTTACTTCTTCGAATGTTTCAGTACAAGCCAAAGGGGCGCATCGCAGCAAACGTGGAAAGATATTCTAAATGCAATTGCTCCGCCGGAAACAAGAAGATACAGTACTTGTGCGTTTCTGTCATAATGAACACAGGCAGTGATACCTGATGAAAAATATGGACAGCAAAGAAATTGGATTGAAAAAGATCTTTCTGAGCTGATTATTCCCCTCCTAAATCCTTGGTGGTCATTTGATAGTGTTCGAAAATCGAGACGTATAATATGCAACAAAAAGGCCAAGAATGGATTTTAACCTCGATTACTGTTACGGAGCTGCCTCTGTTTGACCTTGCGAGAGTCGGAGCATAAAAAGTCTTCACTGGCGCCGACAAACATGACAATTACAGTAATGAATACATTCCACATTAAAAACAAGACTTCCTCATGTGGTTTCTTTTTTTTTTTCTGGGAAGGCAGATGACTAAAGACCAAGGCTACACCACAGGAGATGTCTTATTGTTTTCACATAATATAAATCAATAGTGCATCCGGGGGAGCTTCTGCATTGCTCAAATGCCCGAAGGAAACTTGGCAGGAGGGGAGCCACGACCACCCCGACTGCATACGGGATTCCATTTTGCACAGCGCTTTAAAATCCTTTTTAGACAAGAAAATATTGAGGGCGGGAACGCGTCACCAACTTAAACGCTGTATATTGTTACACTGTCATTCTGGCCTAACAGTCAATCGTTTCATCTGCGAAATAATCAGGTGATTCATCTCTACTGTCATCAGTCTTTTGACAGTGGTCTCCCTTTTATATTTTGACCTCGGAGCTGGATGTTCTTGCTGAAGTAAAACCAAGTTGAGTAAACTTTCATAGAACATAATTTGCTGATGTTGTTCCTCCCATTACAGTCGCAACCAAATGCATCGCGGATCTGCTCCAGTTTATGATTATGATCGTGCGAGCATTCTGCATTGCTGCAAAGGGCTCGTCTCCACAGCAGACCTTGTGTCGTCCAGGAAAAGGCAATGTGCTAAGCGTGAGGGTTTATGTTGCAGGTCATTTCCCAGTGGGATCAGCCGGCTCCTGCAGAGGGCTTGTGATAAGAGTGGATATTGGAACCTATGTAAACTGCCCTTCCCCTGTGTGCCGAGGGGTAATCCTAAACACCTGGGCTAGTTCGCTAGGATTTGGCTGGATTAGGGGTTCCGTAAAGGCAGACCTGACCGCGCATCTGATTGAATTTGTTTTCATGCTTATCTTTTCACATTCTCACCCGAATTACTCAGACTGTAGAAATTTACAATTTAAACGGAACATTTCAGTTAAAGGCCCTAAAGATGTCAGAACTGTGTTATCCTTCAAATGTGTCAGCCGCTGTTTACTTAGTATACAGCCTTCTTAGCAAACAAACAAACATGTCATTACATTTACTTGCTTATGGGGACCGCCATTTTTAGCTCTTTGAGTGTGAATTAAGACGTGATATCTGCTCAGCAATTCCTGCCTGCTTCATTTGGGTCTGGATTTCTTCACGACACTTTGTCTGTTAGCCGGCCTGCTGCATGTTTTCCATCCCAGCCGTGGTGTACACAGGATTAAATGACTAAAACCATCACTCTCAACACCGTCTCAGCCTACCATTCAATATCCCGTATTATTGACCCTTGCCCTTGACGCCATTTTACCCGCAATGCTTAATTTCTGGAACTATATTCGAGCGCCCACAAGCAAAAAGAAAACACGAAGAGAAGTCTGAGCCACTTTTTACGTTATCGGTCATCGGTCTACTTATGTCTTGTTTTGTGAAAAAGGTCCCTATTAGGACACCTCTTCATTACATCGATACATTGCAAGCAGTTGTGTGAAGTTGATACGTGCAAAAGTGGAGTTGGTTGGAGGGAAAGACGACGGGAAAACATCGATTCCTCGCCTAGCGTCTTACAATTATTTCGTGTCTGGACGGTGAAGGACGTTTGCTGCCTTCAATTCAGCGATCATTGTCTTGTGGGAGCAGAGGTACTGCATGTTGCTTTTGGTTGACACAGTTCATGAATCACTAATAGTGTAAAAAGTCATTCATTAAATTGTTTGTGTCCAATATATGTATTCCTACGCAATAAACAGATTAACGTTGAATGGCAATGTGGAATAAAACTTGAATGTGTATGCAAATAGGTAAGCGTCATTTTGAAATCAAAGGTATATTTTATGAACCACTGAACATGAAAAGAAAAAAGTACCTCATGTAAAGTGATATATGTTTTGTTTTGATGGTTTGAAGTGGTCATGTTGAAGATTTACCAGACGTTGCGCTCGTCTTCTTACACTCAACTCCTTAGTTTTTTTTTTTTTTTACACTCACTGACGTAGCGGAAGGAATAATTTCTTTTCTCGAGTGACTCTAGTAACCGTAAACTGCACAGGTGTCCCCCGTTGTTGTGGCTTGTGAACATAAAAGGGATTTATTTAGCAACTATTTTTCCGCTGTTGTCACTGTGCGCCCTTGGCAGCGCGCCCTCGAACGTGGACGCCTTTGCACGCGTGACGTCAGCGTAGAAGAGTCTCCTTGTGCTTCAACGTCACTTCCAATCTGCGGCTGAAAAGTATTTTGCCGAACACGTCGCTGCCTTATCATTGAGTGAAATATCCCATTTAGTTCCATGAATGCAAAATTAATCACAGTATTGTGTTTTTACTAGTGCTGGCATGTACGATGTAGTCTTGCTTTAAACATGTCTGCGTTTAGTTTCCCTTTAGATTAGTGATGCAGGTGTCTAATTGGTTTGTCTGGGTTTTTACAATCCAACTGCTGTTTGCAAGTTTATGTGTGTGTGTGTGTGTGTGTGTGTGTGTGTGTGTGTGTGTGTGTGTGTGTGTGTGTGTGTGTGTTTTTAATTTGCTCATGGGCTGTAGTTGATTGTGGTCTTTGGTCCAGTCTTAAAAAAATCGGAACATAAAACACCTTCAGTGAATGGATTTGACCATGCATGCTAAATGCCCACACACGTACACGTTAATTGCTGGCTCATTGAACTGTGAATGCTGTGTCAACTCATGAATTTTAAGGACCACATCTCAATGACATCATTTGCACTACATTAGCTTTTGAGATTAGCAGCAGTTGACATCATCCAGCCTTGACGATTTATATTTTTGGTTGTCGTTCTTGTCGTTGTTATCGTCACAAATTAAAATAGAGTTAGAACATCCTTTCCATTGTACATTTTCAGTATTGTGTAAATATGTACTTTGGTGAAATGATCTTCATTATTTTCATTCAACGGTTTGCCCTTAAAAAAATAAAATACATTCAATTTTCGTGTTTCTATTAACCTGTTACATGATGAGCTTTACCAATGACCAGTGAAAAGTTAATCTGACATGAATGACCAATCACAAAGTCTGTTGGGTTTACATTGAAAACAAGTATGGACATTGATTGCATACAGTCAAATCATGTTTGACCATGATGAATATTGCAAAAAATAGAATCATAGCCATGTTGATGAGACATTTATTTTAATGCGCGCAACTCATGTCCATTTTTAAATGCCAATCCAACAGACTCTTAATTTTCAGTGAGGCTGCTTAATGTGGCACCAAACAAAGTCTCGATGAAGATTGTATTTGAGCTATGTGGTTTATAGTGCTGGTTATGAAGATTGTTAATCTGATACAGCGGATGTAAAAAGACGACACAAAATGTCGTTTTCTTCCGATATAAGAAAATCAAACCAAGATCAATCATTTCAATTTTTTTCCCCCATGAATGTAACCCATTGTGTAACCTGCACAGCTCAAGATACATTAAAAGAAAAAAGTATTTTCAAGAGAGGAAGTAAAACTAAACAACTGAAATGATATGCTCGCCCAAGTTTGCACACCTTCTCATAACGAGGATATGGCTCTGTTGAGATTTAACCAATGGCATTCCAACTCTTGCTTAATGAGAGTCAGCATACTCCGGCCACAATTTCAAGTGCCTCTATTTATTTATTTTTTGCTTTCAAACTGAAGCCTGGAGTTTTTTCTGCCAGAATGGACGAACTGTTCATAACTCCCTCCACCTCGTCTATGGCCCCACGTCCAAAACAGCCCGGAAACATAACGCTGCCATCACCATATTTTCACTGTACATGTACTGTTCTTTTGGTGATGAGCATTGTTTTGCTTGCACCAAACATATTGTGGGGGGAATTAGGGCCAAATAGCTCAACTTTGGTTTCATTGTACCATAACAAAATCTTCTAAATATCTGTGTGTTATGGGCCAGTGAAACCAAGGGTGAACTCGCTCATCATCCAAAGACCACCATTCCTACAGTGGAGCATATACTCATGCCAGCATGATGTTTTGGGGCTTTTTGAATTCAGATGGATGTGGGGCCTTAGAATGGGTGGAGGGAATTAATTAATGGATAAAAACAAAAATAGTCAGTAAGGCTAACTTGAGCATCTTAAATGTATTTTAGGTTAATTGGGGGTGCCAGGTGTGTTCTGACTTCCATTTAATGTGAGTTTGAATGTGAATGGTTAATTGTGAGCACAGCCGCATCCCGGTTATTACAGTGCGCACACTCAGTTGCTCATTTTTACATCCCTCTTGAAAAGATACAAAAAAACAATCTGTTGAGTTATACAGGTTATATGTCACATTAACGGTGGAGAAAGTTATAAAATGATTAATCATGATCTGATGTTTACATTTTTCATGTCACAAATAGTTGGCATTTGAACACGGGTGTGTCGACTTTTTCTATCCACACGTTAAGAAGGCGAAGATGTTAAATTACCTGACAGTTGTTCAAAGAAAAGTAACGCTGACCTGCTTTCTGCGTTAAAGAAGCTTTTGAAAGCAGTTTCGAGTTCCATCAATAAATGTATATTGATGCTTTGTCCATTTCAGTTGCGCTCTTTGCTTTACGTTTTACTCGTGAAAATCATTTGAGGGTTCCATGGATTTTCTTTTCTGTGGCAAGATCGACTCACCAAGCGCTTTCTTTCTTTCTTCCTAGATGTGGACGAGTGTGCAGAGGCGCTTGACAACTGCAGCATCGACGCCATCTGCCAGAACACACTGAAATCCTACAAGTGCATCTGCAAGTCGGGCTATAAAGGAGACGGCAAACATTGTGAAGGTAAAGGACTCTGAATGAACGAGTTCATTTTTCGCACGTGGTTTGTAGGTACAACATTCGGTGGTTCCCTTTGGGACCGTGGAGAGAGCAGTTACTGTCAAAGGCATACATCTAATGTCAATCACTCAGCATTAGCGTGAGAGCAAAGAGAAGCCAGGGAGTGAGAAGTGGACGCAGGATGAGAAAAGCCAGTTGCCGAGTTCTCCTTTATGACAAGGCGAAATGAAGCAGTAAATTTCCGATACACATGCTGGAGCGAATTAAGACTGCGGCTGAAATAGCAGCCAGAGGCACAGCCAAGCAGTCGGGGTAATTTCCAGCAGGGGTTCTGAAGACATTGCCCCCCCCCCCCCGCCCCCTCCCCA
>NW_017805983.1:5716301-5765651 GCF_001891065.2 Hippocampus comes
CCCAGCCCCTCACCCCCAACCACCCCCCACTCCCAAACTCAAACAGCATGAATCAGTCTATTCCACAAATCTTGTGTTATTACAAAGCCATAATCACAATGTTTTCTTTTTTATTACCGACTGGGTGACGTCTGTGGCTTCTTGCCTCTTGGCCATTCAAGATTGATTTGTGAGATTTTGGTTGTGCAATGTTCAGTTTTCATCCATCAGAGGCTTAGGGTTAGCAAACAGTTCTGAAAGGCTGATATTTTTGCAAAGCAAGTTTAATTTATTTAAGTAGGTGGTTCCGTTTGTTATTATCAGTGATTACTTGTATCGATCATTATCCAATATGAGAGCTGTCTCATCATATTCTGCCTTTACAAAGGCCTTGATGGTCAGTTCTCATTGACACTGAGCGAGTCTATTCTACTTGCATATGATCATATTTTTTGCGACCTCCAAGCGAGCAGCTCACGAGTAGCTCCCAAACATCGACGCCGGTATTAGCAGCTAACAAGACAAATAGCTTCCCATGTTCATACCAAATAGAATCAGCCACAACATGTGTCCTTGAAGATGTTAATGCATCCCGGACCCCCTGCCACGAAAGGCTAGTTCTTAAAAGCTCCTAAAACCTTCTGGCTCCGTTACTAGCGGATAACCATGACCATGAGGGCCTGTTTGTCAGACGTGAGTGACATCAAGATACATCGTTTTCCGGTTATGTCGCGGCTAACCCCGATTACTGCTACTGCGCATGGACGTCAAAGACAGCAAGGCAGCGAGTCGACTAATCTTGGCGGCCCTGATCAAGTGATGGTTATTGTCTGTAGAAAAGTAAGATTTATTTATTTATTTATTTATTTATTTATTTAAAACAGCCATTGTATTGCATATAATATTGTGCAAATAATCACACCGTTGTGGATATGAGAGATATGCAGACAGTTTAATTTTTCGGGCTCTGGTTGGATTTTTCCCAAACACATCCAACCGCAAACTGTCAGGCGTGCCATTGTAAAATGGCTTGTCTTTTATCTCCTTTACAATGTTCTCTTTCACTTGCTTGTGAAAGAAAGGAATGCATGATTGGGAAGTCTCATTTGTATTTTTTATTAGGCATGTTGCTTGTGGAGGCTCTCAGTCGTACAGGAAAGTTCCATCGTAGAAAGGGTTCTGTCAGTCGTCATCTGTACCTGTTGGTACAGATGACGACTGACAGAACCCTTTCTACGATATTAGGCATGTTGTACATGGAGCAAAGCAGTGTGAATGAATGCTGGTGGCATTTGTAAACAAACACGTATAAAAATGATCTTTTATTGAGTTAGGGGGGAAAAAAACATGGGGTCCATTTTATTTGACAGCATGAGTGTCAAACACAAAGACTGGGGGTGAAGATCTGACCCGCCACATCATTTTACGTGGCAAATCAAGCATGTCATCTTCCATTATGCTTGCTAAAATCTATACCAAAATTTCAAATTGTCAAATGTAATAAATAATAATGGCGAGATGTTGCAAGGGTTTTCTCATTACGTTATTACTACAATAGCTTGAGCAATAGTTGAACAAGCTATTATTCTTGACTTTTTGATTTCAACGAGTTATCAGCAATCTGTTGTGTGCTGTGGATGTAATGATGTGCGGGTATGATAAAACGTAACATAAAATTAACTTAATAGCTCTCAGACGGCAAACGTGACTACAATGTGGGCCATGACAAAAGTGAGTTTAACAGCCCTGTCACTCGTATTTTCAAAAGGTTTGTATTCTTGAAAAGCTTGCTGAACACGGAAAGTGACAATGTATAATGGTCAAGCGTTTTGAGAAACATTTGTAGTCGATAGACTTCAGGAAAATTACTGTTGGAACTGGTGATTATGTGTGTGCGTGCGCCTTTTGAACTGTTTAATGATCGTTTAGCAATTTTAAATGTCAGGAAATGTAGTTTTGTGACATGCATGTGTGCTTGATCAATAAGAACACTTTGAAGCCTTGGATATACAAGGAAATGTGAGCGGGTCAATGGCTTTTGCGTATACGTGCGATCTGCTCATTGAGTGACAACGGCGGACACTCAGACATTTATAAGGTGCACACGCACACCCATGCACTTGAAGGGCACGAGGGTGAAAGTAATGAAAAGTGTCCTTCGCGGTTATTTTGGACATTGGACAAGTCATTCGCAAATAGATGCTTTAAAATATCTTTACAATTATTATTAATGATTTCATAATTGACTATGATTCACTACATTGTGCGTCTTGGGTAAAAGATGTGTGTTTCACTTTTTTTTTTGTTCCAAATCACATGCAGTATTATTTTTGCTTTTCTTCTACAGAATATTCCAAATTGTTGTATGTACTGACTAGGGCTAATTTTTGTCTAATGGCCGTGTTTTATTTTCTGTGTTTTTACAGCATGACAATTGATTGTTAGTCAGCCATCAGGAGCCCTTTGGTTTTCATGTTGATTACATCTTTAAACAAGTACTATAAGTGCAGTGCTTTAAGTAGGGAGGAAAATAAAGTACCGGTCTTCCCCTTATTGGACTGTTGTCTGGTAAATTAGATGAACTGCATATCATGAAGGTAATTAATTATTCCATAAATATGTAATATATAATAGATGATAAATACAGAGGTCAATGTTTAACCATGCCATTAGCGACAGAGATTTAAATGACGGCATGATTAACTTTCTTAGTATCTTAAATCAGCCATTGCATATCATTGTGTTGATGTAGCAACTATGAAATTGTGATAAACCAAAATGTCAAGAAGGTAAGACAAGATTGCCGTCAGACCACCGCGTAAGCTAATTTCAGTGTGTTTTGCTTTTATTTAGCTTATTAGCTGAAGTTACCTTTTACGTTGGCAGCCTGTTACGCTATGAATATTTTTGCAAGTTTCACTGACGGCGCACATACCGAATAAAATGTTACCCTAGGCTTAAAAATGTTTTTTTTCTTTCTTTTTTTTAATGTACCTGAAGGAGTCGTCTGAGTATCACAAGGTGCAAGACAGTAGAACAAGACAGGGTACTATGGGGACATGTGAAATCACATCACCGTAAAAAGTATGCTGGAGGCTAACATTTAGAAGTGCTCCTTACCGCTGCGTACCGGCCCACTTAAAGCACTGTGTAAGTGTAGTTCTTCACAGGCAAGACCTAAATCTGAACCATTCAATGTTGTTTACTGTTTGAACATAATAGGACCCATGTGGGCAGCAAAGCACACCTGTCAGACTCAAGTTTCAATGCTTTTGCTCAACTTGTCTATCATATGTAGATAATAAAAGTTGATTTGTTAATCTGTTGTCTTCTATTCATCTTTGGATGTCAACTCAATTTTCCACATATAAAGCAAAAATCAAAAAGAATCAGCTTCACTGTTCAAACCGATTTGGTGGGGTGGGGGGGGGGGTGAGTATATAAGATTGTGAACCGCATTTTTCTTGTTGTGACTTAGAAAGCCTGACAAGCTGAGAATATTGAACAAGGCTGATGGAGGCGAATCTGTTGCAAATGTTGTGCATGTTCCAGAGTAAAAGGGGAGAGGGAAAAGTGATGGGTGATTTTGTGCTGAGCTTGGCAAATGGTGCTGATGTGTGGGAAGAAGGGACGCGGGGAGCAGAGTGTTCCTTTGTCTTGGTCCCATCCCTCCGCTGTCAAGTCTAATTAAGCCTTGAGAGCGGCAGCCTGAAAGAGAAGCTGAACCACCAGGATCATCGGGCCTAAATGGGCCAGCAAGCGCTGAGTGGATGTGCACAGTGTTCGCAATCCATCCTGCCCTGGTCTTCTCAATGAGGCCCTGCAGCCATCATCATAACCATTACAGACAACCTCACTATCACTGTCAAACCAATCTGCAATCTTTCTGTAAACGTCAGCCTCCACTCTGCTTTTATGTCGCATGTGTCTTTGATTTTTTTGCACTTGTGAACTTACTTTCAGGTCTTAATGGTTATTCAGTATGCACTAGTTTCCCTTTTGTAACCTAAATTTTACCATTAACAATGTACAGAATATTTACTTTATTTAAAACTTTCAATCCACAACCCGTCCTGTATTAACTGTGCTGAAGAAGAAATATTTGTGTTTTTTTTTTCAGTGAAATGAAATCAAATGTCGAGTTAGATGTATCCTTGTCAATGTGACACAGTTGGAAAGACTGAAATTAAACATGGATGTAAAAATCTATCCCCCCCCTAAAAAAAAAAAAACACCCTTTAAAGCTTATTTTTGCGGTTATGGGTCTTCTGAAAAAGGATGTGTTGAATTTGGTCCAATCTATCAATTGATTGCCTAAGTTCTCCCATGTCAGCCGAGGCAAACAGTCCTCGGTGGGGGCCAGCCAAAGCATGGCTCAAAGACCCCTTAGGTATGGAAGTGAACCTTTGCAGCAAAATGGGCCAGTGCAAAAAGGGGTCAGCTGCAGGACCCCAAACACTGAAGTGGAACATGACAGATTTGTGCAATTGTTTGTCGATGCGTGCCTGCTTTAATGTCTTCATTTGATGTTGGTTGTTTTGTTGCAGATGTCGACGAGTGTGCGACCGAATACAATGGTGGCTGTGTCCATGAGTGCATCAACATCCCGGGAAATTACAGGTGCACATGCTATGATGGCTTCCGCTTGGCACATGATGGGCACAATTGTCTAGGTGAGTGTGTGATTTGTGTGTGAGCGTCTGTGTGCCTGTGAGCGTATGAGCGATGCTCTATGCGCGTGTGTTTGTGTGTGTATATGTTTGAATTCTTTCCTCCAAGTTTCCACTAAATTAATTGTCCTACGTAGTCATGTGAGAAAACCTTGTTATATTTGGTTTAGAGCAGTGGTTCTTAACCTGGGTTCGATCGAACCCCAGGGGTTCGGTGAGTCGGTCTCAGGGGTTCGACGGAGCCGCTGCCATGGAGGTTAAGACACACGCGACTCAACATGTTAATTAGTTATGACACGCCCACTTGGCCTTCACTGGCTGCAGATGATTACATGACATTGCTTGTCCAATCAGTGGTGTGGGAAATTTAGTTCGCTTAATAGTCAACGTGTGACTGTCGTGATAGTATGTCGCACAATTAAAAAAAAAAAAAAAAGTATAGTTATCTCTTGAAATTTTATTTACTTTTTTCTGTTTTTAATAAATGTGTTTTTTTTATATCTTGAATCTATTAAAAAATACATACTTATTTTTCACTCATGAAGGGTTCGGTGAATGTGCATATTAACTGGCTGGGTTCAGTACCTCTAAAAGGTTAAGAACCACTGGTTTAGAGGTATGAGTATGTTGCATCCAGTATGTGCAAGTCACATCAAGTCATGACCTTCAAGTTTCATGCAAGTCTGAAGTTACTGTGGCAAAATCAATCATTGAGACTACAAAATCAAAATATGAGTCCCACAATAATGTATTAGGGCTGTAGAACATTTGACTGCACATTAGAGTAACTTCGCTGGTGCAGAGTGCCGACGGTCTGTGTGGGGTGGCGACTGCTGGTGGGAAAGTCCCATGCTTTGTCGTCCGGTGGCTCTTCAGTGGTTAGCGCTTCAGCGTTTACTGACCCGAAACTGATGGATCCTCACGAGTAGTCGTAGATAGGTTTAGAGATGTTCCGTTGATCTGTTGTAATAGATTCCAATTGTTTAGATGCCACGTTAAGTCCTCGTTTGGCTACGATATCATGATCCAAAGCAGCGGGACACACCCCTTGTCACGTAGCGAGGTGGTGGTGGACCCCAAAAAAGCAGGCAGGAGGGAGGAGCAGGTTGTACTTGAAGAATGGTATTAAAACATAGAGAAAACTAAATCCAAAACAAAGTCCAAAGTATCAAACAAAACACATGACTGAAGATAAAACATAACAATGACCAAAACCTGACTGAAACAAACATGACAGCAACAAACAAACATGACAGTAGCACAAAGCAGCAATGACCCGACAATGATTGCTCGGGCTGGGAGTCCTTTTAAAGCCACTAATTACCTAATGACCAACAGGTGTGCAGCTGCAGGGGAGCCCTACAGTGCCACCTGTGGGTCCCAAACCGAATCATGACACCCCTGACATTAATGGTGGCGTTTCAAATTGGTATATTATTCAGTAGCATGAAATCTTACCTGCACATGAGACACTTTTCCCCTCCGATTTTTTAAGTAGACTATATATCAATTTAAAAATGTATCTGGGGCCAGATAATTTGATTAAGCGCAATCACTCAAAATAAAATTGAGTAAATTCAAGACACCATTTTATCAGTGTAGCATACCTGTCATTCCAGAGTTTATGGTGATGGAAGTGAAGTTAAATGTTGCACTTTGTGTTTTTAATTAATCTTAGAGTTGCAAGGCTTGCATAGCATTCAGTTATGTGGTTTGCGTAAATGACACACAAATACACAGACAAAAATGTCCCACTATGTTGAAAATAGTGATTTTTTTTTTAAATCAATAAGCACAATGTAGTTCAAGTTAATGTCGAGTCTTTTGAATACCATCTTAAGACTTTCATAACATTTAGCCAAGCAAGAACGCAAGCCCAAAACATTGGAGCGTCGAGTCAGACTCGAGTCCTGTACCTCTGATATTGATCTTTTGTCAGGAGAGGACTTGAAACCATGTGGACGCAAACCTTCATTGCTTCACATCGCTAATATCACATCACAAATGCTAATACATGCCCTCGGGCTAAATGCGCTCTTATTTGAATACTTGCATGAGATATTTGAAATTTTCTCTTTTCAAAAAGCACATGAAGTCGAGTCTGGTTTCACCTACAGAAAAAAAAAGGCTTCTCTTTTTAATTAGCCTGACAAAAAGAGAGTGAATTTATGAAGGGCTTGACCCTGAGCTTAGAGCTCTGAGTCAGCCACTGGGCCAGTGTACTTTCCCATGGTTTAATATTTCACCAGTGTGCTGTGTGAATGAGCCTCACTGAAAACGTTTTAAAAGTATATTAAATAATGTGGCTTTTTTTTTTTTTTTTTTTTGCTAAACATAGACATCACCCTTGCTTTGCACTAGCCATCTGACTTACATCTTTTTATGAAACTCAAGTGCAACTAGAGAGCTCCATCACCATCATGCTTTTAGCCTTAGCCTCCACTAGTCACTTTGGTGGGGAAATGTACCCAGCGACTAGATACAGTATTGCTCAGATTCAGGCAAAACCATTCCCAATTATTCATGGAGAGCCAGCTTCTATGTGGGCACACAAAGTGGCACGGTCACATGAACCTCGTCAATTATTTATAGTGCAGTGATGCCAGTTAAGGTAGCCTTTAATGAAAAACACCCGCATCTCCTTGGTTTGATCATAAACGAGAATGGCGCCCAATTAACAGTGTTTAACGACATTGAGAAAATGCCTGAATTGTGTCACTCGCATTCACGCATCACACTACGAAATAAAGGACATCTCGCATTGTGTACAAAGCTCACTGGCGCCAGGATCAGAAGTTCAATGGGTTCTTCCTCGGTTTGCTCCACCCCTCTACAACAAAATCTGTTGCGTAGCTCTTCAGTGAAGGTAACCGGTTGTCACTGCGAGAGGTCACCATGGCTTTCTTTTCCACATAGTCTACCCATAGTCTTTCCCCTCTTTGCTTTCCCTCACTCGCTCCCCTCTTGCTGTATCTCGCTTGGATCTGCAGTGCAGGGCTATTTTCCAAGCCATTTAGAAACTACATCCAGTTGTGAATGGATCATTTGGTGTGCCGGGGATCAGCTGTTGACTTGCGTGCAGGTGTTTAATCGCAATAAGTGGTTGTATGACGGTTACATGAAAACAGTTTGATCCATCGGTCCTTTTGATACAGCCCGTAAATCAGGCGCCATCAAATCAAGACAGCTTTTAAGTTTAGCTTCCTCGCAGAGTTGATCCTTCCTATACTGGCCCTGCAGTGTGCATGGGAGATGAGGCTTAACTTTTCAGATTTGATTGACACTCTCAGAGTTATTAATTTACCAATATGCTTAATTTTACTGTGGTTGTAGTTTACATCGGTATGGTGCTGTCGGGCATCATATTGAGAGCTGTTCCCAATGTTTTTTGACTAGTCCATGTGAGAAATTCAGGTCATCAAAACTCAGCTCTTATCATGATGCAGTGCAATTCTAAACCAGATCAAACTATAAACCACAACAATCAACATTTTGAATCAAATGTTAAATTTCAGCACTGTCAGTTAAAAAAATGGACATTGTGATCTTTTCAAAAACTTCCTGTATTGAATGTATGACCACTCGGATGTGCATTTTCGAAAGAGTTTTCCGCATTTGGGTCACGGGTGACCTGGCACTTAACGCAGCTGAACTTTGGACGAACGGCACGGTTCTCACCTTGATTGATTGCTTTCCAATCGCAGGGCAACCATCTTGTGGCAGATCCGTGTATACGTCTGTAGCTTCCAAATCCATCCATTGTCTTGAGACATTAAAGGACTCTAAAGATTTCTACTGAAGCAATAACCCTCAGCAAGAAGAGAGGGAGAGGTACAACTAAGGTTTCACCTCAAAGCCCCAACTTCGTCTTTCAGCTTTAAGCTTCTTTTTGGCCCCAAAGAAAAGGTTAGTCCCTCTTGGCCCTGGAGTGGAGAACCTAAGCAGCTGGTTCCCAGACAAGGTCAGACCCTCAGAGCCCCTAAAGACCAGATGTGCCCGAGGCTGCAGAGCAGGAGACGTTCTCCTGATCCTTAAAAGTTCACGTTGAGTTCAGAATCTTAGATCTTTAAAGTGAGTTTTATTGGATGTTATGTGTAACTGGTAGTCATGCCCATAACTTACAGTTTTAGTCTTCTCAGGCTTTTCCATGTTACTGTCAGCCCAGGGAGAGATTCCCCGTGCATCTCCTTCACTGCATTTCTTTTTGTAGTGCACGGCACGTGCCCCATGACTCCTTGTAATTGCATGTGTTGGCAGCATAATGGCATTGGGCGGTGGCAGAAGGCGGCGGAGCATGAAGCAGAACGCCACCTTGTGTGCCTCAACAGGGACGCTGTGGTTTCTGAGGTCTCCGCCGTCTGCCCTGAGCCTCACAAAGATGTCAGGAAGTCAGCTAGGTGGAAGAAATGCAATATCACAGCACACTGCTTCTGTCTTCGTGGAGTGAGATGTCACTCACTGTATAATTTAGCCCACAGTGAGCTTTTGTACCCTCTCGAAGCACCCACAGAAACGAGACAACGTGGCATTCAAGAGCCTGATTACATCTTTTATAACCATCAGGACTATTTGCTGGTAGAGGTGAGGGACGGATGGTAGTTAATCACCACATGGCCAAGCTGTAAAGGATTTTTAGAGTCTTAGGAAAAACAGAGGAATCAATGTCAATTTAATCCAAAACACACATCCCCTTTACAATGAAAACCAGATGCAGGAAGTCTATTAGTTCCCCAATGTAGCACCACCGTCCCCACTTATGACCTATACATTTTGGATGAGGTCCTTTTGGAAACCAAAGTACGTGTCATTGTTGCTTGCTAAAGTAACTAGTTGCCTGTATCGTAAACATTTGTGCTGATATTACTTCCATCAAAAAGCACAAGATTTCATCTTTTTGTTGAAAATAGGACAGGCCTAAGTCACCACATTGTTTACTTGTATTCATGCTTCACTGCTTTGTCAAAAGACACCTTGCTCCCTGTCATCAAAGAAGTGACTTGGGGTCCACCCGTGGGCTGTGTTCCTTTTGATTTTTTGTTGACTTACGCTGATTTGGTTTATATTGATTCAGTAGGGCTCAATTCTCTTTGCAATCTATAGGGAAATGAATGGCCTTTTACTTTGATCTCCCCAAAGTCATAAAATGATCTAGAACACAAACGCAATGTCATTACAGCCTTGATGCATCAACAGCTTTCAAGTAACAACTTTAAGAAGGTCGCATTGAATAACCCTACTAAGTGATTACATTTTTTTTCCAATTAATGTTATTGTAAAAGTCACAGTTGTCTTGCGTTGCAACATTGAAAACACCCCTAGATATAAAGCATGAAAATCTCTTGTCACCCGATGAACTTTAATCTCAACTCTTGTAATCCTCAGAGACTATTGGGTTTCAAATCAAAGCGGAAGCTTCAGATGCACGTATTGATCGGCTTACGCGAGTCAGCAGAGTGTTCCAGTTGCACTTTTCAAATGTAATTCCTTTAAGTGTGTTTGGTGGCAGTCACATGCTGTTGCCGATTATGTTTGTGCGCATTAGCTCTTGATGATTTTGACTTTGGCGGCATCCTAGGCAAGTGCTCAGCACACGCGCCTCACAGTTCTGAGGCTTGGGGTTCGAATCTGGGCTCCGGCCTTCCCATGTGGAGTTTCTTTTCTCCCGTAACGCCAACTTCCTTCAGTGTTCCAAAAGCATGCGTATGACACATATTGAACACTCACTCTAAACCAGGGGTGCCTATTATGTCGATCGCGATCGACCGGTAGATCGTGGACTGGTCCGAAGTCGATCGCGAGGGGTGTAAAGGAGAAAAAAACCCCAACCATTTGTGTGGTAGATCTTCGGTTCAAAAAGTTTGGGCACCCCTGCTCTAAACTGTCCTTAGGGATGAGTGCAAATGGTTGTTTGTCACTGTTTGTCTATATATGCCGTGTGAATGACTGGCGACCAGTCTGAGATGTAGCGCTCACCTAAAGTCAGCTGGCAGAGGCTTCAGCGCATACTAATGAGGATGAGCAGTATGGAAAAAAGGTGAATGGATGGATTTTGACTTAACTTTGCATTCCTGACAAGGCGTTTTTATATTGTGTCCATTCATCCATTATCTAAACCGTTCATCCTCATGAGGGTTGCGAGCATGCTGGAGTCTAATCCAGCTCTCTTCAGGCTGTTGGCAGGGTACACCCTGAACCAGTTGCCAGCCAATCACAGGGCACACAGAAACGAACAACCCTTCACACTCACAGTCACACCTAAGGACAATTTAGAGGAGTCAATTAACTCACCAAGCATGTTTTTAAATTGTGGGAGGAAACTAGAGTACCCACAGAAAACCCACGCAGGCACGTGGAGAACATGCAAATTCCACACAGGAAGGCCCAGTCCTGGAATCGAACTTTGGACCTCTGCACTGTGAGGGGGACGTGCTAATCAATGGATCACTGTTTTATACCGTATTTTATTCATATTTACCCAAGAAAATGATTGAACTTGTGTCAAGTTACAACTGAGATTGTGAAAAAGCCAACCAAGTGAAATGGCATCACAGATGATGCGAGCCAATACCTTAACATGAAATTTCAGTGGTAGCATGGAAAGCCTCTCAACGACCTTTGCTTCCGAGGCTTTGGGCTATATATTTTTTGGTTCAAACATGAAGAGATGTGTAGTCAGACAAAAATGCTATCCATCCTAAAATTTGATGCGAGACAAAAGTGCGATTTTAGCACATCCAAATTTACAAGACATTTATTTTCACTTTACAGGGACTTCGAGAACCTTTACTATGCTGTACCTGTAGATTTTGGTTCCTTACATTTTTTACAGGCTGACAACACCTTGTGATCAATGCATCATCAGTTAAAGATAACTTGAAAAGGGTATCCCTGCTCCTATGGAGATGAAAGTCTCTGCCATGCTCAGCTGACGCCTCGTCAAGCCAACAAGTGAATGGAAAGGGCATATTTGTCCACCACCTTTAACCCCTGCTGGGATAGAGTAGAGGCAACACTGATCCTGTTACCCCCGTGTCTTCCTGTCTAGGATGCAGGCTCTTCTCGGGCTAAGCGCAATTCCAACTCATTTCACCACTGCACATGCGACGACCCTGCCTCTCTTTGGTAGCAGTCACTGTTTATTTGTTGTGATCCACATACAGTACATCCAGTTCGGACAAGAGTCTCTACAGCTCATAGGAGAGGAGGCGCAGCGATGAGTTATGGGACAGATTTGAAATTGGTGCATTAGCCGGCTCCTGAGGACTATATCAACAAACGCCCTCTCTTTTCTCTGTGTTGTTCATTTCTATCCACTATGAAATGAACAATCCCAGCTGAGCCCATTGGCAGAAAAGTGCTTCAGAGGAAACTGAAGCCCGAGACTGGGTTTAGTGACGTAAACGTCAAACAGCCTGGTAACCATCAGACGTCAGTATGAGAGCCTCTTGTCTCCTTGACATAAGGTTATCCACCAAGAAACCTCTTCGGGGCTTGTGTTTCTTAAACACTTCCAGATTGTTTGGGAGCTTCAGAAAAATACTGGTTCACATGATTTTAGCTCATTACATGGAGGAATTGTCGGTCTGCGTGATTTCCAGTCGCACGCAGGGATGGGATTTTCAAATAAAATGACCTCCAGGTGACCTCACACATCATTCAGTTAAAGAGGACATATTTACTTTTTGATTGCATGTATACTATTAGCTGGGTCTCACCCATCTGTCAAGTGTGATAATAAGCAACCAAATTGTTTGTTTGCTGCATGTTTCTAAATATGTCTCTGGATTGGAGCCTTTCCGAATTTAATTTCAAATTTGAAGTAACAGTCACTAATTTGCAATACAGTAATTACAATAATATGGCCCTTAGATGGAGTTTCTCCACCCATGACTTGGCTGCTAGCTCCGTCATTTACAAGTTGCCACCAGACTACACCGTCTGAAACACTTAGCCAAAACATAAGCGGAGCTGCAGTGCGTCTTCTTAAATGTGCAGATGAACTTCTCATAAAGTGAAATTATTAAGGTACAGTGATCACTCGCTATTTCGCGGTTCGTTTATCGCGGCTTCAGTGCATCGCGGATTTTTTCAAACATATTCATGAAAAAAAAAAACTTGCAGACCGTTTGCGGACTTTTTGCGGACTTTAAAAAAATAATAATTTTTTTATATGTTTACTGTATTTTGTTATTCATAAAATTTGTTTGCTGATGATGGATGCTTGTTTTTTTTTTTTTTTTTTTTGCTTTGCTGAGAAACTGTGTGTAGGGGTTTATTTCATCATCTTATATCTGCAGAGTAGCGAGGCCGGCGGTGGTACAAATATTTTGGGGATCTGAGGCGACGCTCCTCAATCTCCTCATTCCATGGCGACGTCTGCTAAAGGTGACGTCACGCCATTGCCATGCATAATAAAGGAAGCGTCTGTATGGCTGAATTTACGACTATCACCGCAAATGTCCTCTTGATGCTTTGTGTTTCAAGTGGGATTTAATTCAAGTCAAATGTTTGGACAGCAACTGTGACTCAAAACAACTTTGCAAATTCACGGACAATTGTCAGTAGTCTCTTGATCAGTCTCCCTCTCACTCACACGGAGGGAATATTTGGCTTTTGATGACATTTGGGTGGGACATGTGCTGATGAGGCGTCACATGGATATCTGATTTATATCCATATACAAAAGAGGCCCGGGTTGAATGAGAAAATCTGAATTGTATTGTTCACACTGCCTGAAAAAAATCTGATACGTGTCACACATGGGCAAAAAAATTGGAGTTGAACTGCAGTGTGAACATAGCCTAAAATTATTTTGGGAGGGGTGGGGGGGGTGAATAAAATCTAACAAACCCACTCTGGAAATGAATTACAACTGACTAAATTAAAAAACAAAACTAAATAAAATCTCAGTATAATGAGAAACTACGATAACCCTGGTCCCCACTGATCACAATAAACCCACCGAAGTGTTATCAAGTTCCTTATGTTATGTATTCTGTCACCCATGAAAGAATGTGTCCTTTTGGGCTCAGCTGACACTTGAAAGACAAGATGTGACTTTGCACTGAGCTGTCCCCTCTGGCTGGGTTCAAACCCGTTGCTGCCTTTCGTTGAGTGGCTGGGAAATGCGCTCTGTCACTGAACTCCAAAGGAAGCGGATAGGAAAATCGGAAATCCCCTTTAAAGCCTTTTGAAAATAAGAAATCTTGCTTTGGTGGGACCTTGCCATCTACTTGCCAACTTCTCCTCACAAAACCAAAGCAGCAACTAGCCCCGGCAGCCCAGCGCAGCCATGCCTCCCTCCCCCCGGCTTTCCTTTTGCCCGTTACTGCACATGGATCTGATTTGCTGCCTTATTAGAGGGTGTTTGCCTCCTGTAAATGAAATACCCAAAGAGGCCAGTGTCCATCCACTCACCTCCTCGTCTCTGGTGTGTCTAGACCACAGAGACAGTCCTGTCTGCGCCACACAGAAGCCAAGCAGTGGGATACATACATCGACACCTCTGATGACAGACAGCAGTTGTTTTTCACTCACACTGTCCAATCGGACAGTATTAACTGTCAATGACATCGCTCAACCTTCAGAAAATAAAAGCGCGCGACAGATTCAGGATTTTCAACAAGGCGTGTTTACATGGCTCTACTTCTCCGCGCAAGGGCAAATGTTATATACATGCAGTCAAGGCTATCTGAGAAACCGGCGGACATGGCCTCGGCAAACACAACCAATCTCTTAATCTCGCTCTGTTTGAGCCTTCCTTTTGCCTTCGTCTCCTGGAGTGAAGCAGGGATAAAGCGGCGGCGTGTCTCACTTTTCAGAATTAAGGAAGCCCTTTCAACTTGATGAAGACATTTTTGTCTGTCCTCAAGAGAATTTTTAAGAAATGTTTTAAGACCAAATAACATGAGCACTTCTCCGAGCCATGCCAGAAACCCTTTCCGCTTGGAAATATTTGCTTTGGACGCCAGCCTTGCCCAGCACACAACACAAGCAATTATGGGAGCTATTTTAAACGAGAGAGATCTACTGACAGGCGACGCCTCATTTGGAGGGATGAAGGAATCAGGAAATGAAACCTTCATTGATGCACTGAGAGTATGGAAAGAGAATTCCCGCAGGTCTGTTTGCATCTCCCACAGGCATGCTGTGCATCCATTAGGGACATTTGGGTTTGCGCATGCATTTGAACAACTTTTCGGTTTCAAGCAGCTGCTCTCTTTGTTATTGCCAACTTCATGAAGCCAACAGCAAGGCACACTACACGGTAAATCCAGGAAAAGCTAGCTCTTTGGCAATCTCGGTTTGTAGGTTGCAGAGAGGTTTGCCGCTTGAAATCAGAATTGGACAGCAGACTTGGTCCATCGGGTGACCAGCCACTGATGTCTCGTCAGGTGCCGTTTTGAGCTCACGACTGTCTGTGCGCCGCTCTCTGCATTTCTGTGGGGAGGAACAAAGAAGACAGAGTCAATTTTAATTTGTAACTCTGCCGGGCTGAGAATTCCCCAGAAAGGAAACTTAACCTAGAGGCCTTCTCAGACTGGACAAATAGACAGTAATTTAGTTTCGCATGACGGTTTATTAAAAAACCAGCCTTGTATACACGGCAGATTATTGATGCAACGAGCAGTGGGGTGGATAAGGTTCCAATGTGGTCGGTCCTGATAGAGCTCAGGTCTCCAGGGGAAGCGAGAAAATGGAGTGTTACCTCCAGAGCCACAGTGCACTCATGCACAGTTCTTTGGACTAAGAAAAGCAACACAGAAAAAAAATGTGTAAGATTTTTGATAGTGAGAGACATATTTTTGTCCCAAGTGGGCATACCACAAGGAGTGTGCCATTTATTATCAGTGGCACAGTCAATTGTGGTCATCGCCATTTCTTGTCCTGTGGGAGAGCCAAGCCTCAGGCGATACCTTTGAAAATGTCCTGCCTCTGTGAGGTGCATTCACTTGGTTGCTTGCACCAGCCCTCGAGTCACCCCCCCTCTCCCCCTCCACCCCGACTTCTGCTTCCTTCCTTCTAAATGCATTCCTTCACCATGGGGCTGACAGACACTCGTCATCAGCAGGTACTCTAGGCCAGGTGGATCAGGTTTCTCACTTGCCAGGGCTTTGTGCTGCATGTGCAATTTTATGGGTTAGGCATGCTGCAGTTGGCAGTTTCTCTGCAAATCTTGTGAGCTGCCATTTTGGATGCCTATTTGTCAAGGCCTCTGCAGACAGATTAAGACAAGCCCTTTTGGCATTCCTGTATACAGTATTTAAAGGGACGCTGAGGCCAGATGGTCAATTGTTTTTACTATCAATTTATGTTTGTTTGTTTGTTTTTTTATTAACATGAAATTCATGTGAGCTTGTCTTTTCAATATTCATTTGTTTTTGAGAAATCAATAAAAAAAAAGGAAACACTAAATGAAAATGAGAGATATGGCCACGCCCACCTCCCCTCCTATTTTTTTCTGTCAACGTATTATCGAATTATGGATAGTGTGGGACTCAGTTAAATCGTATTGTGTTGCAAATGACATTTTGCCAGTTTAAGGAATAACAGCTGTTAAGCAGATGCATTTTAAGGGTAACTCTTAATTACATGGCTGTGCTGTCATGTCACAAAGTGGAAGTGGCTGCACAAAATACATTCACACACAAACGACAACATAAATATCAGTCAAGTTGTTTATTTCTGGTGATTGAATGTTAAGGGAAGAAAATAGTGACTGCAAGTGGTTCTCGCAAGTGGTTCACACTTTCTGAGAACCACCCATAAAAGAGCAACTATTATAACATGGATTTACAATGTTTATTTACAATATGTCATCCTGTACATGGTAAATCAATCCATTAATAAATCAAGGGTTGGGATGTACTTTTTGGCCCAGATTTCATCCAGATTAAATGCATTTGTGAGTAAATTGAGAAGCAATCAGTAATTTCAGGATTCATACTTGTTGTGGCATTTTTGTTCTGGTTGTTTGCCATGATTTTTTTTCGACCGTAACATGGGTGCTGTGGCTCAGTAACAGTTGGGAAACACTCAACTTTGTGCACAAAGCAAAGTCAATAAAAGACCTTTGAATTTGGTGTGGAAGATTTTACGACCAGCCAAGTATGACATTCAAATTAACATCATGCATGTGAAGACGTTAATGTGTTTGGTAAACATTATGTTACGGCTTGTACTTAAACTAATATTGGCATTTAACTCTGCTCTGTCTTTAGTAGCCAAGGCCTCGTGAAGTGACTGTAGGCTCTTAAAAACGACATTCATCTGTTTCTTATTAGATCTCTCTGTGTTCAAAGACTTGCTTATTATGATTGCGGTTTACAAGTAGTTTTCCAGACTCTGGCCAGCAGCACTCTGCGTACGTTTTGTTCGAACCTGAAGTAATTGTAACTGTGTCTTGAACGTTTCTCTCTTTGCAGATGTAGACGAGTGTTCGGAGGGCAACGGCGGATGCCAGCAGATCTGCGTCAACATGATGGGCAGCTATGAATGTCGCTGCAGAGAAGGATTCCTCCTCAGTGACAACCAGCATACCTGCATCCAAAGGCCAAAAGGTTACATACGTACATAATGCACACATGCAAAAAGATTAGCCCCAAAAGGTCTTATTTGGACAATTATGTTGATTTATCCAACCATATGCGATAGGCCTCTACCACGTGTAAAAGCAGGTTTTGCAATTTCATGTCCACAATTATGTTTTACTCTAAACTGAAGGGTGAGCAACATAATAAGTTTTCATTCTGCAGGGGACAAGAAAAAAAGAAGAGTGGTATAAATCTTTTTTTTTTTTTTTTTTTGCTTTCCCTCTGACATTTCAAATTGAACCCATTCAATGTCTGACAGCATTTGAAGCCATTGGCTTTTGGAGTAGGCCCAGGGTGCTGTGAGCGGATAAAATGATTAAAGGTAGTGCTTAGGGAAGGCATACCTTAGATTTATTGGATAGACATTTTTTTAACCTGTTGAAGTGTGACAAGACAGGGACTCAGGATTTATATCATATATGTAATGATCAACTACACGTAGTGGTATGCTAATCTGCATGTTGCACTGCTGCATACTCACTCCTTTAAAATCATGTTAAACATTCTTTTTTTTTTTTTTATTATCATGATTGCAATCATGGGTGGCACGGTGGCTGACTGGGTAGCACATCCGCTCACAGTGCAGAGGTCCAGAGTTGGATTCCGGACTCCTGCAGGGAGGGAAGTTTTTATTATTAGCAGATTTCCTTCACAGTTCTCAAGTGTGAACTTGGAAACTCAACTCCGACCTTCCCCAAAAAGGAATAGACTCTAAGGGCCCTGCTTTCGTAGACAGGTGTGCACGCGCCCGGTGTAAAAAGTGGCGCATCTTGATTTTTGTACAGGGTCAAGTCTAGTTTAGCGTGTTTGGGAAGTTGGCAGACCACGCTACGCCTCGTCGGGCATTCCAGCAGACCAACGGCATTTTCTAATAGACGCCTCGGCGCACCTCCATGACCAACTAGAGACTCACCCACCAATTTTCTGACAACAAGGCATGTCCTGCTCAACACTTTACTTGGGAACATTCTCGTATAAAAAAGATATTTTTGTTGGTACTCCGGTATTTTAGTTTGTCTTCACCAGCCCTGCATTGTCCTACACCGTGTTTCCATTCAGCATTAGTTCGGAATTTGGCCATCAATAAACATATATTGGTGATCTCAATCACATGTTTTTGCAAGATGTGATGATTGAAAAGATTCCAAAGCGCAGCCAGCCCAACCTGATATTGCGGCGGTAGTCAATGAGCTCCGATGTTCCAAACTCCCCTGGATTGTGCACTGTGCATCTTGGAAGTCTGGGGTTTATGAGATCAGGCTGGCCTGGTGAACTGTCAGTGTTTACATTTCATAAACGCAGTGTTATTTGAGTGGAGTAAAAAGCCGGATCGTGTGTCTCAAAGCACTACGACTCTATCCATGGTGCCAGAAGCAGTGCGTGAGCACCAGGCCCGTTTGACAAATGTGCTCACGAAGAGTGGTATAAATCTTTTTTTTTTTTTTTTGCTTTCCCTCTGACATTTCAAATTGAACCCATTCAATGTCTGACAGCATTTGAAGCCATTGGCTTGTGGAGTAGGCCCAGGGTGCTGTGAGCGGATAAAATGATTAAAGGTAGTGCTTAGGGAAGGCATACCTTAGATTTATTGGATAGACATTTTTTTAACCTGTTGAAGTGTGACAAGACAGGGACTCAGGATTTATATCATATATGTAATGATCAACTACACGTAGTGGTATGCTAATCTGCATGTTGCACTGCTGCATACTCACTCCTTTAAAATCATGTTAAACATTCTTTTTTTTTTTTTTATTATCATGATTGCAATCATGGGTGGCACGGTGGCTGACTGGGTAGCACATCCGCTCACAGTGCAGAGGTCCAGAGTTGGATTCCGGACTCCTGCAGGGAGGGAAGTTTTTATTATTAGCAGATTTCCTTCACAGTTCTCAAGTGTGAACTTGGAAACTCAACTCCGACCTTCCCCAAAAAGGAATAGACTCTAAGGGCCCTGCTTTCGTAGACAGGTGTGCACGCGCCCGGTGTAAAAAGTGGCGCATCTTGATTTTTGTACAGGGTCAAGTCTAGTTTAGCGTGTTTGGGAAGTTGGCAGACCACGCTACGCCTCGTCGGGCATTCCAGCAGACCAACGGCATTTTCTAATAGACGCCTCGGCGCACCTCCATGACCAACTAGAGACTCACCCACCAATTTTCTGACAACAAGGCATGTCCTGCTCAACACTTTACTTGGGAACATTCTCGTATAAAAAAGATATTTTTGTTGGTACTCCGGTATTTTAGTTTGTCTTCACCAGCCCTGCATTGTCCTACACCGTGTTTCCATTCAGCATTAGTTCGGAATTTGGCCATCAATAAACATATATTGGTGATCTCAATCACATGTTTTTGCAAGATGTGATGATTGAAAAGATTCCAAAGCGCAGCCAGCCCAACCTGATATTGCGGCGGTAGTCAATGAGCTCCGATGTTCCAAACTCCCCTGGATTGTGCACTGTGCATCTTGGAAGTCTGGGGTTTATGAGATCAGGCTGGCCTGGTGAACTGTCAGTGTTTACATTTCATAAACGCAGTGTTATTTGAGTGGAGTAAAAAGCCGGATCGTGTGTCTCAAAGCACTACGACTCTATCCATGGTGCCAGAAGCAGTGCGTGAGCACCAGGCCCGTTTGACAAATGTGCTCACTATTTCCCTTAATATTTCATTTTCATATTAATTTGAACTTCATGGCTTCCAGATGAAATTTAGATCGGGCGATAGCAGCGGTAATGTAAATGTAATAAAACTCACTCCTTCATTCAGATAGCAGCTCTTTCCGTCATTGTTTCATTATTTTGAAAGATGACTTGGCTGCTTATTATTCAGCACCTTCTCATTCACAACTCATCCTGAGTGAACACTTGATCAGTGTAATACGAGTGGAGCATATTAGCTGCAGGGACCCTTCAAAGGGTCAAATTTGGATGTGATATTTCACTTCAAAACATGACGTGCTGGTAACAAGCGCACATTTATTAAAAGAGCCTTTGGAAGCCATTATGTTATATGATGTGTGAACGCTCAAATTGAGGTCTGGTTCGGTTTATGCACAAAAAGCACCTGGTCAGAGTTACAATATATTGCGGCTTTAGCTTAAGTTATTACTTCCTCAAGGCCGTGCGAGCTTTACCTTCATGGTTACAGTAAGACTTGTCGATAATCCTGGAAATGTCTTGCTTGTAAAGAACTAATGATCCCCGTTTCAAGTGTTCTGGTTTTTGTTGCGGTGTGTCAGCAGAACATGAACTTGGGTCACCAGTAGCAAAGTGCTTGTTTGATCCATCTCAGATGACACGAATGGCACCACCATCCATCATGCAACTTCCACTGCCACATTCTGTCCTTTAAAGAAGTAGGGCCTTTTGCAAAATGAAACAGTTGACAGTGTGTGTGTATATGTGTGTGTGTGTACACACACACACACACACACACACACATATATAGGGTACATCACTGTGAATCTGAATGAAACAGGAAGGAAAGATTGTGTCTCTGCCTGTGTATTGGACCTGAAGGATAGATTAATGCTGCATTTTTTTCACGAGTGGTTCAGGAACATAAATCCTTGAGAAAATGAAAAGTGATCTGCTCTCCTGGCCAAGTAGGTTTAAATGCGACTCTCCTTCCATTCTGCAGGATTTCTTCCTAACCCTGAGGGTGCAGTTTTCTCATAGGAGTCACTGTTACCATTAAAAAGACACTTGCTTTCCATTTCTTTCATGAACAGATACAGTGTTGTGAGCAAATTTTGGCCTTCCAAACTGGACACAGTGGTGTCTGGCATTCTGGTTGCAGTCTGTTTTCCTCTGCCTGTTAGTAAACACTTGCTAGCATTGAACCTGTGCCAATTAGACAGCAGGGGTCTGCTAGCTTCTCAGCTAATGACAAAGTTGCTGCTGGTCTGTCTCTTATTAGATTTGCCGTAACCCCCCCCCCCCCCACACACACACCACCCCGCAACCCCCTGAACAGAAATAACTCAAGCCAAATGAAGGTTCCATCGTCTACCTGGCCAAAATGTAACAGTTCATTTATTCTCTCTGAACATTTCTCCTTGTGAAGACATAAAGTCTTTGAAAGGCCAACCAAGGTGCTTGACGGTTGATAGGAATGACATTTAGGTTCAAAAAAGGGTCCACTGCTTTGGATTTGATTTAATGTTTACCTTTGAGAGATGGATGACAGGAGCCCTACAACAGTCTGTGTGCGTGCGTTTGTGCGTGAGTCGAGATACTGTGCACAGGAATTTTGGAATTTCAGACTCAGCAAAGCCACACATTTATATTTTGTGTTTTGCACATTTATGAACACAAAGTAGGGCAATTACTTGAAGTGTGCATTGATGGATTGTTACAAAAGTAAAGCAGCTAATGTATTCGGTGTCCTTCCCCTGACTGTTCATGACACAAAATGGAAATGTTTTGAAAGTTGTGCTAAAAATAGAGCTGCACAAGCTGTTGCCATTGAAGGAGGATACAAAATGTATCTAATATGATATCATATATCCGCCTGGAGGTCGACTGGTTAGCGCGTCGGCCAGGCAATGCAGAGGTGCAGGGTTCGATTCCGGCTCCGGCCTTCCTGTATGGAGTTTGCATGTTCTCCCCGTGCCGTTAATTTATTTGTGCCATTAATTTATTTGCAGAGGGTTTCAGAACCAAAACTGTGCTGTGTTGGGGCACATTTCGTAGAGGATGGCTTTGTCAACGTCACCTTTGACACCCGCTATATTGTAAATGCATTTCCAGTTTTAAGTGACACAGCCACACATACGAACAAATTACACAGCCGCCTCCCACCATGGAGTGGGATTTAAAATAAATAAATAAACCAGTGTTCAACTGAGATCCAGCTGGAGACAGTGGCTTCCCCCTGTCGGTCCTTGATCGAGGTCGCCCTGAGTCACCATGGAGAAGGAAAGAAAAGGAGGAACATTTTTCCTTCACGGCAACTGGGCCAGCACACTCCTGTCGCCGCCTCAGAATGTACATAGCTGGCCACAATTCCACCAGTAGCCCGCTGAATTTCTACCAGCAACAAATAGACATGGTGGCTACAAGACATCCTCATCGACATATTGGGAACTAACCATTGAGAGGAAAACTCTTTTCCATAATAAATCAGGGGATCAGTGAAACACAATTGTTTACTTTATATATGCGATATATTGGTATTGAGGGAGCGCTTGATTTAATCAGCTTTGCTTCTGCTCTTTCATTTGTAACCTATACATACAGTACATTTTACTTTATATTTTCAAATCTCGGGCGGCCCGGTGGTCCAGTGGTTAGCGCGTCGACCTCACAGAGCAGAGGTCGTGGGTTTGATCCCGGCTCTGGCCTTCCTGTGTGGAGTTTGCATGTTCTCCCGGGCCTGTGTGGGTTTTTCTCCAGGTGCTCCGGTTTTCTCCCACATTCCAAAAACATGCATGGCAGGCTGATTGAACACTCTAAATTGTCCCTAGGTGTGAGTGTGGGCGTGGATGGTTGTTCATCTCTGTGTGCCCTGTGAATGGCTGGCAACCGGTTCAGGCTGTTCGGTTCCTGCTGCCCGAAGACGGCTGCGATAGGCTCCAGCACCCCCCGCGACCCTTGTGAGGATAAAGCGGATCGGAAGATGGATGGATGGATTTTCAAATCTCCCCATTATGTTGGCTGAAATTAATTTTCGGGGGGAAAAAAAAACATTTGGATGGCAGCATATCCTGCATATCCAAAATATACCTTTCAGCATTGATGTTGCCTTCACACATGTGCAAGTTATCCGTGCCCAGGGCACTAACACCACCCCCAAACAATTACATACCCTGGCTTTTGAACTTTGCGCTGATAACAATCTAGATCGTCCTTTTGCTTTTTGGCCCGTAGGACGTCCGTGATTTCCAAAAACAATTTGGAATGTTGACTCATCAGACCACAGCACGCTTTTTCATTTTGCGTCAGTCCAGTTCAGATGACCTCGTGCCTTGAGAAGCTGGTGGAGTTTCTGATTGTTGTTGATATATGGATTTTACTCTCCATGGTAGAGTTTTAACTTGCATTTGCAAATGTAGCAACGAGCTTTATAAGACAACGGTGGTTTTCTGAAGTGTTCTGAGCCCACATGGCAATATCCTTTATGCCGTTTTTTTTTAAATTTTTTTTTTTATTGTAGTGCTACCTGAGGTCTCAAAGGTCAGGCCATTAACTGTTGGTTGTCATCCTCGGTTACTTGCTTGCAGGGATGTCTCCAGATTCTCGTGATCTTTTGATGATATTATTGACCCTCGATGATCAAATCCCTCAATTTCTTTGAATTATGCGTTGAGAAATGTTGTTTTTCAACTGTTGGACTATTTGCTCAAATAGTTGTTCTTGAAATGGTGAACCTCACCTCATTCTGGCTTGTGACAAACAGAGCCTTTTGGGGATGTTCCGTTGATACCTGAAAGTGTAACATGCATTCAAAAATTCTTAATGATAGTTCATCAGTTTGAACATTAAATATCTTTTTTGTTTATTGAATTGAATATAGCCTGAAAACAAATTCTAAATAATTGAATTCTGTTTTTAGTTACATTTCAAATAACGTTCCAACTTTATTGGAAATGGGTCTTGCATACATTTTATACAATGTGAGTATAACAGTATGAGAATCCATTCATGAAGTGCTGCAGGTAAACTCCTCCGGAAAAGTGGTCCTCTTCCGGGCTGCCGGTTGGAATCCTCCTTGCAGCAGTGACAGCCTCTCTCAAATCAATGACACCTAGCTCGCTCGCTAAGCAGGAGAGAGGAAGGAAGACACAAGACGCAGTTACACAGGCCAAAATCAAGATGTCATGGGGGGAGACAGGGTGAGAGGTTACTTGCAGACGAGTGTAGTTTAACCAAACACAGTAGAAAGAAGTTGCAAGTCAGGATGTAAACACTACAGTTTTACTGAAGTAACGGGTCGTGCATTCCAGAGCACTGGAACCCAAATAGAGAAGTTTCTCGAACTTGTTGATTACGTTTTAGCTCTCTGGGCCACAAAAAGATGAATGTGTTGTGATTGGAAGTTTCAATATGGAACTTAAGGCCTGTTGCACACCAAGCACATACTGAACTGTCTCACACGTAGTGTGCCGGGTTCAACAACAAGTTTTCATGAGTGGCCAACTTGACGATAATGCTTAACTGTATTTATAATTTCATATTTCCCTGTGTCTAGAACGCAAGGTGCAGAGTTTTGTCACCAAAACACACCGGTGCAGTCATGAGCAGGGTTGTCAACAGCCTCTCGAAACATCCATCCTCTTTCCTTATTCTCGCCTGTTCTGATTTTTCTTTGCGGCATCCGTTTCTTCCTTGATAATCACGCTATGTTTTTGTGGTTCAAAAATAATGAAAGCAGTATCTTTTATGTGGAGCCTGAAAGGGGTTGTATTCCCATTCCTGACTGTAATTTATTTGTGACGCTTCTCTTCAGTTGTGTTTGTCTTAAGTGGTTAAGCAGATTATAAGAAGATCATTAATCTCAAGTACGAGAGGAGAGGGATAGATGAAT
Source organism: Hippocampus comes (assembly GCF_001891065.2). Classification (NCBI taxonomy): domain Eukaryota; kingdom Metazoa; phylum Chordata; class Actinopteri; order Syngnathiformes; family Syngnathidae; genus Hippocampus; species Hippocampus comes. The sequence continues at coordinate 5,741,070 of NW_017805983.1, forward strand.
CAGTTTTAAAAAGAGAAGGTCCTCGGATTACAAACAGTTTTTAATGGGTTTCCCATGGAGAAGGTTGAGTGGAACCAAACTAGGTTCGGGCCAGAGTGCTTTTAATCTCTCCCCAAATTAATTCAATTTTTGGAGTCAAAAATTTCATAAAGTAATTGGCTGAATAGCGGGAGTTACTGAATATAGGCTGTTGGGTTCACAGCCTTACGGCATCAAATAAGAATTTGGGTTCTTTGTATGGAGACAAATGACTGTGTAGAAATGATTCGTTTTGAGACCTTTTTTGTATTTCAACAATCTATTGCCCATGCCTGATGGAAGACCAAGTGTAGTTGCTCTCAAGTTTTCGACAGGATTGATTATATGCTTGTGTCTAATCTCAGAACCAGGGTATTACTGGTGCTACACTGTCAAGGACGGCACGGAGAGCCACGTTCAAATCATTTGTAAGATTTTTAAAAGGACCGACTGACAGTACGAAGAAGGGGAAGAAATAGCTGGCGTTGATATTTCAGACAGCGGGGATGTCGTTAAAGCACGAATATTATGACAGCAATCGCATTGGTTGTGGTCCAAGCAATGGCAGGAGGCCAAGTCCTCGAATTTTATTAGCTCGTGGTCCATCACATTGGAAGTTGTGATGACCCGAGTCAGTACCGAGGATAAAATATTACCATTGTCATGGGTTGGTTAGCTGCGGGAAGCCAAAAGTATCAATTCTTTTCAGGAACGCCCTGCTAAGCAGTCCAGATAGGCAGTTCATATGACGATAAAAGTCACTCTTATCATTAATATATTTTCAGACCAAACAAAATTCAAATAATTCATCGAAAAAAATCTCGAGCAGGGGCCAAGAAGAATGCCCGGTATATTAGCTTTGGTTGCAAGGAATCAAATCATGAGAACTTGGAACGATTTGAATTATTTTTTAATCTAAGACTGACCTTGACATCACATTCAGAGATGGAGGATGATGCCGGCACCTTTCTTGGAAGGTTGCACAAAATCACCTCACAAAGTTTGGGTGAGAAGCCTTGTTTCATGGTAGTAATTAATTTGCTTTTAACCAAGTCTCACAAAGACCCAGCATATCAAGGTTATGGTCTCTGATCAGCCCGTCTGCGAGCAAGGCTTCAAAGGGAGTGATAGTGGTTCTGATATTCATAAGACCAGTCGTCGTGACAATGGGCTGGCAAGTGCACTCTTCCTCTGATGCATTCCTGGCATTAAATGAAGATTGTACTGTACAGTGCAGTGTGTCCCAGCTTTTATTGAGCCAATTCACCCATTTGACATTAGACATATTTCACATGGCGCATCACCAAACATAAATCTGATAAAAACTGTTGAATACTTAAATATTGACGTTCTCATCTCGAATGACTCTAAAGTGTACTTAAGTGTTGTGAAATCAGGGCCCGTATAATGCAGTACAAAGCTGATAAACATGCCAACACATATTTTGCACCCGAGTCACTTAATTTTGTCTATCAGCCCGTGTCCGATCCAACGAAAATCACATTACTGTTGAGTTTTGGTTCAACGGAATGATTTAAAAACAAATCAAGCAAAAGAAAAAAAACTCAGGAAACAGGCCTGAAGTAAATTGCCAGCAGGCCAAGAGATGGCAGATTAAGCATCGAAAGCAATGCTTCTCATCTTGCAGATATTAAAACAAGGGGAAAGAGTAAAAACTAAAGTTAAAGGTTAAAAAAAAAAATAGACAAGCGGTAGGCGTGCATCCGTCTTCTCCAGCATTCTCTGAGGCATTACAGATAGTAAGTGTGTTACAGGAAACAGGCGGTGTCGCGTTTTCAGGGCTCGACCATATGATCGGCAGGGCAAAGGTCGGCTTCTCAGTGTGCTGCGGCTCTCGCCCCCCCTCGCCCACATTAAAATGTGAACATGCACAAATCTTTAGCTTTCATTTTATTCCTTCTTGGGGCAGATTCAGGCATGTTTTTATGACATTTAACCGCAGACCTCCTTGCATCTGCTTTGGGATGTGTGTGTGTTTTTTTTGTGCCGGCCAGCTAGGACTGTAACAATTCAAGGAATTTTCCAATAAATGTGATGAAATTCCATAATAAATAGTTATATCAGTTAGTTTTGCTTTGCAGCCTGTGTGTGAAATCAGAAACGGGGTGATTGAAACCTTTTTTTTTGTTTTGTTTTGTTTTGGATGGACTCATAATTAATGTGTTTTCATTCATCCGGTGCAACAAAGTGTTGGCTCTCAGTATGCTTGCATGTTTGCCCCAAAACTGTTTTTACAAATGCAGAAATGTCTGCTCCATTGCTCTGCAGCCCGGCCGTATCGCCAGGCTCTTTTCCTCTTCCGGGGAAGTGGAACAAACAAACGGACACCTTTCTGTCACCAGTAGCGTCCACTTCCCTCTCTATTCTTTTCGCCCACTGTCTGTGACGATGCTACATGACTACATTATCTTCCCAAACGTCCTTCCTCTTTGTCCACTTTCACAGGCGCCGTGCCTTTGCTGCCCACACCCCTCACCCTTGAACAAACACGAGTCGGGGGCTTGCATTTGAGCAAAGTCTGACTGCCTTGCCAGTGAGTTTGCTGGACCTCACCTTTAGACGGGCATCCCTTTTGCTTGTGGCTTTCTTGAAGGCTGAATTCTGAGGCTGGCCAGCCCAGCACACTACTGTGGACTACCTCTGTGCCAGTGGGGTTTTTCCATTAACACTTGGCTGTCATGGCTATAACCAGCAGGCCAGACCAAGCTCTGCTGAGACATATTCAGCTGTCTGGCCCTTTTTGATTTCGGAAAGAATGTGCCTGTACAATAACATACTGTACCTCTGCAGCTGACACACTTTCTTTTGCGAAAGGATACACAATTGGAAGATGGGAGTCCTTTGGGACTACATAGCAAGGTGACCCTGATAGAATATGAGAGCGAAGACAAGAGGCACGACATCCTCAGCAGGTGTTGGGCCACAGTCTGTTACACAGATGGACAAAAGCACTGAGATGAAAGATGCATATGTGATGAACATACATCTGTGTCAATCCAGATGATGTGTGCATTGGGCTGTCACTCACCTAGACAATATTCTTGAGCCGATTATAAATATGAATGTGCATCAAGGCTTTTGAACCTGATGCCATTTTAGTATTAACTCACCTTGAACAATAAGATGCGTAGAAGTGCCACAGTACACTCGAGGACATCTTCTCCGGTGACTGATTTCTTTCATAGGCAAATGATTAGCCTCAATGTGGTTATTGTGAGTTTGACAGAGGTGAAGTTTCAAAATGAAATCTGTACTTTTGGCACTTTGGTGACGTGTGTCCACCATCAGATCGCAAGGTTTTTGGAGGGATTCTGTCCTTTCCTAGGTGGCTCGTCACTCAGCTTGAGCATTTGTGTTGCAGCTCTGCCTGACCAAATCCCGTTCAGCTCCTTTCCCATTGTCCTTTCGATGCGCTGACATTTTTATCCTTGCATTAAAACTTTTAAGAGCCCATGATTTAAAAGGAAGGAATGCTGCTTTAATAGTCTGGTGGATCCATGCTTAGGCCCCTTCTTTTCAGTGGCTAACCAACCGGCCCTCACTAGCTGCCTCATGTTCTCCAGTCCGAGGATCATCTCCCCCCTGAGACTTGTGATGGTCCAGGAGCCCTCTTTTCACTACTCCAAGCACTCAGAGCAGACTATAAACTCTTGGCATGCCTTGCGCTACTTCAGAGCCATTGTTTCAGTCTCTCTACTTGTGGTCTTCAGGTTTGAACAGAGCTTGCGGCACTGGTTTCAAAAACCTTTGGCCTCTTTGGAGCTTTTGTTACAAGATCAGTTGTTTCAGCTTCTGAGCTGGAAAAGCCAAATTAACTTTCCTTCTGGATGCTAAATGCAGTCGCTGCCCTTGCATTCATGCCTTTCATTCCATTTCATATATTAAATGTGGATGGATGGGTGGATGGATCAACACTCGTAAGTTTGCAAATGAAAGGATGATAGTTGTGGTTGTCCTTCTAAAACCCAGCCCGTAATCCACGCAGCGCATATTGGCAGCGTTGCTTTGTTCGCTATGTATTATGCTTCAGAATAAGAATAAGAATAAGAAAACCTTTATTCGTCTCAAAATGGAGAAATTACCAATTTACAGCAGCAAAGTTATGAAAGGAAGAAAGTAGAAGAACAAAAAGCAGAGGAGCTGCTGTAAAGGCAGCCACTCTCGCGGCGCCATCTTGAAGTCATAATAATAGAATAACAAAATAATACAACACAACACATAAGACACAGACAGTCATTCAAACTTAACCACTTTTCTGCACACATGATAGCTCAGGAAATGAAGTGAAATCTTAATGGGATTGAGGCCAAAATCATCATTTTTGCCCCGATTTCATTTGTTGAGATGTCAAACTTCCTCAGATTTTAATAGGTTAAAATCTCAGATGATGTCCTTACTTGCTGTTGGAATTGACTTTCCAGTGGTCTTTCAACATTTCCCAAAGGTTTGGGGATCAATATTTTTTTCCGAAGGTACTGGTTGCCATGGACCTTTGCCAAAACTTTAAATGTGATTTTTCTCAAAATTAGGGATTTCAACCTGCCAAGGTTGAAATTGTTGTAACTTTGTCAAAATTTTAACTACTTCCACGTATTGTACATCATTTTAAAGAGGAATAAGTATCGTATAGGATTAGAATACACAAATATCCCAATTTTCACTCTTGGGTACATTAGCTGAGATTATTCCTGATTTCAGTTTTTTTTCCTTGCATATCTATCACACACAGAGGTTTTAAATTATCAAACCAATTTTAATATCACTCAACCCAAGGAAATACAAAATGAAGTTTTCAAATGACAATTCAATTTGTTAAGGCACAAACCTTCAATTTTTGACTCATCATTTCACAGAATTCTTTTCCAGAAGTCTTGAGGATCACCAAGATGCCGTTTGGCAAACGTGAAACAAGCCTTTTGGCTCTTCATGGAAAGGCAGTGGGTTTCACCATGGATGACATTTTTGGCTAGTGTCTTTCTTATGGTAGAGTGGTGAACACTGACCTGAACTGAGACCAGCGAGGTCTGGAGTTTTGGGGGTGTTGTTCTAGGTTCTTTTGCAACCTCCTGGATGAGTCATAGTCGCACTCTTGGAGTAATTTGAGCTGGTCGATCACTGCTGGGAATGTTTGCCACTGTTCCCAGTTTCCCATCTATGGATTATGACTCTGACAGTGTTTAGCTGGAGCCCCACAGTCTTGGAAATGGCTTAATAACCATTTCCACACTGATAAATTTCAAAAACTTTTTGTGTAATTTCTTTTTGAATTTCGTCGGATTGTGGCATGATGCGTTTGTTTCTTGAGATCTTGTAGCCCACATCACCTCCATTTATATGATTATCTGAGTCAACAAATGTGGTGCTAGGGTGTTGCCTGTGAAATTGAACTCAGCTTTCACAAAACTATCGTTAGTCACAGTTACTTTGTGATTTATCAAGAGGAGAGGGGTGATTGCTTTTTCACTGAGAGACAGGTAGTTTTTTTGAGTTTTCTTAAATTGGCATTTAGAAACTGCATTTTATTTTTCCGTGGACAGTCTCTGTGTGATATTAAAATTGGTTTGATGAACTTTGTGTGTGATAAATATGAAGAACAGAGAAATCAGGCATGCGGCAAATACTATTTCACAGCAATATCTTGATCCATCCATTTTCTTATCCGCTTTACCTCACAAGGGCCGCGGGCATTCCGGAGCCTATCCCAGCTGTCATCGGGCAGTCGGCAGAATGCACCCTGAACCGGTTGCCAGCCAAATGCAGGGCACACACAGACATACAACCATCGCCACTCACAATCACACCTAGGGAGAATTTCGAGTGTTCCATTAACCTGCCATGCATATTTTTGGAATGTGGGAGGAAACCGGCGTACCCGGAGAAAACCCGCAAACATGCAAACTACACACAGGACAACTGGAGCTGGAATCAAACCCTGCACCTCTGCACTATGCGGCCGACACGCTAACATGCTTTTATATAATGTGTGTGTGTGTGTGTGTGTGCGTGTGCGTGTGCGTGTGCGTGTGTGTGTGTGTGTGTGTGTGCATGGAGTCTCAACGGTTGTGGTTTCAACAAACAATCATACAACTTCTCATCATATAATTGATTGGCTGCGGTGCCGTGCATACAAAGATGTGTTACTTTTGGACTGAGCAATGCTGGCTTGATATGAGAGTACCATTCTCCTTATCAGCGGGAGAACATTTCCAAACAGATGGTGGAGCCGAGCCATGAGCTACATGAAAGGAATTTATTAGCTTTGAGTAGCGCTTCAGGTTCAGAGGTCATGACCTTGTCACGGGGAGAAATAAGAAGTTCCTGAGTGAACGCTCCCACTTGTTTTCACGCCTAATTGCTGTAATCTCTTTTATTTACATGCAATGGTTCACTCTTGTTCCACTGCTGCTTGTTCCCGTTTAATCTTAATATGCTGAAGTCGTAAGTCTCGCCTACCTGTCTATTTATTAAAAGGTGTGAGCTTTATTAGTTTCCACACGTAGGCTGTATATGGGCAAGCATGTTGCTCTAGTGGAATGCGGTTCATATCTTGAGTTGTTTTTCCCTTTCACTTTCCCATCCGTGTTCAAATTAAGGGTTGTTTTTCTTTCTGCTTCCCATCACTTAGTAATGATAAAAAAGCTGGAGCAAGTTCGAGAGGACGGCACTGTGCGGATGATAGCTGTGCTTGGCCCGGAGAAAAGGTCCATTGTGTCAACACTGTGACTTTTATTGGTCCTCAGAGAGAGGAAGGCTGAGGTTCTGGCCTGAGACCGGCGTGTTATTGATGGATGGGTCTGCAGCATTCGGGTAGCAAGGCAGTATAAAAATGATGAGGGACTGATGTGAGTTTTGGGATGCATAATATAACCTCAGTTGGTAATTTTCACTCCAGTGGGGTGACTTGGATATAACTTCAACCCTGTGTTGAGTTCATGGATTTATCGCTTGTTTTCTCTCATTGGTTTCTCACTCTGACCCTCGAGAAGATACACAGATAACCAACAATTTCCAACATGATCCACAGAATTTAGAATGTCAGCCCCTTTCATAATATCATGACGCTGATTCATACACTGGGAAAAAAAATGATCCTTTGGATTGACTTAATTTGAACATGTACATCGGATGCACATGATTAAAATGTGCTCAACCAATGGAATGTTCCCGTGTTTTCCTCAAAAATAAACAAATGGCATTCCGTCACGAATACATCTACAAAAGGAACAGGACGGTCTGTGTACTCTCCCTAAATGTTGCTGCCTGGACAGCGCTTGACAAATCTGCCTTGTCAACTGCGAAGCGTCTTATCTGATCTTATACGCACTTGCCTCTTGGGCCGTTTTTGTCCTTTTATCTATATGAACTATTTACGTTCTCAAACATGTTCAAAAAACACTGATGAAATGCATCAAGTTGTAATTTTGATTTCTGATCATTTAATCACCATTTTGATACACTTAGAAGGCAAATATTTTACATCTTCATTAAAACAGTGAGAATTTAAGTGGGCTGCTCCAACCCTTGAAACTCCAGAATTGAAAATGAATCCTACTTTGGTTCTGCTACCGTTATCAATATGGAAGTGACAATTCTCTGACGACCAATCAACAGACAGCAGCATACCTTGCTCCACGCCGCGTAAACAAAGCTGAAACCAGAGTGTCAAAAACTAAGACGGCACAAGTCACATATTTTGGGGTCCTTTCCAATGAAACCTTTTGAAAATATGCACTGAAGCATTTCGGACTCAAAATAGTCTCAGTCGGATTGAGTTGAGTTGCATAAAAAGAGAAGAACAGAGTCAACACTGGTTATGCTAGCTGGAGTGAAAGTGTATAAATATGCAATTAGGCCTGTTTCCGGCATGCTGAGATTGTTCCCTTTTGTAGCCCCTGAGTCAGGAACTGTACGACAAGCACACGCAAGTCTAAAGAGTAAGAATGCACAAGGTTATACAAGCTTTAAAAGGTTACAATGCAACACATAAACCATTAGAATTAGAGGAAAATGTTGGTTTATTATGGAAGTCAGCCCTCCAAATGCCCTTCGGAGCGGCAGCAGATTTAATGAGACGTAAATGGAGATGTCTTGGTGCTCACCGTCTCCCTTGTGCACCACACGAGGAAGAGCAGGAGACAAGATCTGTTTGGTTTTTAATGAGCCAGGGAGCTGGGGTATGGCACTTTGTCTGTGGTGACGCTGGGGGTTCACAACAAATACATCAAATGTCAGTCTTCTCCAGCCAAGGACTCGTGTAATACGACATCCTTGTCCCAAGTGGAAGAGATCATGTAGTGGGCCCCCCCGCCCCCCCCCCACCTTCTTCCAACACTTTTACAATACACTACACTACATTTAATCACATACATATTCTGCCTCATTTATGCCATGTAGGCCAAGTGTCACATTTCCTCACCTTACTGAAGCACTTTAAACTTGCCGACATTTAAAAGGATAGATACCTTGACATCTTTATTTAGTCTCTTTTGATCTGTGTTTCCACAGAGAGTCCCCCCCCCCCCTCCACCTTTCCTTCCTTTACGGTGATTACCTCAATTAAAATTACAAGTGTACAGGATCAGCTCCTGCTGGGAGTTTTATCCTTGTTCCGTCGGCAGCCTCCTTTTTATATCCTGAAACAAGTGAGCATGTTCCAACAAGTGCTCAGAGCTGTGCGAAGGGCTGCCGTGCATGTCAGTCACCAACAGTAGGCATAGATGTGATTTTAGGGCATGTGACAGCGAGGTGAACATTTTTACTCCGCTCAACCAGCACTGATCATTTGAAACCGACATTGTTTCAGCCACGCAAAGCAGCGTGAAATCTGCGTGACGTGCAAGGAGTGAAAAAAACTCTCTGCTTTTGCTTTACAGTGCGACCGGAAGGAACAAAGGAGGGTCCCACCTGCATGGACAAGAATCATGGCTGTGCGCACATCTGCAGGGAAACACAGAAGGGTGGCATCTCCTGCGAATGTCGACCTGGATTCCAGCTCACACGTAACATGAAGGACTGCAAATGTAAGGCCAAACTCATAGTTCACTTCCCTGGCACACACACAAATCTGCCGATGATGGATAATTGCACTCATTCCACCAATACCTTCAGGATAGATTCAAAGAAGACCTTGACATTATATTACCGGACAGGAACTAATCTCCTAAACGGTCCTCATCAAGAAAAGCATGTTTGTCAAATAGGGAATGATCATTTACACAACCAGGGCAAGTGTGGAGGTTATGCGAAGGGGACCGCACTGACGGACAGCACACACTTCCTGTTGCTGTGCAACCAAGATCATCCTGTCAGCACCGGGGCCACGGTTGATGGGGGATTTGTCTGTGTTTGGACAAGGACTGGAGAAGTGTGATTCTATAGTTTTTCTGTGACAGCCCAGGAAAAGGGCAAAAGGGGCTGCGATGCTCGAGTGTAGACAGGATGGTGGTGGAAGCCGAAGCGCCCCGCTACTTTTTTTCACTCTGTCATCACAGGTGTGTTAAAAGTGCCAAAGCGGAGGCTTCCTTCAGCAGCCGGAGCAGAAATGTGGACTTAAAAACATTCTAAAGTCGTCAATGTGTACCCACGCGTAGACCAACAAATGCTGACCTGTCCTTAGTTTCGAGGGAAACCAAGCTGATGTGAAGTGTTCAGGAAATGGGGCAAAATTAACTGCGATCATGATGACGAGTGCTTCTTGTGATGTGATTCCACTTGCACATTTTTCACTTTTGCACATCTTTTGTTGATATGAAAATTCATATGTCCACGAATTACCATTCATGTTAGATCAATATTAGTCTGACTTCAGACCCTTCAGTTCACGAGTGTCATTTGAGTGATATGTTCTATGACAACCTACCAAAACATCAAAGCTTTTGTACCTAAAAGTTGAATATTCTTGAAGATTCCAAAGTATTGAAGATCTAACCCGCAGGACCAAGTTTAGAGCAACGTGATGGATGCCTAAAAGGCTGTGCCGAGGCCCCATTTTGGACAAACAGACCACATATCCGGGTTCGTCTACTCAGCCTACAGGAAGCTCTGCAAAAAAACCTTTGCAGAAGAAACTCACCTTGTACTTCAGGACTACTCCTACTGAGTGGGCTGTGTTTAAAGACTGCCACTGTGAATGAGGACTGAATATGCCTCAGTCGTCACAGGATACTTTGGCACGTGCATCAACATTGTCCCCACCGTGTTCCTACTCTTTGCTCGAATCGACCTCCACAGATCCAAAAGAGAAGCCGAGGGACAGTACCGACCGAAACTGTGGCAAGACGACTACACCGCTGACTCCAGACGCATATGACAAGGCCTCCATCACATCACAAACCTCTGACAGCAGAGGAGCGCCATCATTCCCGGCAGCAACAGCAAGCAGTTTCTTCACTCACTACTGACCAACGCAGTGTGGTTGTAGCAACAGAGGCAAAGCTCCCGCTCTCTTTCATCATCAGGAGAGGCGTGTAAAGTGCTGAGGAGTAACTGTTCACATGCCTGGCCGAGCGTGAGCTCTTCAGAGTTGGCAAAGGTGTTTACAGGCATCTTTAACCTGTCCCTCATTCACTGATCTGTGCCCACCAACCGCCCATTTCACTCACCTCAGTCGTGTTGAAGTGCTTTGAGAAAGTAGTAAAGACACACTTCAAGAAGGCAGTCTCGGACACACTGCATTCAACACTGTCATCTCAAGCAGGCTGGCTGAGAAGTGACAGAAAACCAGATTTCCCAATTCCCCAGAAACTGTTCAGCAACTTCTCGAGATTCACAGTGGAGGGCATCCTGACCAATTCAATCGCAGTCTGGTGGGGGAACTATGCCGTACGGGACAGGGAGACTCTGCAACGTGTCATTAAAAATGTACAACACATCTGTGGCACAGCCTCTCACCACGACACCACATACAGTATACGTATGACAACCGTGCCACAAAGAATGCACAGAACATCATCAGAGACGGCACGCATCCCCAACCCGCATTTTTCAAACTTCTTTCATCTGCAAGAGGCGAGGATCAGCACAGCCAGAAGCAAAAAAAAAACTTCTTCCCACACATCATCAGACTGCCGAGCAAACGACATCACAAACTGTCAACCACACTGTGCAGTCATTGTCTTTTGTAATCCTGGTCGCGTACCTCTGTCACTTGCAATATTTCAATAGACAAATACACTAATTTGATAATTACCACTGCCTAACTGGAACAGACTGTTCTTTAAAAAAGTTGTTGTTTTTGAATTGCACTTGGGTACATTGCCAGGCCCCAACCCCCGTTCTCCTTCAGTATTCTCTGATTCTTTTAATTGGCTCTCTTTTTCATCCTTTATATGTTTTGATTGTATAAGTGGAAGGAGACTAGCAAATAATTTCATTGTGCAATTCCCGTGCCACAGTTGTGTTTTTACTGTACATTTGACAACTAAACGTTGTCTTGAACTAGCCAAAGCTCATGACGATAGCTGAAGATTGAGTGATTCTCGCGGCTGATGACTTTCCAAATTAATACGGAGCCAAATTCTAGCTTGTGCGGACCGATTACAAATTCTAGACCTAAGAAACCCTTCCTCATTTATTTGTCTCTTCTCAGAAAAAAAACCCAACACAGATCTCCTTATGAATAAAAGTCCATGTAATCTTGATTTCATGTGTGCTCTTTGCTAGTGACGTGTAACTATGGGAATGGTGGTTGCCAGCACATCTGTGAGGAAACAGACCACGGCCCCAAGTGTTCCTGCCACATGAAGTTTGTCCTGCACACAGATGGGAAGACTTGTGTTGGTGAGTCTTAACACTCTCATATGTCTTGCATGGAAAAAAAAAACAACCTGCTTTTCAAGAGCAAAAGGTAGAACCCTGAATGCTTAAGTCAGTGTCCAATGTCCTCAGATAAAATTGTGTTTGGGATTTGAGTAGATTGTGATGATGCAACTTGAAATGCAGGCCTTGTTCCAGTAGCTGTGAGCTTTTTCTCCTGATGTGTGACATACATGGGTAAAAGGCGACCACCGACTGTGCTTTCCCTTTGCTGCTGCTCCAATAACCTCTCACTTCCTGCATCTGCTTCTGCTTCTCTTCCTCCTCCTCCTCCTTCCTCCTCTTGGCTGGACTTTGTGCAACAGCTCGCGAGGTGCCTCTCCATTTCTGCAGCCATGCAGACAGACACACACCCTCCATTAGTTCCTGGGTCAATTCCTCCGCTGCTGTCCAGTGGGGATTAACTCACACACCTGACCTACCCTTCAATTGGCATTTATCAGTGTTTGCCTCAGTTGAATTACATTGAGTAAAAATCATTCAGCTCCTAGAGCATATTGAACCGGCTGAAGGGCAGTTTTCCTTCAGGCGCAGAGCAGTCAAAGCACAGGTCTTGGTGTGGGCTTTACATTTGGCCTCGCAGGATTTGCGCCGGCATTCAGTTACATGATGATAAGTTAAATGCTTTGGCAAGACAGTCAGTGGAAGTCATTTTGAGATTTGTCATTGCTCAAGACTGTTTCTAGATGTTCATCCAAGGCTTGTGAATGCCATAGGAAGCCTTACTTACAGTAGTTACCACCACGCAATGCTTATTAACTGTGTTTTTCTTGGGTTGGATATTGTTTCCTTGTCAGACGGACGAGTACATTGCCAGAATGTGATGCCACTCTTCCCGAACAGGCTCTTGCTAAGATTGATTGCTTTTGGAAGTTTTTAAAGTTGAGAGTTTGGTTTGGCGAGGAGCCGATCTTCTTTACTAGCGCAAATTACATACAAGCCAGATGTATGTCAAGGTCTGGTCAACCAACCTTTCATTATTGAGAGGCCACCGGAATGCCACAAAGTTGACCGCAACCGAACTGTGCATCTCAGCCAGGCCATTCCCCAAAGCAAAGCACGTGTACTGTTGATGGGCCAGTAGGAAGAAACCATTTGGTTGAAAGCTCACGATTCCACTTCAGAGTCAGACTCCTCGACACTCCATTAGTTAATGAAACCTTAGGCAAGCAAACACGCTGCCAAATGAAGCGCTGATGAGCTACGAAGTGACGAGAACGCCTCCACCGCTACTGTGTTTCCACTGTGAAGTAACCACATATCTTCGGCATATGCAGTGAATCCTAATTTTCTTTCGAAGAGAAACTTAGTAGATTTTCAAAATAACATTTCTAGAAATTTGATTTTACCTTGGACAAACATCATCCTATTAATTGCGCACTGCATTCATTAACAATTCATCCACGTGGTCACACTGAAATAAGGAATATTTGCATTCGAACACTAATCTTTTTATGAGTAAAAAAGGAAATCTCTCTTTCTTAATAATATTAAGCAAGAATTACTCGTAACAAGCGAAAACCAACCTTTATATGCAATCCAAGCTGAAAAGCAAGAGTTATTTTTAAGACTTTAAGAGTAACAATTACATCACTCCTCAATCTAAAAAATATCTGAACGACTCCAAAGTTTGAATTTGCTTTTTTTTTTTACAAGCACATCGGAGCAGTAATCCTCACGCATACTACACTGAGAAAAATGACGTGTTGAATTTACTCCGTATTATTTCATCAAGTCGTTGCACCTTTCTCAGTGTACATAGAAACAAATCGATGATTTAGAAAGAACCAGCAAGTTAAAGTTACGAACAAATACAAGCGCAGCATTAAAACAGCATTCAAAGAAATTTACTCTAAGCACTCAGCACTCTAAATCAAGCTAAATGTTGTGTTGTTGTTATGAGTGTGTGCCTTTGCTTACGTCAGACAAGGTTGATACAGTATGTGTGTATTTTATTTCATGAAAGCCTGACTGTGGGTTTTGTGGCACACATTGGCTTTCAAGTCATGTTCACTGTATTTCAAAGGGTTATCTGGCAGTTCACCAGTTCTATAATTCCTGCCACTCACCCAGTGAGGCGGCTGAACCTGACCGAACTCCCGTGCAGTGTGCGGGGTTCGGTCACTAGTTTTCGCACGCACTAAAACCTCTTCAATTTAAGAAGAAACAGCTTGCTGAGTTGCTGTGATTCTAAGACCTTTTCATACAGAGTGAGAGCCCAAAAATTCACAAAGAATTCACAAATCAGTATTAAGTTTATTTCTTTATTTCATTCAATATAGTGCTTGGAATGAGAATTTCCCCCCTTCTTTTATGAAGCAAATTTTACTGAAGTTTTGGTTTATTCTAGTTGAAACCCGTTACTGTCTGAAAGGGGTTAGATTGATTTGTGTTTCCAGCCATTACTTATCCCACTGGCAGATTAAAAAAAAATTTTTTTTTTTTTTTTGTTGATTTTTCACTCAATAAGAAAATCTGACCAAATTTGAAGAAATGTCTTGTACAGCACTTCATTTCAAATATCTGACCTCATCAGTAATCTGGTGAGCATTTGCTGTATTCCGAAGATGCCTGTCATACATCGTTTGCCGTGTCTTTTATACCTCCTTGCCACAGTGCCTTTTGTGGTGTCTTGACATCCATTTTGTAAAATACTCCAAATCCTGCTCAGCTTGGAAGTGTGCTTGATCCCATTATGTCTCAACTGTTTGTGTTTGGCTTTAAAGTCAGCTGAGTGTGGAAGACATGCACTTTTCTTGCCTACACACGTACGCACGCACGCACGCGCGGACACACACACACACACACACACACACACACACACACACACACACACACACACACACACACACACACACACACACACACACACAACACACACACACACACACACACACACACACACACACACACACACACAAGGCACTTTAAGAAATATTTACTCAGTCGCCCATTCGAACTCCACAATCAGATGTTTGATTTAAACCGTCAAAGCCAGGTTTATTTTTGCATAAAACGTCTGTGTACCATGCTGGTTCAGATGTCAGAAAGGAGTGGCCATCATGTGGAAATGTTCACGCTGTTGGCAAATCATAAACATTCACAAATAGCAGGCAGATGCAGACATGCTCAGGAGTTCAGTCATCTAAAGAGTTGGCCACACATTGCAACGCACACACACACACACACACACACACACACACACACACACACACACACACATACACACACACACACACACACAGACGCACGCACGTGCACACACACTCACATTCAAAGTTACACAAAGATCCTCACAAATATACAGCACATATCAAGAATGCATCTTTGTATCACGTGCTTGTAGACACATGCATATTGCCCATAACATAAACACATTTAGCTTTCATTTCAGGTGGTCTTACATTCATGCTGGCATACTGTATGTGCTCTTTCCCCCTGGCTGCTGATACTTGTTTCTGGATGTTGCATGTCGAAATGGTGGCTGGGTGGGGGAGCAGATTGGGTGGATGTGCATGCTTTGTAGTAGTGATTTATTTCTGTCTCATATGTATATGTACGAAATAAATTCCCTGTAAACTGAAAATTAAAATTGTAAATCAGACACGGCAGAACTGTGTTGATAATAAGCTCGCAAAATTTGAATGAATTAAGCTTTCAGACGATTTGAGTGGTTTCTTCATGGTACCTCCCCCACCAAAAAATACATCATAGTCCAACAAATGAAAAATTCACTTTAATGGTAAATTGAGTGCACTTATATTGTGCTGTATCTACTCGTACGTCATACGTTGCCCAAAGTGCTTTACAAGGCCTCACATTGACATATTTAAAGCTATATTTTCAACTGGAGATTATACTGTACCTGTAAATTTTGACTGTCACCTTTAACAAGCTTTTATCTTTTTATATTAGTTTCAAATCCCCTGGCGTGCTGTGACCAAAGATGCAATCCGGGTCGTTTTTTTTTTTCTTTTAATGCCTTTTTCTTTTAATGCCTTTTGGTGGTGGACCCTCGTTTCACCAACCAATTGACTAGCTAGCTGGCTCGATGGAAGAAGTCTATCCCCGCGTCTAAATTCCATTGTTTGAGTGAGAGGCTGGCAGCAGTCTATCGACAGAGGTGTTGATGCACTATGCTTTGTCGACCCTCCTACTTGGGATTTTTTGGGGTTCTCATTAACTGGCTAACGATTCCCAGCCACCGCCTAGCGCGCTCCAAACTACACATACGAATGCCCGCCCATATATACGTAAAAAAATACTGAGCCCCCCATTACATTCAATTCTGATCGCAACAGAGTACAAACATTACGATTCGCAATCGCTTTTCCACGCCAACTTGAATCCCAGTTTGAATCACCACTGATTCGAGCACAGTCATAATGTATTATTATTATTACAATTTTTGCCATCAACAATGAGTCAGACATAATTAGCGGCTGGCCAATTATGGCCCCCACGGCGCTAGTTGCCAATATCTGCTATAGGCCTATGTTTGCGTTGCAAAAATAAAGCCTCCGCTGCCTCGGATAAATCCCAGAGTCAACGCACTGCTTTTTGATGCTGCGACAACTCAGGCTAGCTAGTGCACTGGCTAACATGTTTCAAAACAGCAGAGATCAGCAGCCATCATCTAATACGTCACCAGCTTGTTCGGTGTTGTGCCCCTCTGTTTGGGTTCACATAACAGAGACACTCATTAAACTCAGTGGCACATGTTATTCAGCCTGTGGATTTGTGGCTATTCTTGCTAGTTAGAAACTCCACAAAGGTTTGAATTTCAACTGATTACGGGAGACTGTATAGCACAAAAGACATAACACTCGGGACTTAATTTACAACACCAAGCTGCTCTGTCCAGAGAAGATACGTTTTTTGGGGTTGTAGGTGTAGCTTGCTAGCTAACTGCATGATGTTGTATTAGAAATGGACCTTGTAACAGAAGGCAATTGTGCTGCAGAGCCACTGAGAGAATCAAAGCCATCACTACTATGGGGAAGGGCCGACCCATACCAGAAAGCTCAAATTTGTCACCGGGCTTCGTTTTAGCCACTGAACAATACATCCATTCATCCATCCATCCATCCATCCGTTATCGGAACCGCTTACGGAGGGTCACTAGTGTGCTGAAGGCTATCTCAGCTGTCTTTGGGCAGTAGGCGAGGTACGCTCTGAGGTGGTTGCCAGCCGATAGCAGGGCACACGTTTACAAACAGCAACCATCCACACTCACAATCACACTTCAGAGTGTTCAATCAATCGAGCATGCATGTTTTTGGAATGTGGGAGGAAACCAGAGAAAATCCACGCAGGCACGGGGAGAACATGCAAACGCCACACGGGAAGGGCGCAGCCACGGTCCTCTGTCTTGTGAGCCGCCTGACAAATAAATTCTCATTTTATTTGTATTGAAACCCCCAAATCTTCTTCAGAAAAACTCCAACATGTATTTTCCATGAGATACAGGAGTTGTCGCCAAAATACAAAACAAAAACAAAAAATCGAAATAAAGTCAGGTGAACCCGTGAGTATGCGGCGGTCTAAATGTTCAAATCCGCCCCCCCCCCCGTTTTTTTTTCTTTTTTCTAATAAGTCGAGGCACCACTCAGACTGTAGGCTCAGGCCACACGGCCAGTTTCCCATCCCTAAACTAACGACTTTCTTCCATGTTAGCATGTAATTGAGTGCGGCATTGAGTCTTTGTACAAATTTGACGTCTCTAGAATCGGTCAAACTATAATTCTATCGATTAAAAGCGTGTTTTTCCTGGAGTTAGTGAACGCAGATATACCTGACGTTGTTGAGGAAAATCACAGCCTCATATTAAAAAATATCTGCCAAGATAGGAAGCACAAACCACAAGTTGTCACACGTCTTTCAGCTTGCAGCACTAACCATTCCTCACTCTGTCTGACCACGCTCACAATACTCACGCTTTATAGCCAAAGGCTCAACTCGCGCACAAATCACAACTACACTTCACTTTTTCCGCCGTGTGTGGAGCATATATTTGCATGACATGCATGCTGTGCGATAACACTTTTGCCTTGAGATGTCACCTTCATTTTTGTTTCGAGTTGGACAAGAACCTGTTGACACTAAGATTTGAAAAACAGTCATAGTGTTGTCATGCCGTTGCTGCCAGTCTGAGTGTCCATTTCCAAAATGCCTAATGTTATTTTCACCTTTTGTATTATGAGACAGCTCAGAAGACATAATTCCTCCTCATCCTGTTACAACTTTGTACGTGCTGCGAAGCTCAGATGATTTATGACAAACAGGAATGCTGCAAGGTTCAAGTGTAACGCAGGACTAAAGTGGTGTTTTTGCAATGTGTGTGTGTGGGCGTGGGTGTGCGTGTGCATGCAGGGGAGAGGAGTGTCCAGTCCCAGGCAGCCCCCCAGCTGTTCCCTAATGGTAAATATGTGTTCCTCTGACTCCTCTCTGTGGGGGTACACGGGTGTGGGGAGGATAGGAAGCTAACCTCGCAGACACCTATCGGGCCCTTCCCCACCCACAGGGGGCATCATCCCTACGACCGTTGACCTCTTGTGTCTTCCTCTTTCTTCTCTGAATGCCCTCTCAATAACAACAAACTGCACCTTTTTCAAAACACAGCTGCAAATACAGTTCTTCCAACAAGCAGCAGGAACTTTATACCGAAGAGATGCTCCAAGCAAGGTTGATTTGTTTGCACACAGAGGGTAATTTTGCCAAGCACAAACAACCCCATCACTTTAACTGTGATGCCTTGAAATATGTTGCTTTGTTTGGATCGAAGTGATCTGAGTGAAACGAAGCTTGCACTATTTCAAACTCTTCGTGGTAAGTGTTCCCTGAATACCATCAGCACAGCCTCTTAGCTTTGTTGAAGGAGCCAATCGTGAGTCCATGATTGGCACTGAAACAAAGAAGGGCAAAAAAACAAAACAAAAAATTGAGAATGAACACAATATGGAAAATGTGCAGTATAGCATTGTCAGACTTACTAGACAGGTCATGATTTACAAAGTTTAAACAGTGGGCACTAAATTGCAATTTGCTCTACGTGTATTTTGATGATTGTTACTGCTTTTTCGGACTTGTTATAATGCAGCTCTTTTTGGAAGGAATCTCACTTAAAAGTAGAGTACGCAGTTCTTAAGCTGTTAGCAAGATTTGAGCGTAGCCTCACATCACTAATCCACCCTCCTCCAGTTTTGTGACCAAAAGCCACGCCTGTCACCAAAGTGCACATCACGCACCATTACCTGCCTTGCAGACGTACCGTGCCCAAAACAATCTGATGTTGAAAATATGCCATACAGCCAGCGTACATCCAATATTAATCCACCCCGTTTTTTTCCATCTAATTTTCTTCCTTTCCGCTTGTGAAAGTAGTTGGACGTTTTATCTGTGTGTTGCGCTTTGAAGCAATAAAGGCTTAGCTTATCATGCAGAGCGTACCGAACACTGAACACCATCACTTGCTCTCATGCCTTGTCATGAGAAAGTCACAAAAAAGACACACAACTGCTTTTGAATTTTTTTTTTTTTTTTTTTTTTTTTTTTTTACGGTTGTGCTCATAATCGCCTTCTCAGACTATGCAACATTTTTTTTTGTTCACGACGGTCCCGCTGTCAGACTACCAGATAAATATCCTTCTGTGTGATGGAGATGTCACACTACAAGTCCGTCACTGACCAGACCCCTCCCAATCGTTGCATGCTTCAGTCAAGATTCAGTCCAACAGTGCAGATCCATCTGCAATTAACTGTCCTCATGTTGACGAAGGCATTCTTGGTTGTGCATTGTTTCTATGTTCAGAAACGTCAAAAAAAAAAAAAACTAGATGGGAACGACCTCACTTCAGGGTCACAGAGTGTGTAGATTTCACAAAGGTGCTTAAGTGACACACTGTAGCTGATGGGAGAATCTGTGCAGCCCAAAAAGTGTGCAGGCATTATTTGACTTCAGCACAAGGGTGCGTTTGATATTAGCAGAAACTATTGAACCAAACAGTTTGGATTCTTTTCAAAGACCATTCCAACCCTAATATATATGTACAGTATAATATACATTGAGAACCAGCCAGGAACATGGCTTTGTGCAGGTGGAGAAAAAAAAAAAAACTTCCGGCCTATCGTGGCCACGTCAAGATGCACTGTGGCTGGCCACAATTCCTACCAACGGCCCAGTCCCCTGGAGGAAAAAAAATTCCCCTCAACTTAGGACCGCCAAGCGAATGAATGCTCTGATGGGGACTTAGTACTGCAACAGGAATAGTGTCGTTCCACAGCTGGTTCTCACTGTATGCTATACCTGAATTCTACTTCTTATTTTTTTTTTAAATAAATAACCTGTACACCACCACGGTGACACCACGTGAACTTGCAGCCAACAGACCAAAGTGTGTGTGTACGTGTGGTTGGGTGGCTTAAAACCTGGAAAAGTATTTGTACTTTGTAGACTGATGACCTATCACGAAATGTGGCCAAAACAGCACGATGCTGGTTCCAAAATGTTTTGGAGTTTTTCCAAAACTAATTGAAGCACTTTATGCCACAACTCCTCTGAGAATGGCAACTGATACAAAGTTTTAGATACTATGCGTTGTTGCCGTCAGTTATTTTTCTTGAGTTGAGTGAGCGTAACTGATGTCAAATTGGTGGAGACGGCCATATTTAAAGGAGGGCTTTGCGCTTTTGGTAGCTTTGATGGTTTTCACCTTGGGAAATTTTGGAGAGCACCGCAAGCGCAAAATGAATTTTGAAGTTATGGATGAAGTGCCATTGGAAGCGGCAAACAAATTTATTACCAAGTTGCAGGAAAGAAATTGATTGCTCTGGTGATTTTGGGGATGTCAGCAACCACATAAAATCCATAATTTGTTTGATTGAACTCATCCTGTGTGGCAATTGGATATATGTGCTCATTCTTAAATTGGCATTAAAAACAACAACTGGAAAGTTGCTTTGGAAGAAGCCAGTTTCACTTATTCCAATGTGCTGAAATGAGCCAGATGCAAATGCAGAGTCATTGATGATATGGCATGACTCCTCCTTGGGAGTGGCTCCAAACCAGCACTTAGATTATTCAGAAGCGGCAAAATTGAATTAATGAACAGACGTGACCATTTTTCTTGGCATTTCCAAATTGTTCTTGCCGTTGACTCCTATTTTGACTACGCTCCAATGGTGCTGCTTTGTATGAGAGTTTGCATCCGCCTTTCACAAGTGCTAAATGAGTCGGTGCAATTGGTCTCAGGTATGATTAATCACATTGCATGTGCGAAATTCATCCATTTCCATATACTCCTTCCGAAATGCGCAAAATTAATTGTGTGGCGATTTTGTAAGTCTGGCGGATGCAATTCTGGTTACACTCGGTTAGTCAATCACCTTTGACCTCTCTTTGCATGCACTGTCAAGTTTGGGCCTGTTTTTGCACATGCAATCTGTTGGTGAGTCAGGCCCTTACATTGAATTATTTACATAAAAGAATGACTCAAAGGAGTAGCTCCAGCGTCTTGTTCTGAGTCATGGTTTTCTGCTTGATATAGGTTGACGTTGAAATGGTCGTTTTACAGCAGTATAAGTCTGAGTGTGTCAACATAAACTCACATTGAGATCACTTATTACACCGAGCTTGATAGACATCCAGTATCACTAATTGATTTTGATCTTTTAATAGCAGCGAAACATTTGCTCGATAAAGTTGGGATATGTACATATCTCCCTATGGCAGATACAGATGGTAGATATGGGCATGCCACTGTCTTTGACAGCACCTGGAGAGATTAGCACAAATGTTACCATCGCATTAGTTTTATCAGGACTAAAAAAAATAAACAAACAAACTCCATCCATTTTGCTTGTCCTCTACGGGCTTGCAGCCGCTTTGTCACGTTTGCATCTTACTTCTACAAACCCCAATTCCAATGACGTTGTGAAAATTGTAACTAAAAACAGGATGCTGTGATTTATAAATCCTTTTCATCCTATATTAATGATATACACTACAAAGACAAGATGTATATGTTCATGTTGATGAATGTTATTGTGTTTTTGAAAAACAATTTCTCATTTTGAGTTTGATGCCTGCAGCACGTTCCAAAATGCTCGGGCGGGGGAACAAAAGCCTGGGAAAGTTGAGGAATGCTCAAAAAATAGGGGTTTGGAACATTCCACAGGTCACCAGGTTAATTGGGAACAGGTGAGTGTCATGACTGGGTATAAAAGGAGCATAACCCGAAAGGCTCACTTGTTCACAAGCAAGGATGGGGTGAGGTGCGCCACTTTGTGAATAATTGTGTGGGCAAATAGTCCATCGGTTGAAGAACAATATTTCTCAACATACTATTCAAAGAAATTTAGGGAGTTTATCATGCCATGTTAATATCATCAAAAGATTCAGAGAATCTGGAGAAATATCTGCACGTATTAACAAGGCCAAAAACCAACACTGAATGCCTGTGTCCTTTGGTCCGTCAGGCAACACTGTATTAAAACCCAGAAATGTCGCTGGCTTCTCTGGGCTCGAGTTCATCTTAGATGCACTGATGCTAAGTGGAAAAATGTTCTGTGGTCTGACGAGTCCACATTTCCAATTGTTTTTGGAAATCATGGACGTCGTGTCCATCAGCCCAAAGTGGAAAAAGACTATTCAGGCTGTTATCAGCGCAAAGTTCAAAAGCCAGCATCTGTGATGGCATGGGGCTGTGTTAGTGCTCATGGCCTGTGTAACATGAAGACTTTTTCAAGGCACTGTATGCTGCCGTCCAAGGAATGGCTTTTTACAGAAATGCCCTTGCTTATTTTAACAAGACAATGCCAAGCCACGTTCTGCATGTGTTCGAACAGCGTGGCTTTGTGGTAGAGGAGTGTTGGTCCTAGACTGGCCTGCCAGCAGTCCAAACCTCCTCTACCATCGAAAATGGGTGGCGCACAAAATACGACAACGGAGACCCTGTAATGTTGAACAACTGAAGTTGTATTTCAAACAAAAATGCGAAAGGATTTCACCTACAAAGCTTCAACACTTAGTGTCCTGAAACACTTACTGAGTGTTGTTAAAAGGAGAGGTGATGTAACATAGTGGTACATATGTACCATATTATTTGGAACGTGTTGCAAATTCAAACTGAGTTAATATTTTCCAAGGAAAAAGAACCCTTTCTGTTTGAACATTCATAATTTCATAGTGTTGAAATAATAATTGAATATTGGTTGACAAGGATTTTCAAATCACTGCATTTTATTTTTGATTTAGGTTTCACACAAGATCCCACCGTTACTGGAATTGGGGTTTATAATCCCTCTACATTGAAACCCACCCAACTCACAAGGCTTATACCCTACAGCGATGTAACTAAAGTTGCAGCACCTTTTGAAATGTGATGCAAACAAGGTGAAAAGGCAGAGGAAAATATTTACAGTGTAAAAAGGGGCAATTCAATCCAATTAGCAGGACATGTTTTAAGTCAACAAATAGAGTAAACATGGGAGACCTCATGAAACTCAGAGTGGGTAAAGTGTTGCCGGATCAAAGAAATTCATGTTTTAAATATATCACGTAAGAGGCGGAGAGAGGAGGCTCTCCAAGGAGCAGACTGCTCAAGGTAGGAATGGGAGACAACAGCTTGTTTAAGTTGTTACCACTCAATGCACATGAACGACGACTTTTCGCAATTGAACAGCCTGGTTTATTTCTGGATATTGTGTCCTAGTTTCTGCTCTTTCTGTCCACGAAAATAGAAACATGAGGAGGGATAGGCCGATTTAGTATCCCGCTTTATCACATTAATTTCCTGTGTAGATGTAGCACACGGGAATTAGCGTTTGCTTTTTCTGTTACACCTCAGGGGAACATCAGCCAAGTGTTGGACATCGCTTGATTTCTTATTGTGCGGTTTGTAGCACAAGCTCAGAGATTTGTCCATCCATTCGTTTTCTACATGGCTTATCCTGTTCAGCCTCGCAGGGTGCTTATCCCGGCGGACTTTGGATGAAAGGCGGACTGCGCCCTGAACTGGTCGCAGGGCACATTAAGACAGACAACCATTCGCACTCACATTCACAACGTCACTGAGTGGGAAGTCAACTCAGGCCGCCCGCATCAAAGTCAGGCGAACCATCAGTGTCACCTCGGAGACTTGTTGTTTTTTGGATAAGCACTGTGCTTCCTGGCGAGCTCATTGTTTTTCTTCCCCCCACAAAGCCAATTTGAATCTTCCCTTTTACAAAATGAAAGTTTGTATGTGGTGGCCTTTAAAAATGAAACAAGTTACATGGAGTTTATTTGACAACCCTTATCATGTGTGTGATATGCAAGCCCATGAAATTAGAACTCTGTGGCTTTCGTCAAAAAAAAAAAAAAAAAAAAAAAAGTGTAAGAGCCAAACTGCAGTGTCAGGTTCAGGCCGAAAACGTCATTTTGGGAAATATCTTCCCGGTGTTAATTGCATGTCCCAACCTGGTGATGCGGCTGGTGTGCATCCAAAACTCACAAAACCCGACACATTCCAGAGCGGGTGCCCTTCGCCCGTCATCACTCAACCACAATGTCAGAAATACTCCTTTGCTCTCTTGGCACGTGATCATTACAGTCGGTGGAGATGTCTGCCTAAGCGTTTTTGAAGCATGTCCTGACACTGTCTTATCGTCCTGTCTGCCAACCGTCTCTGCTCGCACTTTGCAATTATGTGAAAGCACTGAACTCTCTGGTCTGGGGTTGGGGCGGGCGGG
>NW_017805983.1:5765668-5819410 GCF_001891065.2 Hippocampus comes
AGGGATCAAGTCATAGGCCCACTCTACCCACTGCTATCAGGTTGCACACCATCGTGTCAAGCCGTCTCGCCGACACGCGACGAGAGCCAAGATGTTCCGCCAGCTATGACGCTCGACTAAATATTGTCAACAGATTAAGGAAAGGATGAACAGTGCCTTCAACTGCTAACAGCAGCCGAGGAAAGAAAACACAGCATTACCGTATGGTTCTCTTGATGTTATCTTTACCAGGATTTAGCTCTTGAATAATCCATGGTAACCCACATTTTAACACTGTTTGGGACGTTCATTGCGTTATGATCGCGTCAGACCTTTTTCATCAATCATGTACCTGATATGTGGGCGTCTCATGGACAGCCTTCAGCAACAACAGGCACTGTTTTGAAGTGTTGTCTATGCGACGGCTATTAATTAAACATAGAATGACATCACGCCAAGCACCTGTTTTGCTTGGATGCGTCAATTCTGCTGCGTAGCGGAGCATTTTTACCACTCACCCTGCTGTGCTTGATTTTACATTCCCAGCCTGCAGTCATTCCCCCCACCCCAACCCCACCCTCCACGCAGTAAAGAACTGAGTAGATGATAAATTATATCAACTTAAAGTGATTGTTACAAAGTATTATTTTATTATTATTTTTAAAAAGCAAAAATCTTTTTACACACACTCAGTCCTCTTCTCCTCTCCTCTTTTGAAATTTGTTTCCCTCTCATCCCCGTCACATGAAACCCTGCCAACTCGTCTTGACCGACTACTTCCATTTCTTTTTTTTCCTAATCAGCCTAGCCACACAGCAGCAAGGT
Source organism: Hippocampus comes (assembly GCF_001891065.2). Taxonomy (NCBI): domain Eukaryota; kingdom Metazoa; phylum Chordata; class Actinopteri; order Syngnathiformes; family Syngnathidae; genus Hippocampus; species Hippocampus comes. Next base: position 5,766,473 of record NW_017805983.1, read on the forward strand.
AGCTGAAATTGCTGTTTTGTCCCCCAAGCACACAGGTTTTATTGCGCTCGCAGAAATCGCAATCAGAGGCCAAACATCAGCCAAACTCAGAAACACTGTTGGCCTGTGTTTACAACTAATTGCATGACTTTACTGGTCACCATTATTATTGTCGCTATTAACCATTATCGCTCTACTGTCATCATTCAGCATCTCTTTTCCTTCCCCTTGCTTCTTTTATATTTCTGTGTGCAACTAAAATCTCTCCAGTGCTTTTCTTTTTTAGTTTTTTTTCCCTGACACAAACACTATTTGAATCTAACAGTGGTTCCTGAGACGTAAGTAGGTCGGAGCAGCATTGTTGATTTTGATGCCCGTTGTTTGTTTGCCTGCAGAGACCTGCGCGGTGAACAATGGTGGCTGTGACAGCACGTGTCACGATTCGGTGACTGGAGTTCGCTGCAGCTGTCCTGTCGGCTTCACGCTGCAGCCGGATCGCAAGACCTGCAAAGGTGACCGATCGCACATGTTCAATCTGCAGCTGCCTCTCTCTCACTTTTACATTGGGAATCCTTTAGTGACATGGAGTATTTGAGCGTGCATTTCACCAAAGTGACTTCATGATGAGTCCATCACAGTAATGAACACGTCAAGGACACAACATTAATTACGTTCGCAGTCAAAAAGCCACCCTCCACTCTCCGGGTCGACCCCTTTACAGTCACAGCTACTGTGTATGGTTTCATTCATGTGTCATCGTTTGTCATGATTGAACCAAAGTCTCCTCCATCTTTATACTTCAAGCATGCAAGACATTTCAAGACATTTCAGACAATTAGATCCTTCCAACGCTTTTGTTCGAGGAAAACACTTTTCTGCTGTGAAAAATGGTCCATAATTACATGGTTCAAAGAGGTTGATGTGGAATAACTTTGCTGTTGATGACCAGCCTTGATGCATGAACTGATGACAAAACATTTTCTGAGACAACCAGAACAGTCCAGCTGCGATCGATTCAATGCCTTGAGAATGAGGTGGCATGAATGAAAGAGACCATCCACCAGCACAGCTTACCTAACAAACCGATGTGGGTGTCGCTTTAAAGCAGGGGTGGGCAACTCCATTCCTCGAGGGCCGCTGTCCTGCCTGATGTCCTCCAACACACCAGATTCAAATGATCAGGGTCTTCATCAGGGTTCTGCAGTTCTTGCTGATAGGCTGAATGCTTGAATCAGGTGTGTTGGAGGAGGGAGACATCTAAAGCATGCAGGACTGCGGAACCTTGAGGACCAGAGCTGCCCACCGATGCTTTCAAGACTAAACTATGGTCTCAAGCTGCACTTTCCATTGTAGTTACAGCAATTTTCATCCTGGTAATAACTTTCCAAGTCAGAGAGCCCCTCAACTCAAGCAACCAGGCAGCCTTATTCATATTAACTCCAATAGAATAAAATGAGCATTACATCAGGATACTGAGGAAACAAATGTTCTGCTGAAAGACAGTGAAAAAAAACCCATTTGGCTTCCTGCAGCTGGCAATAGCACACTAACAACTCTAATAAAAGTCCATCTTCTGGTGTTTGGTTTGAGAGGAAAGAGCAGGAAAATAAACGCAGGCAGCACTGGCGTAGGAGAACTGCAGCTCGTTGCGTGTCGGCCACTTCTGAAGAGCGAAATGGATCATGGACAGAATTATTTTGTTCCATTTTGGAGACATTCATTTTAGCAGATGATGCAAACGCATTTGTAACAATTATTCAAGATGGACCCGAATCAGTGCCAAGGCAGAACAATCAACCAGGCGGCGATGGACACATGACATATTGATTAGGTATTGGCTGATGATATAAAGTGCTCACTAATCAGAAGAAGATGGCTTATGAGGATTTGCAGGCCAGGCTAAATCATTAAAGCCTAATGCATGCAGGTTGCAGTATTTTCTGCTTCAAGAGATCAGTTGGAATGTGTAAAGGATGACATGTACCTGCATGAATACATGATGGAATACATTGATGGTACTTTCAATTAGGGCGGTGTGACATGGCCTTAAAATAAATGTTGCTTCATCGGGACACTAGAAGGTAATGGGACATTAGTTAATACATCCCAGATAGCTACAAAAACTTCTAATTGCAAGTTCAGCTTTTGTCATATTATCGTGTTTGACCTCTCCTCCGGTTTCCCTCTTGCAGACATTGATGAGTGCCGTCTTAACAATGGGGGTTGTGACCATGTGTGTCGGAACACAGTGGGCAGCTTTGAGTGCAGCTGCAAAAAAGGCTACAAGCTGTTGACCAATGAAAGAACATGTCAAGGTAGGTACCGTATGCACTTTAACCGCGAAAGCAACAATATGTGCTAACTGTGCCTTCACATCAGTTTCATATCATGATTAATGTCACTGGAAATGGCTTGGCCTTGCAGTGTTTGTCCAAATCTTGATGCATGCTATGATAGTAAGACATGCAGGACTGTAAACTGGACCCCTACTTTTCGCCACATTTACGTTAACCTACTGACAAGTTCATTCATATTGTAAAATGACAACAAGAAAATCACTGAATGATAGCTTCTCAAACTGAGCTGTACAACGGTGAATCGAATCGCAATCTCACTGAATCGATTGTTCCACCTTCAAATAAACCGTCTTTGAATCATAACACATCCCGTTTACCAAGATATGTTTCGAATTGTCTTTTATTCAACAGATGTACAGCCGGAAATAATTGTTTTGGCCTCAGTGAAAAACAGTGAATACCGGTAGCTGAGATCCTCAGCAAATACCAAAGGATTGGTTCCCCAAAAGTATCCGTGAAAATGCAAACGAGCACAACATATTCATTGGCTTGGCTTCAGAGCATGTCTTTGTAGGTGAACAAATCCAAGTCAATTGCCCATTGCCTTGCATTATGACCGATTTTTTATTTTATTTTTTTTACGCTTCACAAATGCAGCAAGGAAACGACAATCACAAAAAAGAATTCCTTGATTATATTTTAAAGCAAACTATACCACAAACAAAACGTCTGCTGTGGCAGCTCACAGGTGTTGGAAATTACGGTTCTGACCCTAAAACCTCCCGTTGTTGGATAAATCAATCCACCTCAAGAACATCTGGTAGAAGACGGCAAGCAGCCTGGAACTACTGAGATGAGTTGTGCCTCATGCCGAGTCGAAAAACACAAGACATGCGATTCTTTAATCTTCTGCTTTTTACTCATGTGGTCAGTCATTCTGCCGCCTGGTTCACATAAGTGTCTCGTATTTGGTTTCCAGCACAAACAGATAAACATCGTATGTGTGAAAAGAAAACAGCGTGTCTCTGCGTGTGCTTCAGACACTTTCTTATTTGGAAGCCTATTTTTGGTACAAGGGTTTTCTCTTGTTATTTGGAAGCCTCACGTCGATAAGTGAGAAAATGTATGCAAGTCTATGCGCAAATGTCAGGCGGCATTCTTTTTTATGATATCAGACTTTGGGTGAACTAGTTTTGTTTGAGAACTATATATATGTATCTCATCATTCTCTGCCTCACTCATCTCATTCTTTCTCCCGAATTCAATTAGCTGCAACTCCTTCAGTAATTTAGATGCCTCAAAAAAAAAAGAGAGAGAGAGAGAGAGAGAGAGAGAGAGAGAGAGAGAGAGAGAGAGAGAGAGAGAGAGACAGGATTTATTTGGCGTCTGCGCCATCACTGAGGCAGGTCATAGAAACTGCAAACCCACTCATAACGTAACAAGATGTGAATGCAAAGGCTTGCTTGAAAATAAAAGCATTGATGCAATTTCAATAGACTTATTTTGAAGTTGGCCCGCCTGGTGGTGTGACGTCTAGCTTGACTTATCTTCTCAACATTTTGGCTTACCTCATCTCAGTTTTAGTCCCTTTACAAAGTTGCAACCAAAATCAACACAAGGCAATTTTGAAATCATATTCAATCACTAATTGAGGAAGTCAAAGTGTAAAAATTGGCACACGAAACATGAGTTGCATTCATATGCAGTCGGACATTTCACTTGATTTAAAAAAAAAAACAAAAAAAAACCCATAGACAGTATTTGTTACCTATAACAAGATATACATTTTATGTATTTATTTACTTAATGGTCTGCTGTTACCCACCTAATTTACCTAGAAACAGTCAAATGAGGGGAGTGCTGGTACTTATTTTTTATCCAACTCATAAAACATGTGGTAAAACGAAATCTGTCAAGAACTCTGACATTGAAATGATTTTCTTTTTCCTCTGCAATCTTTGAGTTGTGTCAGCTGTTACCATCATGAATCAAAATAGTCATTAACTTGCCTCTAAGTTGTCCTGAATTCACAAGAAAATATATTCCACATTTTACATTGTTTAATGGTGAATAGAGCTTTTCAAAAGTTGTTCCGTGCAATGGAAATAAAAAGATCAAGGGTTTGGAAGTGACGAACCTCATCTAGAAATTCTGCAGCAAGCAAGTGAGCAACGGAGATTGACTTTTTTTCTTCAGGCTAGGTCTACACGCTGAGTGTGACTTGCCTTGCAGTAAGTCGACACTGAGGCCTCTGTGGCATCAAATACATTTAAATAACAGTTTAGTGTCTCTGTGGGGTGTTGAAATGCGTAAAGTCAATCCTAATGTTATCTTGGTTTAAACAGTCACGGTGCTTCCTTACTGTCAGTGGACCGTGGCCTATATATCAGGATGAGGCACGTCTGCTGAACCCATGCCAGCATTCCTCCAAACTCAATGCCCTCCTATGTTTCGTCTGCTTCCCCCTTCTAATCCCATGTGAGGGCGGTCCAGGACACGTTCTTCACATCCCATGATTGCTCCACAGATGACGTCTGCGGAGGCGTACTTACTTAACGTGGCATTACCTCACGCTTGTTTGTTTGTTTTTTTAGATTTTTAACTGGCAAAATTATGGCTTACACTTTGATATATTGATTTGATCTCATTTTGTGATTTCTAACATTTTCAGTCTTTTGGCTGCACAAAAGGAATAATTGGGATCAGATAATGTTTCCATTCTAGTGGCGTTGCCCTGCACAAGTCCTGCATACTTCACCTGAGCTGACTGGTAAATAGGGGTTGTGGGGAGTCCCAGATGTCTTAGAGAATACACTCAGCAGCATAAATTACATAATGAGAAGTTGTGCATCAACAATTGCAACAATTGATTTCGTCAGCACTCTTAAATCTCATCATGGCTAAGATTGCGCAGTTGACATTGTGCTGTGCGCAAATAAAGCTTAATAATCCTAAAAGAAATCCACACAGAAACACAGACTTGGGTCACAATAGCAACCATCTCGTTACCTCTGCGTCCTAGACGCGTCCTAGACGCATCATTTTCCCGCGGGACGCATAGTTCCAAATACAGTAATGTGCGTTTTTGGGACGCAAGGAAATTTTATCAGTCAAAACAAAAAAAAAAAAAACTACGGTAAATCTTTTTTTCCAGCAACGATCACAGTTTGACAATAGCCACCATTGTTGTTTTGATCTCACGTTAAGTAATCTCGTGTGACAAGATTTCCGTTCTCACGAGACGAGATTGGCGAGATCGGCAGACAATTGCCAAGTTGGGTAACGTTAAAACAAGTGTTGCGAAAGTTTATTGCGGAGATATCACAGAGGAAGCAGCTAAAGTTGGATAATTTTTTGAGATAATAAGTTGACTTTGAGAAAGCCTTGCATAATTGGAAGCAGAGTAAAGAGAGGAGAATTCATGAACTCAAATACTTAACCATGGGAAGAAATAAGAACCTAATTCTCAGCAAATCTTGTATGCCTGAATTATTTAAATTTTTCCAGCATTTGTTTATAAGAAATAAACCTATTATCAATGTATATTGTTGTTGTTTGTGTTATTATCATACGCAATTGAATAAGTAGACCATTTCAGAATTCGAAATTTGGGACTCTCTAAATGCATAATGGGACTCATACTTTTCTGATCAGCGAGTCCCTGGGACTCTCAGGGCTCAAACTGTAAAATTGTCACTGCAACAGGTAACCGTATTTTCACTTTGATGATTGTACAACACAATAGTGTCAAGGTATACCTCTGAAGCAAATATTCAATCAGTGCTTTGGCTGAACGCCCTCAATTTTCCTCCCAAAACCAACTTTTTAGAATACCAAGGCCACAAGGCTTTATTTATATTGTGCATTTCCTATGGTGGACACCACGGTCACTATTTAACCATTGTCATTGATTTCCTTGTATAACCATCTGATCCTTGAGCCCAAAGTGACTGACTTACAAAAGTCGCAAATGTGTTACAGTTACTGTACATTGGTTTTGCACAGCATTCAGAAATTGACACATTTGATTTTTGAGCAACTGTCACTCTGACGTGACATCTTGACATAGGAGGGTGCAGAGAAATCTCTGGGCCTTTATTGTGTATTTTAGATTGTGGGGCAGGAGGCGGGTGGGGGGTTGATAGGCTCTCAGAGAGAAGAAAGAAAATGCTCTTGGGCACCTATTATCACCTGACTCCTGCTGCTGCTCCTCGCCATTTCCAAAAGTATATTTTGAAAATTCCATTTTGCCGCATCAAAATGGAAAACATCGTGACTGCAGGAGGGCAATTACAGCAACAGACGTGGGAGCAAAGGTCCAAAGCTTTGTTGTTGTTATTTCGATGTGGCCCATTGAAATGCATGATAAACAATACAGCGAGAGGAAATTGGACTGACTCCTGCCCTTTGTGGTTTCTGAGTGATGGTAACATTCCTAACTGTCTCTCTCCATCTTGTGCAGACATCGACGAGTGCTCCTTTGACCGCGCCTGCGACCATTTCTGTGTCAACTCTGCAGGAAGTTTCCAGTGCCTTTGTCACAAGGGCTACGTCCTCTATGGCCTGGCGCACTGTGGAGGTGAGACGGTGGCACTTTTTTTTTTCCTACATGTGTAAATCTGCTGTCCATAACCCTACGTATCTTCAAAGCCTCAATGAGTTTCTCTCATGTTGAACAGGAAGTACGCACCCCAAGCAGACTGATTTATTCATGTTCATAAAAAGGTGTTGTCATGTTGAAGCTTTCTGCTTTAATTAAAATCCATGTGCCATGCAAGCTCCCAAAAAGGTGAATGTATGCCAAATGCTCTGCTTGCCCTTGAAGAGATTCTTAAGTGTTCTTTTGAAAGGGAAAAAAAAGTACCTTTCGTAATTAGATTCATCTAAGATGCTCTCAAGTCTTAATAGCAGCAAACTGACAAATCAACTTTGTTTATTTCCATGGTTTCAGGGTGTGAAGGCTTTACGCCGTCCAACTCATTAATCTGAATGTCACCACATGGAGAATGTCAACATAAAAAAAGTACTTGCATGCAACCGCATCGAAAGACAAAACGTAACTAAATGCTGGCCGTGATGGATTGCCCAGTTCAAGCGGGTTTAAGTCTCTGCAAGTTGATTTCCGAATAGACTAAAAGGAGCACAAACAGGTGGCTGCCCGGAAGGCAGGAAATCAATCTTAATCTTACGCTACACTTGGCAGCAATGTAAAGCAAAGGTGATTTGTGCTGTAGTTAATTGACAAAAACATGTTTGCAAAAAAAGTCTTTGGCTACTTCACTTCAAGGTGGAGCGTGACCTGTGACAACACACTACTGGAGACCAGTTAGCCCGGAGAGTAAGTTGGGAGGTGTAAATGTTCTGAGGGAAGAGTTCTTGGACTTCCCCATGCCGCAGGGATGGGAGGAGCTCGGCCCGAGTCCCTTGTAATCAATTGGGTAAGACGAGCTCGGAAGCTGGGGGAGCCCCGCATGGCGCAGATTATTATTCTTATTTTTTTGCATCTGCATTACCCTGACGTACGTGACGTATCAAGTGTCGACTGCAAATTCACGTGAGTTCTCGCAGCTATGAGCTGCATTGTTCAGCAGTGCACGAGCCGCGAATCAAACGTTGGCTCTGTCAGGCTGCTGATGACATCATCGCTGGCTCAGCCCAGGGCCAACTAGTCATTTGCCCAAGGCAAACAGTCACTGACCCCTTGTATATGGTACCCCCCACCCCCCAAGCATCCCTTGTAATATAAGAATTCAAGATACTATAAATGTGTAACATAACAAATACAATACAAAGCAATCTAAAATATAACTCACCCAATAATTATTATCTTTTGCAATTGAGCAGTAAACATAGTGAGTTATTTTTCTCCGATTACATAATGGACTCCAATAACTGGCCCACATAATATTCTTGACATAATGTTACAAATCTGGAAATTCTGACAAATTGTTCTGGAAGTGAATTTCAAATAGGTCGGCAGATTTTGGGGCTTTTCTCATCTTTTCCATTGTTTTGTTTTTTGTTTTGTTTTTTTTCCAACTTTGCTAATTTCTGATCCTAGTGTGTTTCCTCTAGTGCACAGGAGTCAAACTCGAGGCCCGGGGGCCAGATCAGGCCCGCCAGGTCATTTTGTGTGGCTCGCAAAAGTAAATCATGTGTGTCAACTTGCTAAAATCTGTACCGAAATGTGAAATCGTCATGTTTCGTAAATAACGTTGAGATTTCACAATAATTTTGTTACCCAGTTTACACTCATTTGAACAATAATTGAACAAACTATTATGATTGACTTGACTCATTTCAAAGCTAGTAATGTATTAATTTGTTGTGTACAATTCATAATTTTTTGTTTTCACTGTCATAACGGCCCTCCAAGGGAAGACGTAACTCCAAATTGCCCCGCGACTGAAATGAATTTGACACCCCTGCTCTTCTGTACAAAAATGGGCATAGATGCACAGTTTGTATTGGTTCAGAAGCAGCTGTTGTTGTTACTCTGTAGAGTGTTGGAGGTATCTAAATTAAAAACCTAATGAATAAAAAAAAAAAAAAAAAGCATAAAAATAACGGTGAAAATATTTTGTGGGAAAGAGAGGGACAAAGAGAGAGGGAGAGTGTGTGAGAGAGAGAAAGAGTGTGTGTGAGAGAGAGAGAGAGAGAGAGAGAGAGAGAGAGAGAGAGAGAGAGAAGGAATGTGTATCTATGTACAAGGGCGACACTGCGGATCCACGGTCTATACTACTGTTGAATATCCAGCAACATAAGTGTCACTTAACTTGAGCTCTAAGTGCATGTACAAAGCCTCACTAGAACGCACTAACAAGAACACTCCACCAACATGGCAAATACACAAATGGTAAATGTTAACCATCATCATTTCGACACTTCCGAGCTTAGTCCTTTCTCCTCTTATTATTATAGTACATAACGTTTGAGGCCCGCCTACTAAATTCCTGAGATAGCATGGGAACATTGTTGCTCTTCGCTAAAAATTATGCAACATTTTCTTTATTCACTGTTATCTATATGACCTCATATAAGTTTTGCGCATTTCAAGCATTTATGCCAAAATATAAAATGCTGAAATATTAGAATAAGCTTCAGTCTGTACCAGGAGGTGACTGTGACACATGGGAAGGTGCCATTGACTCTGTGTAAAATGTAAAAGTGATGGCTCACACTGCAAAATGTCTGTCTATTGAGGGACTAAAAGCACCGGCATTGGATTGGTAGGCCTTTTTCTCTCATGATGGACCGGACCGACATCGACGACGTGCTACCATTGTTTACAGCACCGGTGATGAATGGCTTTGCCAGGCTTTTCATCGCCGCTGTCGGAACTATTAGATGACCCCCGGAGATTTATTGAGCTCCATCACACGCCGTCACTCGCCGCTCATAACTAAGCTTAGCTTGCTCCCGCTGTGTTTCATCAACCCCAAAATATCGGCGCAAGCCAGGCTCTGTGTTTATTAATCGGCTCGCACTCAACAAACCCAGTCGGGTCGGCGACCTGCTGTCAAGTATTGTGCTGAGACCTGTCGGCATTCTTTCCCAAGTGAGAGTTCATCTAGCCATTCTCCTCTTCACCTAGCCAAACACTCTGCTTGCTTTTTGCTTATCTGCTAAGAAAATACACTCAGTGCTGTTGTGACTTCAGACCTCCACAAAGTGTGTTTCAAAATCTTCCCAGTTTCATGGAGCGCAGCTTTAGCCTCGGCACAAATACATTCCTGGGGTGTCTGTGCGTTTATTTATATTTATTTGAAAACCATATCAAAAAAGTCTTTAGCAACAATAGTCCCTGTTTCATCACTTCAACAATGAGAGCAACACATTGTAATATTCCCTAAAGTTGACCAAACAATTCCATGAAGTCAGCCACTCTCCATGGTCGAGGCATAGGTTCCAAATTTCAATTGATCTTCTGTCTTCATCCCTCTTGACTGGTCTGTGTGCGTGAAAAGGAAAAAGGCCTAAAGGGATTTGCAGAAAGGTCAGCAGAGATACATTTGATTGTATTTCAAGTATGGAAGAAAATAAAAGAAGTCAAAACAACAGTTTCTGCCAGATGAGCGGGGCTGCCATCAGATATTCATTAGAACTCTTCGTCCTTAAAATCGAGTGCTTTGATGCGGAGGGTAAGCAACACATCTCTCGCCATGTTTCCAAGTCGCTCTGGGCGACACGTTGGCAGGCTCACTTGATGAAGTCATCATCCTCTTCGGGGAATGAAGAGGCACATAGACATTTTTTTGGTTTTTGTTTTTACTTGCGGTGAATGATTGAACGAGACAGGGATGGCCGTTTCATATCAACAGTCAGCATCATCAATCACTGACATTATCAGTAACTTGAACTCTTTTTTTCTTCTTCTTTCTGTCGACCTGTAAACTGTCCTCGGAGGTACTGGAATTATTAATTTGGTATCAGTTCTCATGTTACAGACACTTCCATCTATTCCCTCTTTACCATTTTTAGTGTTTCAGTCTTGCGATGTCTTGGCCATCAAATTGAAAGTGGACTGTGTGGACTGCAACTGCGCACATTCCATCCCTCCATCATCCATTTTGTATACCGTGCTCATCATTTTCAGGGTCAAGGCAGGGCCTGGAGTGATAGTGCGACACACTACGGCTGGATTTACCCTGCAAGTTCAAGTGCCCAATTGTGGTTTTTTTTTTTTCTTTTGTGAATTGACCCCGTGCCAGCTACAAAACTGTCGAAGTGAAAAGAACCACTGCACTGTCTACACATAGCTTCACATTGATCTTCCCCTCATGTGAAATGGACATATGAAATGAGCGATGTATTAACAATGATATGGCCTTAAAATAAAATCTCCCTCTTCTGCTGTTATTTGCTTTATTTCTCCAAAACCAATCAAGCTTTGAAACTGTTTTTTTTTCTCTCCCAGCAATAACTTGCCCCAACTTCCACAGAAATATTTGAAATAAATATTTTTTTCTTTACCCCCCCAAAAAAGTAATTATTTATTGATTATTTATAATTTATACGTTCATCTTTAGTATGTACAACAATTGAACATCGTAAAATTATATTTTAAATTTCACAGCTCAGCTAGCTGGTACAAATGTAATCTTTAGAGTAACACCGCCCCTTTCATCTTTTATGAAGTCATCATCCTCTTCGGGGAATGAAGAGGCACATAGACATTTTTTTGGTTTTTGTTTTTACTTGCGGTGAATGATTGAACGAGACAGGGATGGCCGTTTCATATCAACAGTCAGCATCATCAATCACTGACATTATCAGTAACTTGAACTCTTTTTTTCTTCTTCTTTCTGTCGACCTGTAAACTGTCCTCGGAGGTACTGGAATTATTAATTTGGTATCAGTTCTCATGTTACAGACACTTCCATCTATTCCCTCTTTACCATTTTTAGTGTTTCAGTCTTGCGATGTCTTGGCCATCAAATTGAAAGTGGACTGTGTGGACTGCAACTGCGCACATTCCATCCCTCCATCATCCATTTTGTATACCGTGCTCATCATTTTCAGGGTCAAGGCAGGGCCTGGAGTGATAGTGCGACACACTACGGCTGGATTTACCCTGCAAGTTCAAGTGCCCAATTGTGTTTTTTTTTTTTCTTTTGTGAATTGACCCCGTGCCAGCTACAAAACTGTCGAAGTGAAAAGAACCACTGCACTGTCTACACATAGCTTCACATTGATCTTCCCCTCATGTGAAATGGACATATGAAATGAGCGATGTATTAACAATGATATGGCCTTAAAATAAAATCTCCCTCTTCTGCTGTTATTTGCTTTATTTCTCCAAAACCAATCAAGCTTTGAAACTGTTTTTTTTTCTCTCCCAGCAATAACTTGCCCCAACTTCCACAGAAATATTTGAAATAAATATTTTTTTCTTTACCCCCCCAAAAAAGTAATTATTTATTGATTATTTATAATTTATACGTTCATCTTTAGTATGTACAACAATTGAACATCGTAAAATTATATTTTAAATTTCACAGCTCAGCTAGCTGGTACAAATGTAATCTTTAGAGTAACACCGCCCCTTTCATCTTTTTTTTCCTCAAGTAGAGTTGTGCAGGTGAGCTAAGAAGACTTTGGCAAAATATTAACTGTACACATTTATGGTTTGGAAGCCTCTGCCTCGGGTCAAAACTTTGCAATATAATCCATAAAATTATAAATGTGTTTGCAAGGGACAGTAAATGCAAGTTATAGCATGCCTTTGAAAATGTTCACATGATTGACGAGGTGATTGCCTTTCACCTGGAAACCAGTGTGACCGTGTGATTCCGCTCGTTGGCTGTTCATAAACTTAAAAAGAAAACCAGACGGCTACAAACAGCTGAAGAGGTTGGAAAAGTCCCTGATTTAGTTTTTTTTTGGTTTTTTTTTTTTTTTTTTTATGAACTTGCTCCTCGCTGTCAGCAGCCATTTTGTTCGAACAAGTAAGAGCTTGTTTGAACTCCAGAAGCCACTAAAAATAATCCATTCAAAAATAAAATCGTCATGAGCAAAAAAACCCAAAGTAATCAATCAAACTGACTCATCCCTAGCGTTGGTGAAGTGCTATTTGTCCCCCACTCCCCGGTGAGATGCAAAGCCGTTGTCCCTTATGTATATCCAATCAATGTATCCTGTATTTTCAGATATTGATGAATGCAGTATAAACCGGGGAGGATGCAAATATGGATGCATTAACACCCTGGGGAGCTACGAGTGTACCTGCCCACCTGGATACAAGTTGCACTGGAACAGGAAGGACTGTATCGGTACGTAGCAGCACTGCCCTCTAGCGGTAAAGAGAAAATTGTGTTCCCAGCTCTGCAAACTCAACCTTAGCTTATTTTCCAGCGTTGTTTGATTTTTATAGCTCTGTCTTGTGTCTCTCCTCAGAGTTGGTGAAATGTCCTCCAGGCCTTGTCGCCCCGAAGGCTACTCTCACCTGTAGCAAAACAGGCAAGAAAGAGAGCTGTTCACTCACCTGTGCCTCCAAAGCACACTATCTGGCTGGTATGTTCTCTGCAAAACACTACACAAGTGATTTTTGGACTTTTCATACTAAGTACCCCCCCCCCCCCCAAATACCTCATGCAGTAGCATTAGTAGTAGGAGTAGACTAGTAGGTCTAGAGGTTTTATTCCGAAAAAAATCTATTGAATATAATAAACCACTGTCATAAAACGTAGGCTTTAAACATCAACACTGCACTTAAATATAGGAAAATCAAGCAAAGTGATCAATACAACTAGTGATTCTATTAAAATGTATTGTACAAATAGAAATAAAAATTGCATTCAATAGATGTTTAAAAAGGAACCATTCTCAAAGATTCAACACAAATGCAAATATATTGTACTTGTTCACTGGCTCCCAATCAGCTGTAGAATAGGTATTTAAATTCTGGTCTGTAAATCACTGAATGGTTTAGGTTCCTGATTAGATGAAAGAAATACGAATGGAATACAAACTCAGCGGGACTCTGCAGTCTGCAGACTTGGGTCTTTCTATTAGTGTGTGTGTGTGTGTGTGTGTGTGTGTGTGTGTGTGTGTGTGTGTGTGTGTGTGTGTGTGTGTGTGTGTGTGTTTGCATTGCTGCAAGCTTCTCATATGTTTGATTGTATTTGACAATCACTTGTGTACCTGTAAACCCTTTTTTTTTTTAATCTTAGTTTTACTTTTGTCTTTGTCTTCTCGAAGAGTCTGACAGCAGCTACTCGGTGAGTTGCGGCATCCCCATCGTCAGAGGGAAGGCCCCCATCCGGCTCAACTCCAGCAGCAGTCATAGCTGCATAGGTGGCACCCGCCAAATCCTTTGCCTTTGTTCAGGGTGTTTACTATGATAGCTGCTTGCATCCTAGCTGCATTTGCTCCTTTTGTAGAAACTTTGGCGCCTCCAGTGAAGCAGACAGCATCTTTCAAGATAAAAAATGCCAAATGTCACCTGCACCCTAAACTGACTGGCAGGACAGAAGACAGGGGGCGGACCCTAGGACCAGGTCTGCCCTTATCTGGCTTTGGTGTTGGATTCAAATACATTTAGCATTTAGCATCAACTGGAGTTGGACATTTCTGAGACATTTTGCACAAATGTTGAGAAATTGCATTGCTGAGCTAAATCCACAGTTTATCATAGCACATACATGCCAACATGTCGTGATTGACAAGTGAAGCTTGATGAAGCACTTGTGATCATTTTTGACTCCTCTAGATTGCACTCTTGGTTTAGGGATGCAATGGAAATGTATTTATTTTTCATTGCACCAGCCTTTATCTTTAAACCAAGAGCACCATCTGAAGGAGTTAAAAAAAAAAAAAAAAAAACAAATGCTTCACGAAGCTTCATTTTTCCATTACCATCAAGATGCATTGGGAATTTGGGAAGCGATACCATTACACCGGGGGGTCAAATAAGTGTGAGTACTTGCTGTACCTGTTTAAGCATTACACAATTATCTTTAAAGTGCTGTAAAATCATAAACGGAATAATAATATGCTGATTGTAAATTTCTCAGCTGTACAATGGCTGACTGACTTTTTCCACAGGAGGTGGTCAGCCCTGCAGTAACTGCTTGGTGACATTTGTCAATCTCAAATGTGACTCGTCAAAGAAAGCGAAAGGGCGGCGTGCGCGAAACCCAGCTAACAAAGAGGTAACACGCATAACTTTGGAGCTGGAAGCAGAGGTCAAAGCTGGCGACACAACAGGTCAGTCTTGTGGCGTCACCGCAATGGGAAGCGGCCAGTATAATGTCTTCATAGATGTCGCTGCTTGGATGTATTCTCTCAAACCTTGCCAGGAAGTTGTAATCTCAGCTGCCTCAGACAACGTATGGAGAAGCAAGTCAAGACCTACATCAAGGCCCTGAAGAAGTCCATCAACCAAGAGCGATTCCTGATCAGAGTCGCTGGTTTGGAGTACGAGGTGGCCCAGAAACTTCCACAGGCTGCTCCCATTCAAGAGAACTGCGGCCCAGGCTCTGAAAAGGACAGTGGCCGATGCGGTAAGACTTCATTATTATTTACGCGTCTCCTTCACTTACTTTGACTTTGATCACTGAACGAGAGAAAGTTTTTTGTATCAATATAGCAATTTAAATCAAATTGTGATCAGTTTAATGTATTTGCTCAAAGGCCCAGTTCATCAAATAAACAACTTTCAAACATGTTGCTGACTAGAAGGGTGTTCGTATATAATCCATCCATCCGACCCGTCTATTTATGAAGGTTGTTTTGAGACTCTTAGGGGTTTACAAAAAAATAATAATGATAATTATAATTTCAATGGCAGTCAGTCAGTTTTGGTATACGTAGATTGTCCCTGTTCGCGAGCCAGCCCAGTCCCCATACCCACAAATAGTGGGGTGGGTCTACTATGTAGTTTTGATTTCTGCCATCCTTGAATGGTCATTTTTTTGTGCATGGGAGCCCTTTGTACTGGAAAAAAATCAGAATATGTGGTTATTTTTTGATTGTTCAAACTACTGATGAGCAAATGAAACTTTGTAAAGCACTGTTGTTGATTTTGTTTTTCAGTCAGGTGCTTGCCAGGCTCATACTATCACGGTGAGCAGGAGCGTTGCGTCCAGTGTCCGCCTGGCACCTTCCAGGAGAGGGAGGGGCAGCTGGCATGCGACCTGTGTCCGGGCAGCGACGGCCACGGTCCTGTGGGAGCCCGAAATATTTCATCGTGTGCAGGTAGCAAAAGTCCAACTTCCAGATTCTGTGCCAGTCAAACATTTCTCCTGCCAAACGTGATGTGGTGGTCTGCGCTCCACAGGCCAATGTCCCACCGGGTTCTTCTCAGGCGACGGCTTCAAGCCTTGCCAGCCGTGTCCCCAGGGCACATACCAGCCAGATTTGGGTCGGACTTTGTGCTTTCCTTGCGGGGGAGGACTGAGCACCAAGCGTGAGGGTGCAAGCTCCTTTCATGATTGTGAGGTCAAAGGTGAGATGAGCTTGCATAAAAGCCATCCAAAAAACCCCCCAAAAAAATACACTTAGCTTGGCTGATTTCATGTGTGTCTTCATTGGTGCTGCAGTGCAGTGTTCTCCGGGCCACTACTACAACACCACAGTGCACAGGTGTATCCGCTGCCCAGTCGGAACCTATCAGACTGAGTTTCGGCAGAACTACTGTATTTCCTGCCCTGGAAACACCACCACAGATTTTGATGGTGCCACCAGTGTGTCGCAGTGCAAGAGTGAGTACACAAAAGACACTTTGAGGCTTCCGCTTTGGAGTCAGAATGTAATGCGTTGAGTTCGTGCATGTCTAGACAGGCAGTGTGGCGGCGAGATGGGCGAGTTTATGGGCTACATCGAGTCCCCTAACTACCCCGGTAATTACCCAGCCAACGTGGAGTGCATTTGGAACATCAACCCGCCCAGCAAGCGCAAGATCCTTATTGTGGTGCCCGAGATCTTCCTGCCCTCGGAGGACGAGTGCGGAGATGTGCTGGTGATGAGGAAGAACTGTGAGTATACCCACGCCCGTGACACCACCGCATCCATAAACTTGATTCATCATTGCCCTTTCTGTGCTCTTGCAAGGGTCAGCTACATCCATCACCACCTATGAGACATGTCAGACGTATGAGCGGCCCATCGCCTTCACGGCACGCTCCAGGCGCCTCTGGATTAATTTCAAGTCCAATGAGGCCAATAGTGCCAGGGGCTTTCAGATTCCCTACGTGACTTATGATGGTATGGTCTTCAAATGGTTCACAGCGCTCCTCGGCATTTCATGAGGTGACCAAGAGTAATGGTGTTGTCTGTGTAACTTCAGAGGACTATGAACAGCTGGTTGAGGACATCGTACGGGATGGAAGACTTTACGCTTCAGAGAACCATCAAGAAATCCTTAAGGTTAGCCCTGGTAGCCATTATTACTCTACGCTGGAGAACATTGATCAATGACTGGAATTCCTGTGAAGCATTGAGGCTACATTAACTTTGGCCTTAACTCTGAAAAAAGAACTTGACCCTATTTAAACCCCTTTCGAACAATAGAATTCCTCTTCTACTACTTTGTGACTAATGGGCTGGGACAACACTTTGCTGCAACACTTTAGTCTTTATTCACATTAGTAAATACTGGTAAATTTTTAAAAAGTTAACTTAATTTTGGGTGTGGAACAGATTAATTGCATTTCCATTCATTTTAATGGGAAACACTACCTCGATTAATGAACATTTCAGGTTACACATGAGCTCAAAAAAATCAAGTAAGTTCGTAACTTGAGATTCCGCAGTTTACAAATGCACTAACGTCTCTTCTTTATTTTGCAGGATAAAAAACTGATAAAGACTCTTTTTGACGTGCTGGCTCACCCAAACAACTACTTCAAGTACACCACTCGGGAGTCCAATGAGATGCTTCCCCGATCCTTCATACGTCTCATAAGCAGCAAAGTCTCTGCTTTCCTGCGACCATACAAGTAAACCTGCATCATCTGCAATTCACTAAACGCCCCCCCCCCCACACCCACCCCACCCCCGTCACTCTTACAGGCTACATCCCGCAACTCATAAAGGACTTTGACACACATAATACATCCTTTTTTGTAACCATCTTTTGATTTCCCTTGACAAATGTGCAAAATGCTGAATATTTGTGTTGTTTGTCAATTTTCCCTCGCACGTCCACAGTCCAGAGCATACGCATTTAGTGGGGATGTAGAATATGTGAGTGGGTTTGGGTTCCATTGTGTCGTGCATTGAGACCTTTCAAACGGATAGAAACGGCTATTTGAGACAGTAGAAGTGATGATGTGTTAGAGCTTGGTGTTGTATTTGCTTAAATGACTGGTCTGTATTCCAGCGCCGACTGCGACCGTTAAGTATGCCTGTAAGTGTTGTGCAAGTGTTGTATAACCTTGGTTCCATCGTGTGTGTGTGTGTGTGTGTGTGTGTGTGTGTGTGTGTGTGTGTGTGCGTGCGTGCGTGCGTGCGTGCGTGCGTGCGTGCGTGCGTGTGCGTGCGTGCGGTGCGTGCGCTGGTGAGGATGTGTGCTTGTGTGTGCCTCCTCGAGGAGGAGCAGTTGCAAACTAATTCATGTCGCAGCTGCGTTCCAGCTCATTTAAAGCCTTACTATGTTTGAGCTCTTAGAGCAGTTTTACTGTTAAAACAGTTCATCTGTGCTGTCTAGACTGCACCAGCCTTTTCCAACATGCCCAGCATTTCTGTTGCTCTTTTTCTCCTCTATTTTTTTCCTCCAAGGCAACTTTAAAGCAAATACAAAAAAAAAAGGTGGTTAATCAATCCAGGAACACAGAGGACATTTTTGGAAGACGAATAAGAAACTAAGTAGGAGAGCCACAGGAAAGAGATGATGTGGAATGTGTCTGGGAGAGGGATTGAGAGTTGAATGTCTTTGAGGGACATGATGTTTGCTGCTTCTTGTAAAAGGTCACTTTAATTTTTCAATCTCATCTTGTCTTTCTCATGTACTCTACTCCTGAATAGTGTCAAGGTTCGAAGTTGAAAAGCAAGCAAAGAATTTCACGTTCTTCACTTGTTAGCTGACAGCAGGTTGATAATCCCGTCACCTGCCTGTGGAGCAGGTCTGTGGTGTTTTTGACTTGTAAATACCGAACATTAGCAAGACAAGGGTTGGATTCCATGAGGCCGACTCCTAGAATTACACCTGCACCACTCCTCCCCTAAACTGCCGTGCCCATATCAAATCCAAAGACAGCCATCTCCCCAGCTCTTGTTTGATCTGTCCCAGTGCAGACAGCTCTTGCAAAGAGGCCCCACAAGGGCGGGCGGGTCACATTGTTTTGTGCACTAGATCGTGAGCCCATCCTTCTACCTTTGTAATAATACACGTGCAATGAATGAAAATAACACACACTCAATTTGGTTATAGTGACCCAAACTGATCTTTTGGAAAGCAGCACTGCTGACCCTTTGTATGACATGTTATGAGCAGAACTTAAGTGTGTAATCTGCTCTTCTGCAGAGGGAGTCAAAGATGTCTTGAAACTTACAGCAGTTTGAAAATAAATAAATAAATAAATAAATAGAAAAGGTTCTTTGTGATCTCAGAACAGTGACAGCAACAGGGTATAATAATTTAACTTTAAAATCAAAGAGCATTCTCATGATAGCTGATAAGCAATTTTGAGAGTGCGACAATAAGATCAAAACTGCATCTGTCTCTAAGCCACGTGGCCGCCATGGTTTGCTTTTGGCGCGTTTGTCATGAAGACTGGAAATGGGAAGCAGCTAGACTAGTTTAAAAACCCAATGTTATTTACAGGGGATTCATTTGGCTGGGAGGCACCCAAGAAATTGAACAAACATATTTCTTTTTTTTTGTGTGTGTGTTCACGTAGCCCACAATGCTATTGGTAATACCCTAACATGCAGATTTTCATCATGGAGGGACATACGTTGCTAATTGTCAAACTTACAATATAACTATCATCAAGGCATGGCCCGTATCCCCTCATGGGCAAAAACTCCCCTCCTACCGGAATCAGCTTCTTTCCTGAAACCTGATTGATTTTTCCTTTCTCCTTTTTTTTCTTTTTGGTTGAGATTGTTGCCTTTTAAAAGAGAGTTTGCTATGATGTATCATAGAGTTTGATATTTGCACTTGAATTGTCAATGCTCATGTAAATGTCTGGATTTTGTATTGTCTTTTTAAATGAATGGAATTGGTGTTCTTTATTTTCTTGTAACTTGTTTGTTCATGAACGCTCACTAGCAGTTTAGCCTATAGATGATGATACACATGACATTATTGACAGTAAAGGACAAAAAAACAAAAAACGAAAAAAAAACAATGTATAGAGGTGAACGCAATAAGTTTGTACTCATTCTTGCCCAAAAACACTTTATTGAAATAAACACCATGTATGTCAGCTTCATTTTAAAAACATGTCGAATGTGTGTAAGGCAAAGAAATATTAAGGTCCAAAGGGAATTTTTCCATCCTCTGTTTGCTCTTATTATGCCGGTCCTGGACTGACAAATGTAGCAAGACACATCAGACAGCATACCGACTCTGCCATTTAGTGTGCCGTGCTAAAAAAAATAAACAAAAACAAGATATGAATTTGTTCATAAAAGTAATTACGATAACAATCATCTGATAGATTTCTACCAGAGGTGTTGACTTACATGTGCGTCGACACTTGGGAAGGATGGGAACCCACTGACCATTGTCACCACAGGTGACGGTGCTCGCGCCGACCACCGTGTAACCATGGCGACAGTCGATGCTGATCGTGTCCCGGTGTTGATAAAGTCTGATGTGAGCTCGCGTCCAGGAGGCGTTGGGCACTTTTGGAGATGGACAGGTGATTTCTGTGGAGAAACTCCAACTTTTATTCATGGCAAATTGTAAATAAATTTGTTTAAAGATGACCGTGTGACTTTTTGTGTGACCTCTGCACGAAGGCGGTGTGCTCCACGTGCCGTTCTCTGTGCACCATATCGCCTTGTTCCCCACAAGGTTCCCCGTGCGACATTCATACACTACCACACTCCTGTACTTGTAGGGTGCTTCCTCTTTGCCGTTTTGCTCTGCATTGGCTACCTCTGGAGGCTCTTCACACTCCACGACTGCAACGGACAAAAAAATGTAGCGTGCACCATGGGAAGGTACAAAGTCCAACAAATTTCCAGGCTGCACCTTCACAAAAGGGAGCATGACCATCCCAGCCAAAACTCATGCAATTCCTGGTTGGTCGTCCTACAAGCTGAAACCTGGTGACAGGGTGAACACTCACAACCGTTCCAGCACTAATAAAGAGGGATGCATGTGAAGCACACAAATTATTTGATTGTCTCACCCATCATCACAGTGAGCTGTGGCGATGTCGCCAAACTCGACTCCGGTATAAATGAAGCGTCCATTTCGAATCTCCCCAGCCGAGCCACACAATTTCCCTTTTACAGAACGGAAAGAGAAAAAAAAAATGTTTGGGTGGCTTTAATGGGGAAGTCAAGTCAATAATGGTCTTTATGATATTATGAACATATGATACATATGGGGCGGCCCGGTAGTCCAGTGGTTAGCACGTTGGCTTCACAGTGCAGAGGTACCGGGTTCAATTCCAGCTCCGGCCTCCCTGTGTGGAGTTTGCATGTTCTCCCCGGGCCTGCGTGGGTTTTCTCCGGGTACTCCGGTTTCCTCCCACATTCCAAAAACATGCATGGTAGGCTGATTGAACACTCTGGATTGTCCCTAAGTGTGAATGTG
This sequence comes from Hippocampus comes, assembly GCF_001891065.2. Lineage (NCBI taxonomy): Eukaryota > Metazoa > Chordata > Actinopteri > Syngnathiformes > Syngnathidae > Hippocampus > Hippocampus comes. The sequence goes on from NW_017805983.1 coordinate 5,787,965, forward strand.
TGCGTGGATGGTTGTTCGTCTCTGTGTGCCCTGCGATTGGCTGGCAACCGATTCAGGGGGTCCCCCGCCTACTGCCCGAAGACAGCTGGGATGGGCTCCAGCACCCCCCGCGACCCTAGTGAGGATCGAGCGGTTCGGAAGATGAATGAATGAATTATACATATGAACATATGCATCCCCACTAGTCTAAACACAGTACTGTATTATGATGAACTCTTTGCGTACCAGTGACGTGAAATGCTGTCAATTGGAATCATAACGAGAAGCTCTGTCAGCGTCATTTGCTGTCAACTTATGTGTTTTTTGTTTTGTTATGTTTTTTTTTTTAAATGGGAATGGGCCATGAAAGGTCTTGGCCAACTCTGATTTGATCATCATTTAGCTGAGAAACTTAAAAACAATAAATAAAATGACTACGGCCAGAAGATAGCAATATTTTATCTCTTTTGGATGAGCTCGCCGTGTGTCACAACAATGCGTAAGCTTGTGAAATTGGGCGAGCCCTTGGAAATGTGGCAGTCACAAGCAGTTCGGGACTGATCAAAGTCTTTCTCACGTTGAATCTACTGCAGAGTGGAACAAAAGAGATAAAAGATGATGGGAATTATTTCAATTTAGAAGTAGAAGAGATGATGTGATTTATGTGCACACATTTACACACACACACACACACACACACACACACACACACACACACACGTGGCACGATGTACGCACACATCACTAGATAGTGCTACTACCAAATATTGCTCAAATAGTTGCTAAAGTTTGTCAAGTATAAAATTGTGACACTGGTCATTCATTGTAAATCCATTATGTTGCCATCAAAAGCACATTTTCATTGTTTTTGGTGCTATTTTATAGGAAAAAAGGACCGTTCAGATGTTTGAGCCGCCACTAAAGCAAAAGTTTGCCTTAAAGTCACTGATTCGCCCCAAAATATCTGATATCTTCCCACAAAAAGATATGATATTTGGTGCATTTTTTGTTCCAAATGTTTTACTGTTGATTTTTGAAAAAAATGGAAAAAGTTTAAAAAATATTTTGTGAGACAGAAGAAAGAAGTCTAACCTTTCATTTAGTAGTTTCTCTGTTTACGTAGTTTTAAAACATCTCATTTTTTTAATGACTGACAATGAAATACTTCATATTGTGTTTGTGGAATATAATTTAAGCAGAAAAATCTGCCTGGTTTTCTTCAACTCAGACAGAGGTCGGCCATTTTGCGTCAACGTCACATGAAACAACCAGATAGATAAATAATGATTCTGACCTGTATCAGATGATGTCCAAGGCACAGGTATGTTCTGTTACATTACATTATTATATAGTACTGGTTTGGGTTATATTGTGGTGGTTTTAGGTGGATGAAGTCCAGTAAGTGCTTACTGAAGGCCCAGATTCCAAACGTAAGCCCTACCACTGACATTGTCAGTTGGTCATAGTTCATATTCAAAATTCAAAGCATCATTCATTGCAATTTTAATGGAATGTGGGTGGCCAAGGTCACTGAAGTCACTTGTGTACATTCTTTGTCCAGCAGTAGCTTGTGCTCAAGAAATAACCATTCTGTTTGGGTACAAACTCAATAAAGGATGTTTTTGGCGGAAACTGTTTGTCAAATTTTGTAAAAATTATCTCTATGTAATCCTGAGTTCTTTGTAACCTCTATGATGTTTCAAGATTTGTGCATAATAATATGAAAGTGTATTTTTGAAAGGAAGAAAAATGTCATCTCATACTCGGTAAAAAACACGATTCATAGAGAAGCTAAATGCTGGCAGAATCTAAATTAAAACGATTATTCATGTTGCCCATCTACCGATCTAACATATGTTGTCAAACTTGCGGTAAGTAAATGCATAAAAGACTCAAGAAGACAAAGAATTGAGCTCACGTTCACACTTGAGCAGAAGCGGCGTCCACTGTCCACTGATGCACTTCCGATATCTGCTGCCACCCACTGGACTGTAGCCGACATCACACGTGTATGTGACTCGCTCACCAGCGGCAAAGGTCGTCCTAGTGATGAACTCATCAGCGAGGTTGGTATGAGACTCGTCCAAATTTTCCGGAGCACTACAGCCTCCTGTAGAGTAGAATATTCTTTAGACAGAATCATTTGTGTAGACTAGAGCATATTTCACCGTGAAATCACAAATACTTGTGAAACTCTGATGGTACCACAGCTAACAGTCCATTTGACTGAGACAGAGTGAGTGAGAATACTGGGTTGAATTACCAGGCTTGCAATGATGCGTTGGCTAAATTTAGCTTTATTTATTTTATTTTTTTGAGGGGGAGGGAGGGATAAAACAGTTAAAAGCAACAATGAAATCTTTTGAGGTGTATCAGACAGTGAAAAAATGGTGAGATTAATTAATTATGATCTGTAATTACTTGATCTAATTAATCTATATTTTAATCTCCAAAAAATGCTGAGAAACCCCCTATTTTCGTTTTCAGTTCATTACATTATTGAGCAGTTGAGGCAGATCAAAAGATTCACATCACAGAAAAGTGGTACTATAAAGTATTTTATTGTTTTTAAACAGACTTGAACAGATGCAGTCCAAGCCATTTACTTTCTGCTCTATTTGAGACTAATCCCAAATCCTACCTGCAACCTTTAGTTTCGACCACCAGGGGGGATATCACTGTATTCATTCATTCATTCATTTTCCGAACCGCTTTATCCTCACTAGGGTAAAGAAATTGAATTTTATTTGTACCTTGATGAGCAGCTGAAGTCAGACACTGGGGGACTTTGGGCTCCCACTGGCCTGAGGGACTGCAAGTGACGTGCTGAGGGCCATCTAACAGGAAACCTGGACTGCAAGTAAAGGTCAACTTTTCGCCTGCCCGGTGTATGGAATCACCACCACTAATCCTCTCTGAGTTGGCCACTTCCGGTGTGGAGCAGGTGGTGTCAACCTCTGCACAAAGCAAAATCATGTATCTTTAAATTGGGTCAAGTTGCCCCGGACATGTATGCATCAGACATCTGTGCTAAGGCCAATCATTTGCTTGTGTTGACTGTATCAGTACATCTGTATCTTTATCCTGCTAAACCGATAGTTTATCATTTCAATTTCTGTGCTCTTGGAATGTGCACGTCACTAAAATATCAACAAACTCTCGTTGTGTCGCCACAATAGATCAAGATAATTAAATTACAGCAGCAAATGACATGAATCAAGATTGCTTGTCCCACTTTCTGTGCCATGTCAAGGTCAGTTTAGTACAGATTATTCTTATTTTGGTTTTGAATGTGAAGATCTTATTTTGCTGATGCTCAGTACAGTGACAGATCTATTATTGTGAGATACGTTGTCAGTGGTCACCCAAAAAGACTTTGGATATTCATCCATTTGATTACATCAATCCAGGGGTGCCCAAACATTTTGGACCGAAGATCGACTTTTCGATCAACCAACTTCCTGCGATCGACCCGTTACCGCGCACGCTGACACACATACACACGCACGCCATGATGAGCAACAGCCTGACATGGAGGCATGCGATGCACTTATGCAGTAGCTCACACGTACCGTTTATAAGTGCTTCCCTCGGCCCTCTAGATTCCCATTATTTGCCCGTGCCCTCGGTGAATTGTACACGAAACAAACTCTGAATGAGAGTAATGATAGGATGCTTAGGGTATAGTGTACATTAGCACAAAAAATATATTACTAACATGCACAAAGACACACAAATGGTTGGTTGTTTTTTTTCTCCTCTACATCCCTTGCGATCGACTTGGGACCAGTCCGCGATCTACCGGTCGATCGCAATCGACGTAATGGGCACCCCTGCATCAAGCCATTCACCCATTTTCAACACCACTTACCCTGAAGAGGGTCGCAGGAGTTGCTGGAGCCTATCCCAGCTGCCTTTGGGCAAAAGGCGGATAAACGCCTGAACTAGTCGCCAGTCAGTCACTGGGCACATATCGAGACAAACAACCATACACTCGCACATTCACACAATCACTGAGTGGGAACCGATCCCACACTGCCCTCTCGCAAATCAGGCGAGTGTACCACCGCACCATCAGCAACTCATTTGATTACACTGGTCAACAATTTTTGACTTTTTTTTGTACCAGTAGTTTTTGCACTGATTTTGAATCTGCCCTCGTTATTTCTCCAGCAGGTTTTCATAATAATTATAGCAACAGTAAAAGAACAATAATAGTATTATATTTAATAATATTTATGAATTAAGGGTTATGTTCCGCAAAAATTGGATTTTTTTTTCCTAAACAACATAGATATAAATTACAACGGATGGTAAAATCCGCATTGCGCAAACTATTGTAGGTCAAACTTCAAAAGAAAAAAAAAATCGTACTTTACTGATGTGCTAGAGGAAAAAAAAGTCATTTTTTTAAATCAGCGTCAGAAACACGTTTAGGTAAATGTTAAAGCCATCTCTGATTCAATTTTGCTCTTGACCAGTGTTATTTTATGTCAGTTTGTTTTTACCACAGTGGCTTGAAAAGAGTTACTGTGGGGAGAAAAAAAGAAACTTAACTTAAAGCCAAGTAAACAAAATGTATTCGGGTATACTTTCACATGTGGGAAATTCACCAGTCCATCCAGCCCTCTCACATGTCATGTACTTCGGTCCTTTTAGTGTGTACCTGAAAGCAAGAAGAAACACACACCATCATGGTCTTTTTTTCCGCCTTTAGAGCACTTTCATTAGCTTTAAAAATGTCTTATGATCACTTTACCCGTCATTGCACAATGCGTAGACCCTCTCCCCAATGAGTGGATGTCCTTCATAGCGAAACCTTCCATTAGGTAGATCACCAACATTACCACATGATCTCTCTATCGCAAACGGGCAGAGTACATTAGTCAGTGTGATGAGGAAAAAAAAACAGGTCGTTTTTCAAGGAAAATACTAAGTAGGCGTCTTTAAAGGGAACATTAACTTGGCTTCAGGACGCCCTCGCGTGGCCAAATGTAAAAACTACAACTGTCCTCCAGCACATTAACCTTACCAGAACAGCAGACAGCCACTTGTGGCAGGTCGGTCATATTCTTACTTTCGCATTTGAGTGTCAACGCAGTCCAGATTCCATTGACGCACATCACCGAGAGGCTGCCCGCGTATGCGACGAAATCTTCGGCACACTTGTAGTAAACTTTCTCCCCAATGTCGAACGTGTTTCTGGTCCTCCATTTATTTTGGAGTCTGGTGGACGGAAACTGGGGTGGCGCTGAGCATCGCTTCGGAACTTCGGCTATAGTTGAAGATGCAATGTCATCCACTCTTGTTTCATAAATCAGAATTTTGTCGTATTCTACGAAAAACCAACTTACCCGTGTCAAGTAATGAAATGGATAAACAGAGAATGTTCCACACGATGAACCTCATGTTAAATGCGTTCAGGTAAAAATGAGAAAAACAAGTAATGGGAGGATGAAGGCAGTATTTATAGAGGGGCGTCCCGATACCTCCCACTCACGCGCGTGGGCACACGCGCACACACCAACTTGGGCCAGGCTACAATAAAATAAAGGCAACGTACTCAATAGAGCATCAGTAGCATATTGTATTTACTGTATTGTATTTTGCAGACATGAAATGACATTTGAATGAGGGTGAGGATGTTTTCTAATTTAAATTCGAACACAATAAATTCGGGAAATAAATTGCCTGAAATGCATGCATATTTAAGAGTGTGCGTACCATCCAAACAGGGGCGGAGCTACAAAGTGCCCAAGGGTGACCATGACAACCGCAACACTCAGGGCAACTTTTTGTTTTGTGATTTTTCTACCTTTTTCACGTGGATGCAGTATTCTTCAGATGCTTTGATACTCACTAATTTTTTTACATGAACTGCATATGGTTTCCTAAAATAAAATGCACACATATCAACCTTACATACACTCACACTCATAATACAAACAAGAACGGATCTAAGACAAAAACATTTCGAATTGTCAAGAGTTAAGGCATTTTTTTTTTTGTCATTGTGCATTTGAAAAATGGTTTGAATAAGTCATTGATCGCAGAATGCAAAATGGGGGCAGCCGCCTCTGACAATTTATCGGTTAGATTGGTTCTTACTTCGTGAACGAATGAGTGCATGAGACAGAAGTCCACTATGAGATAGCACACAAAATATAAGCCATTGGCATTATCGTAAATATAGCTCAGCAAAACATTGCTTTTTACATTGATTTGTTCCTGCTTGATTATGAGTGTGGTGGCCATTGTTCTGGATGTGTGAATTTGATTTCATCAAACCCCTCACTGTTGTCTCACATGCCACTGAAAAATGTCCGACTAAGCTCCAACACAAAATCGACGTCCGATAGGTTGCAGTGCATGTGGTTATAAAGTAGTGTTGAATGACACTAGATGAGCACTGTGCGCCCATATAATCTGGTCAAAAACGCTGCGTCAGAACAACAAGCAGATTATAAAGTTCTCAGACACATGTCATCGCCTCTCCTCATCCGATGCAAGTCAAGCAAGCAAATGGCTGTGAATACGCGTTTGCGATTAATTCACACTGGCGACGATTCGTAAATGTGATTCTAATAAGTGAAAACCATCAGCAATTGAGGCAAATGGTTCACACAAAGGGCATGCCTTTATAGTGACACTGTGCATCCTAAAATATCTTATTGATTCTATTAGACTGATCATTGACAGCCTGTAAAATACGCACGTGTTTGCGGGGTGTCGGAATGTATTATTCTTTAGAAGTGATGTGAAACTAAGCGCGGTATGTAAGAAAGGAAAAAAAAGTCTAAAATCGTGACTGGTCATCCTTTCATCATGATCATTTTAAGTATTGTACTTCACAATGCTCCTTGTAGTGTTTCATACAAAGGCACAGTTGTTTGGGTTATTCGTGACAATAACGTGCATGAATGTGTCCTTAGTTAAATTTGACGTACTGGTACTGCACATATAAATTTCAGTGAACAGTGATTGTCTCAGCATTAGAAAGAGTATGGATGGCTCTGTACTAGCGCCATTTGCTCCATTGAATTTCTAGTTCCTACAGGCTTAAAAAAAATGTAATTTCAACACAGTCATATTTGAATGCGTGCACCTTCTCTTGAAAAACTAGCTTCCTTATACCTTTTATGTTGGAAGTTGCATTACTTTGTAATACACTTTATTTTAGGGTCCACAATCTGAACATTTCAGACAACAACAGGACATTCATAAAATAGCTGTTACCTTAAATCAGCATATTGATTTTCATGGCTGCCATTCCATTAATGTGTTATTTCTGATTCCATTTCATGAAAGGTTCGAGAGAGAGAGAGAGAGAGAGAGAGAGAGAGAGAGATATTGAGGCCATCATATTACATCATCCTATAATGGGTTAGTTCTTTAGAACAACGTCAAGTGGCAGACATTAGAGACAACAAAGATACAGACCAGCAGGGAACAAAAAACAACTCTCCACTGACCAGCATAAACGCCGCTGCCGAGGAATATCATTCAACAACTGCAGTGACCCACAAAAAGAAGACGGCAAATGCAAACACATCTGTCTGCTTTGACAACGTTCCTGAAATCTGATCTTTTTTTTTTTCCCACAACAAACAAAGCCAAGTTGCTTGAATTTTGGAGTGCCATAAAGTCAAATCAAGGTTGTTCCAGTATTGATTGCTAAAACTAAATCGAAAGTAAAATAATACATTTTGCAGAGAGTATAATGACAGCGAAAGGAAATGCTAATTAAGAAAAGGTTTCCACTCAATTGTTTGACTACACATTTGACACTCTATAGGTCAGGGGTGTCCAAGCTACGGCACTTTTCAGCTGCTTGTGCCATAAAATAAAAATGACATTTGACACGGCTTGCAAGGCACGTTTAAAAAAATAAAATAAAAATATGGAGGTGGCCAGAGAAAGGAGGTTTTCAAAAAATACGTGCCACTATTGTTTATGTATACTCTAGATATGCAAAGATACACAAACTATTGAGAACTAAAATCATTTTAAAATTCTCTTCAAAACACTGGTGAAAAAAAGATAATTCAATCTTAGAAGTGAAACTTGTTTCACTTTCTGCTATGTCAAGGTCCGATTTATGAACATATCACATTTGTCATCCTCAAGTAACTGTTTTAAAAAAGGTCAATGGCACCACAGTTTGCTCGTTTTGGTTCTGAATGTGGAGATGGGTTTCGGCTGCTGTTCAGTGCAGTGCTGTAACTAGTCTACTGGGACACAGGGCCCCGTGGCCATCACAAAATTTTGAAAATCTCTAAACTATTTGCCTTATCACCTTTAAAGGAGCAGGTTTTTTTTCACAATACCTAGAAAATACGAACAGCATAGAAATTGCTTGCTTGACTGATTTTGGCGTGTTTAATAAATTAAAGTTGATTAATTTTAAAGCTGCCCTTGTCCATGATTAGGTATACGGGCCTGAAACGAAAAAGTTTGGACACCCCTGCTCTAGGTAGCTTACCTATTTGCAAACAACAAATGGACGGAGTCTGTTTGTATGGCAGACCTGTACAGCGATTTTGTTGAAGTTGCATGTGGCAAACAAACAACTTGTGGTGGTACAAGCGAAAATTACATGTGGCGCAAAGCCGGGCCAAACATTTGGTCAGCAGTGTACAAAGGTCAAGACTAAATGAAAGAAACTTTTCTTCAACTGCCAACACAGTCGTCTGTGTCTCCTGCACTGAAGCCGTTCAGGCAGTCCTGCAAAGATGCAATGAGAGCAAGATGAAGATTGCATGAAAACACCAGACACATGGGCACAACTTGTCCTAATTTTGACATTAAAACACCAAACAGACACATGGGCACAACTTGTCCTAATTTTGACATGTGAGCTCACCAGTCAGGGTGAAACACTGTCTGGATGGCAGTGACAAACAAACCCATTTCATTCATTTTTGTTTCACCCTCTTCCCAAATTCAACACTGACCTCTCTTTCTCGCAGCTCCACGCCCTCCGATGCCTCAGAGAACGGCATGCCGGGTAAAACGGGAGTCTGGGACAAGCGAGGCTGCGGTTGGTTGTCGGCGCTGTAGAGGCGAGGTCGTTTGATCTGGTCGTGGCTGGACAGTGGCGTGAAGCTATTCCTCCGGTAGAAAGCTGGTGGAACGTCTCCCCTTTCTTTGTTCTACATGGCGATGGCAGACAAGAGACCACGAGACCTTGGTAACATGTTTTCACACCACGTCAAACAAGTCTGCATACTTTTTTACACATTTAGCTCGGGAAATAACCTGTACCCCTGCGCTGACAAGTCAGTTGCTTAACCACCTCCCAAAGTGACAAACAAAAAAAGAAAAGCACCTTGAGAATGTTTTCTCTGCAGCTAAGGCAAAAAAAAAAAAAAAAAGGGAAGATGACAGCGAGCTTTGAAAAGTGAGGGAAATCATGACATTGAGCTGTGCAGAGAAAACATCAAGCTGCAGCTTTGGCAGGTTGTGCGGCGACAATCTGCCAAAATCCCAAAGAAATTGAGAGATACAACCACTAAAGTTCCGACACCATCTCCCCAAGGTCCGAAACACTGTGTGCTCTGGAAGCCGTAAAGCCATTGTTCAGGTTGCTCCCACCCCTGTCAACAAGTCTTTTTCTGTACATGTCCCTCAATATGTTCATGTAGAGCACTCACTCTGTCTAGGACTCCAGGCTGAACGTCTCACTGCAAATAACACACAATTATAACCAGGACACAAGTATGGAGCTGTTCCTAAAAGAGCTAGTGATGTGCCATAAAGGTAGCAGAGGTAGACTGGTGTGAGCTGGTATACAGTGCAGCAAAGTAAAAAAAGAAATACATTTGACAGTTGAAACTTAACCGGTAACCGTCTTGACATTGTATTGCAACCTTTGCATTTAGGCGTGTGCTCCATTGGTACAACATAGCCTCACATGTTTTTGCTTCTTTTGAGAGCCTCGGCTCAAGTCATCATTAAGGAACATTGTCTTGCATTCTGGGCCGGTGTCTGTATTAGATCACACCAGTATGAATAGCCGTATCTTTTTTTTAACCTTTAGAACCAAATGGGAGTGATGGATCAAATGGTCTTATTCTGAAGTTTATGTTCGACGTTTTCAGGCGACACATACTCACGAAGAAACCTGCCACCCAATTCCTCATAAGACATAATCAAAAGCTTACTAATAGTCTGTCCCTGTGGGTGTTGACAGCCTCCACCTTGAGGTCAAAAATATCCACTTTACAACCTAGTGGCGGGGGGAAAAGAAAAGACGTCTCAATACCACAAATGGTTACCGTGCAAGTCAGGATCAGCTGACTCGAAAACAGCAAGGGGACTTACCATATGCCACTGGGGTGAGTTTGAGGACAGTGTGCAGGGGACACTTCAAGTATGGCAGGTCATCTGTGACAAAGAAGTACAAAGGGTCAACTTTCTTTGTTGTGCGGTGTGGCAAACCGCTTTCTGTGGCCTATGCGGGGTGTTGTGTTCAAACGACAATGCTATTTCCCTTTGGACAGGAGGAAGGGCGAAAAGTAACCAAAGCCACATGCCTTTTTGGTTTTTCTCGTCAATACTCTGTCCATGCCCAATTGTGACTCGGACTATCTGAGTCATACAAAAATACACTTCTGTCTCTTTAAATGTGTAATGCGTTGCTACAGCTGGATGTCTCGTTTGTATCTTTGGTGTTGATCAAACCCAACCCAGAAGAATTATGTGAACTGGAATCGCTTCTATATTTTCAGAAGTGAAAAATAATAACTCGGACAATCAGTTTGATTGGTTAAACAGGCTTATCCCCATATTATATTCTCATGCTTCTCTACCGGCGCTCTTGTCCAGGAAGTAGGCGAGCAGGCAGCGCATGACGGCCTGATGACAGATAACCAGCACGTTGCCCTGTCGCTCCAGCTCCATGATCACCGGCTCCAGCCGCTGCACCAGGTCCTGGTAAGACTAAAGCCAAAACAAAAAGTTCATACAGCGTCCAGTTAAAAGCAAGATGTGAGCTTGACTCAACCCGTCATTCATGACTCAAATGAAATGTGCAATTACTTCTCCTCCAGGATAGCGGTAGTGATACTTGTCCTGGTACCTCATGGCGTACTCCTCTGGGTAGGTTTCCTCAATCATTTTGTAAGTCATCTCTTCACACACTCCCTGAAACCCAAAGCAATAAAACCCTAACCACCCGATGACTGCCTCCCAGTGCGCCTTTCTGTTTAGATGACATACTGCATCAATCTCATTCAGGATCTTCCACTGCTCATAGGGAACACCAAGCTCCTCCGCAGTTTGAATGGTGCGCCGCAACTGACTGGTCCAAACTTTCAGGTCTGACAGACGATGTTCATCCACAAAACCTTTCAGTGCCACAGCAAACTGCGAAGGAAGTGGAGTTAGCATATAGAAAAATAACAAGACAGGCCAAAACAAATTCCCGATTCATCGAACCGTATTAGAAACGTACATTAAACGTTGTACTGCGCAAAAAGCAATAGCGAGCTCAGCACCTGTTTGCCTCTGTCTGACAGCTCAGAATCTCCGCCAAGGCGTCCTTGCAGATTGTGATGGCTCTCTCCGTGTCGGCATATGTAGATGGAGTGGGAGTGCACGTGGATGTTCATGAGGTAGTAGACAATTTTACTCTGAATGTAATCCTGCACCCTGTTGACCAGGAACCGACGGCCGACATTGATGACCTGAATAAAGGACAGGCACCTGCAAGCACAAAATGATGACGGCGGACTCTGAGGCTCACAGAAACAAACAGTAACTGAATTTGTTTAAAAAAAAAAAAAAAAATTCTCAAAGTATGAAGAAGAAAAATCTAGTACTTTTGCTGCAGTCTCTCCAATTGTCTCTCGACTACCAGATACATCGGGCTTTCACTAAAAGGGTCTTGGAAGTGTATGAATACCACAGTACACAATTATACTGATGTAAGTGTACATAAATAACAACTACCGTATTGGCCCGAATATAAGACAGTGTTTTTTGCATTGAAATAAGACTGAAAAAGTGGGGGTCGTCTTATATTCGGGGTCTAGACATTATACCCATTCACGACGCTAGATGGCGCCAGATACCATTGAAGCGAATGCTGAACTTGACTTCCCAGCCAAAGCGAACCCCTGTCGCGAAGAAGAAAAAATAAAAATAGTGGTAGCACGAAGAAGAAAAACCCAAAATAGTGGTAAGAAAGAAAAGAGAAGAAAATAATAGAAAAGATAACAGAAAATGGAGAAACGTAGCGACAATCTGGAGAAAAGTGGGTCGAAGGTTAACTGGCAGCTGATGATGTCATTTACATTTCAAAAACCAGAAGCCATTCATTTACGAATGTGATTGCACTTTAGTTTACATATTTAAATGTTCAGATATTAATATATGAATGAGGCAAAATAGCATGCTTTTTCTCTCAAATATCTTGTTAGAATCATTTGTTTCAGACGTACTGTAATTATTTTCTCTATAAAAATGTATTTGGTGTTCAAAAAGTCTTTTTTCAAACTCGAGTCTTGAAAAAGAGGGGGTCGTCTTATAATCAGGGCCGTCTTATGTTTGGGCCAATACGGTAATACTGTAGAACTTGTACCTCTCCCTCTGCTGGCCAATTTGTGCAACATCACAATGTTTTTTTTTTTTGTTTTGTTTTTTTTTTTTTTTTTATTCAAGAAGTAAAAGGAATAAATGGCACAGGTTCATGTCTATGCCATATAAAACATCCTACTTGTCATGGTCATCTGGATCCAAAGGTTGGTAAGTTACTTTATAACATTCTATCCTCTTGAGAAAATCTTCCATGACACTCTCTCTGTCCCTCTCTGGGTAGTCTGGACTGGACACCTTCACTTCCTATAAACATGGGAGAACAGAACATTATGATGCCAGAATGGGACTTGGAAGTTTGCATTGAAGCGTCAAAATGAGTAAGTGGTTTGCTTTTTCTGTCTTCTAAAAACACTTTAGTTTTGCTTTAATTACCAGGATGTTTGCAGCAATGACATCCGGATCATCACATATAGATTCCACAAAAAATACCTGACAGAAGAAAAACTTATTATGACACGAACTATATGTGTACTGTGACCTGACAATGTATTATCAGAGGGGTTTTGACCTTGTACGCATTCTTCTTTGCAAAATTAAGGATGAGCTCCCGCCTTTCCCGGGTGGTGTTGGTCGCGTCAAATACCTGCACGGAAAAACGAGGCATTCAGTCCAAATGAAGAAAAACCTGAGACATAGTGCTCAGTTTTCTTACAGCTATCTGCCCTCCTTCCTCATTTAGGTAGGACTTGACATCTTGTAGTGCCACCAGAGCACACTGTCTGTTAAAAACAAAGTTTTATGAATGCTCCTGAAAAGCACAGCCAGTTTTATTTGTTATACGTCAAAGTAGTTTACGAGCTTGCTAGTCTCGTTTTACGCACTTTCTTATTTGCATGGCTTCTGCGTTGTCATGTCTGAAAAAGTCATAAGACTTGTATGACTTCACGGCTTGTCTCCTATAAACTCCAAGGTTGAATACTGTGGATAAGACATGTGAGAGAGTTACGGCGCAAAAACTGTTCTGGGCGGTGACTTTCATTTCAGCTGCGCCTTCCGAACCGGTTCACCTGCATTCCAACAGAGTACAACTACAGAGAGATGCAGTGTTGACATGGACACAATCACATACCTCACATACAGTTCAAGAAGAGACTGGAGGAACATCTCAGAACATACCAGCAGTTTACAATTTACAACAAGGAAGTAACAGTGTGTGAGTGATTAAGAATGGAACCTGAGAAAGAAAGGTCTTTGGTTTGTTTTGCCAAATAGATACAAGGACATAAGGGAGGGAGAGAGGGAGGGACGGAAGGAAGGGGGAGTGGTACCCCCCCCCCCCACACACACATTTAGATAACAAACCTTCTAACTCCATTTCTGTTTCTTAATCATTGAAAAACTGCCCACTACTGCTATGTTGTTTTGTTTAGTTTTGTTATTACCCGTAAGTTCACTGGTTTGTTGGCTTTAATGAAGTGGTTAAGTTTAATGACGGAATATGTCCACACATGCTCATATGCTTCAACAAAGCTGCACTGGATGCGCAATGCACACAAAAGAGAGATGAGAACCAAAACAAGGGCAATTTATGAAGAAGCAACGTTTACCTGGGAATAAGTAATGTGTTATGTTCAAAAGTGCAGAGAGCAGAAAGTGGAGCAAACCATTTTTGCGAAACTAATCTTTAGTCACGGTGGTGTTATGAAGAGAATTGTTATTTTTTTTATCTGCGAACAGTTGTTTTGCTCTTAGCATATCTAGAAAAATCTCAGCAAAAGCAACATCTTTTTCCCTTTTCAAATAGCATTGTAGACTGTGTCAAATATTTTTGGTTGACATTGTGTGTCACAACCAAAATGCGTGGCAAGGCACAAATAGCCCGTGGTCCATACTGTTGACTCTGTTGGGTTAGTCATATCAAGTCTTAAGCAAATCCCACTTAAGTATGTTTGAGTGTTGATCAGCTAATCTTAAGCAATTCCGTCAAGACGCAAGTAACTCAGTCAAGCAGCTAAGAAGGTAGAAGTATAGTCGTTGGTTCAAGTACTTATCAGCTAATCAAAAGAGTCACAAGGACTCAGCCAAGCAAGTGAAAGGATAGTCAGACCGTGCCTAAGTAACCAAACAGTTTTGCACTCAACATTACAGACGCTTAGTATTATAGTTTAAAAAAAACGTTTAAATAATTGCTACTACTGTATTTAGTAGCTATACCACATTTAGAAATAGTTGTCTTTCACCTATTTTTAACAGACCAAGACATGAATCTTGAAAGAGGAGCAGGATGCGATGAAGACAGTGAAGACGACAAGGCAAATGTTACGGTGCTACAAAATAGAAGAGAAGTCAGACCAAGTGACAGCTATTTTTCACCTCGCCCCAGTCTACCCCCCAAAAAAAGACAAACACACAAGTGTGGAGATCTTTCTTTTTACAAGACTAAATTTAATTCCAAGGTACTTTTCAAATAATATCAGTTGCAAGGAGGAAAACAAAGTCACTTCTTTTGACTCATATGCGCGATCACTATCATTGCAGTCTTAGAACTTTTAAGTACCGGTACGTTTTGTGGGCGTCATGCAAGCATGATAATTCATTTTGGTGGTTTACGTTTACAGCTAATAAGTGTTTTAGTGAAGTGAAATTGCAGAATCAAACAAGCGAATGAGTGTTTGTGACGTGACGTTAAAACTCAGTAGGCTTTAGATGTACTCATGACTTGATACCTACCCTTTGTCGGCACACCAATCCAGTTGAGGTAGCGCGTCAGCTTCTTGGACATGTAGGTTTTCCCCCGAGCAGGCAGCCCAATCATCACAATCACAGTTGGAGAATTGGTCATGTAGGAGGCCCAGGCTGAGACGATAAACAAGCCTTAATAGTTTGCACAACGGCGGAAGGATACGTTGTCAAGCGACACAACAAAGTTGCCACCGCACTTCCTCTTTTTCGCTTGGTTGTTTTAAATATCTGGTCTTCATGTGCTATCCGTTCAATTATTTGCATGGGAGAGTGACAGCTTACGGCGCGCTCCAAATTAAAATTTGGGTGACATCGCTGCCATAGGATGGGGGGACTCCATCATAAACTGAGGACCCCTTTTTCATCAATATATTTATGTAAACAAAGGCATGCTGAGGAATAGCAAGTCAATGCTACAGTATAACACTCAGACGAATATTTCACTCACACCTGCATGTCTGATGGGTGACTTTTTAGCCAATGTGATTAGTCACCTAGTGGAGCTTGGGAGAACAAAACATCACATGGTAATTCAGTGAACAGTTTTCAAAAAAAAATCAAACAAGCAAGACAAACGCACAAGAGCAAATACCTCACCAGACCAGACTCTTAATCGTTAAGGCAGTCAAGATCAGCTCCTTCATAAAAATCATTTATGCAATCATTTCAGATCCATCTAGAGTCTAGCCAATCGCATTTCACGTCGTTCTGAATAAGACTCACGAGTGGTACTTCACCTGGGTTATTATACAACGTTGAATAGTTAATACTTAAGGACCTCAACTGAGTCCGCCTTTCGCCCTTGAGGCACAGAGAGACAACAGACCACTTACAGCACTTTTTCTCAGTCTTTTTGGACTCCATTGAGCCGTCTGCCATGTCCGCTGGTCTCTGATGCCGAGCAGCCATGGCGAGTCAGCTTGCTGATGTTCCCTTGTCACTGTCACGATGAAGTCAGCATCTTTCTGTGGAGGATCGGATGGTATGTTCATAGCATTCAAGGTTCAGAGCAGGACAGCCCAAGGCACAAGATGTTTAGAAGCAGGATATGATTGTGGAAAATTGGTGAAAATAACAGTTTACAAGTAGATACGCAGTGCTTAATAATAGGTCAATTTACTGATCATTTAGTAGACAAGTCAATATTAAAAAATATATATAATAATAAAAGATACACATTTGGAATCGCGTCACAAATAGACTATCAAATACAGACTATAAATAATAAACAATCAGCAATACAAAGTCACTGGATATAAATTGTGGGATTAAATTGGGCAAAGCACTACAAAGTGAAAATCCGTGAAAGTTATCACGTCGAAAATACCACATTAATGCGCAAGTAATGCCCGTCACACTTCAAAGCTGCTCGAGACTTTACTACGTTACCGGCCGCAGAGTTCCTCATTTCAGTTTTAAACAATACCTTATGGTGAAAGAACAAAGCGTTTGACAGTGCGGAAACAAAGAGCAAACTTTGAGGACTCACCTAGTCCACGGCAGGTGTCGATCAATGTTGGTTTTTTCTTTGTTCAAGTATTCCTATCAGTTGGCGACACCTTCCTCTCCTCGGATGTTTTCTGCTCCTCCTTCTGGCGTCTTAGCAGGAAGTGTAGCCTGCTCAAAAGTTCACCTTCACAACAACTATGAGATCCGGCAAAAGCGACAAATTAAAACAGATGATCGCCATCATTTATGAACACGGTTTCTTTCTTATCCTCCAAATTTAAGGTACGGTAAATGTACATATTCAAATAGAGGAGTGCTCGAGGGCCACATATAGATTTTAAGTGTCCACTCTGTGATGTTCAAACTGCTACCAAGATTTTAATGTATTTTGTATTTGTCTTGACTGTATTTTGTATTTTTCACTTCACTTTGCCACCAGCCCACGCCGTCCCTGACCAAAGCTGAACATGCATGCATGCAACACGCAGCTGTTGTGCAATGGGCACTGTCACAACCTAACATTTGCCATAGCTGCTTCGTTGCTAGCATATAGCTTATTCGTGTATGAAAAGTTTCAAACATGAAATGTTACCAATTTGATGTTGTCTTTTGGGGGATCGTACACTGAATTAAAAATCTATGGTGGTGTTCAAGTTTTGGCAGTGGTGTTCTAGGCCCAGGGATACAGCCGCCTGCATGAGAAACTCACCATTCCAATTTCTTCTTTTTTTCTTTTTGACTTTGCGAGAGTACAAAACTAAATTTTCGATAAGAAGATTGTAAGGATTCAACATGATAAATGAACAAAGTACATTTTGAAACCAACGTATCACTTTTACTGTGAAGGTGATTTGGCGCTTGTTATACAGTTCATGTACTGTATTTCTGTTATTTGTCGTTGACGAAAGATTCACAATGCAAACGGCGGGGAGCGCTATGTACATTATCTATGACGCAAGGGGGCGCTTTTGTCAGAAACCAGCGTATTCATGAATGAACTGACGCATGTTCTCAACATCAAAGTCGAAGGACTTATCTCCATCCGATCCTTTTGCTTTAGTAGCCCTTGATTTTTTGGATGAATAGCATGTTTCTGACATATCTGAAATCGTTTCCCTTGAAAAGGTGCTCGCAGTCTGCCAGAATGAATTGTGTACAGCCTGGTTACTTCGCGGATTTGCAACTTGATTCAGGTATGGGCTTTGATTGAGACACCCTATCGAGAGGCCATTATTTTCTGTTAATTAGGGATTGCTGTGCAACACACTTAACTATTTTTTTTCCATGTGACCTGTGGCATCACCGGTTATTTAATAGGCATATATTTAGCAGAAAATACAGAGACGATTTAATTTCTTTTATTAAAAAGAATCAATATTCGAAGAAATTTGAAAATTTGTTTCAACGTACTGTATACCAAAGGTACAAAAAAAAAGACACTTCAAACATTTAGTGGCATTCTACTTTAATTCGACAAGTCCAGTCTATTCAAAATGTCAGGTACGCGCTCAGAAGAAACCAGCCTCATAGTGTCCAAGTACCGGCAATACATCATAACATTAATCAAACCATCAGTTGTAATATATGTGCTTACGGCAGTTTGTAACGTTTTGCTCACTTGTGTTGCGCCACCACCGAGGATGAATTATAGCCATGACGGCAGAATTGGCGCGCGTTTGTCATTCACTCTTACCAAATCAGATTTACCACTGAAAGAAATGCACCAGTACAATATTGCGCGAAACGGCCCATGGAAAAATCTGTCTTCAAAGTTGTGCCTTCACATCATGTGCCCATTTTTAGCCCTTGGAAACTCGGGAAGGACAGGTAAGCAAATTGCTCAGACTCTTAATCATCATGAGAAGGAATAAGGGATCAGTCTTGAACGTACTTTCTAGAACACCTCAGAGACTCAATGCTCCACATTTACAAAACCCGTTTAAAGGAGTACTCGTTCGAGATCTAAATATTTTTATCCGTATGAAAGCCATGCGTTAACATTAGTCAGGATAACATATCTAACCTGAATGTGACCAGCTACTGGTGTAATTTAAAAAAAAAAGACGCAGAATGATGACCAGGACATGTAGCAAAGGGATGTTTAATGATTTCTTTGGAGAATGGAAATGCACATGTCCACGGTTGATGTAATACAAATAAAATAAAATCAACAACAATGGGATGCACTGTCAACATTGACAATTTAATGTTATTTTTGCTTTGATTCAAAATTGGGCAGGACATTATAATTGGAGTGTAATGCGGGGACTGACCAGCTGGACGTGAGTGAAGTCTGACAAGTGGCTCAACCCTTTCATCCGGCTTCAGGCCAGGCTACACGTGTGTACCGTTGGAGGTGCTGCAAAAAACTTTTGCTAAGACTTAAGTACATTAAATAATAAAAACACCTCAAAAATAAAAAATCTCAAATGACACAGATGTTGATGACCACTGCCGTCTTGGCACAAAAGGAAATTCCTTGCAGCACCATATGTGATTAAAATTACAGGCCTTTTAGCTAGAAGGAGGAGGATGTGTCATATGGATGGGGGAGTACCACAATTAGTCATGTTTTAACACAGCTGAGTGTGAAAAGTGGAGTCAAAAACTGATGTCTGCTTTGCACCAAAATCGACGCATGAACCAGCTTGTGGGTTCGAACAATTTCATAATTGGTTCACATGAGCGATTGGTGTAAATTCCCATTCGATTTGTAGTGGTTCTTCTGACTTTGAGCTTTCAACCTGAGATTGAAGTGGATAAAGACAGTTCACAAGTGAAAGAAACATTCATCCTTCATGCCAAGAGAGCCTTACGAGGCAAATAGTAAAATGACATTGGGCATGTCCTGCACCGCATGCACTGATAAAATTCCATTTCATTATTGCTTTTCCATTGCCATTCCAGTGGTATGAAAACTCCCACACACTCACGTGGTCTGGGTAAATGGGAATGACATATCAAGTGGTGGGTGTCTTGGTCCCCTGCGTCACATGTTGCAGGTAAAGTCATAATGATTCGGTGAACGAAAGAAAAAATAAAGACGAGGAAACTTGATCTGAGGTGAAAGTGCAGTGATCAAGTTGGAATGTGCTGCAAAATGCATACGTGCAATACATTCCTCCAAAGCTCATTGGCTGAGCAGTGCTTTCCAAAAAATACCACCTCAAAACAAACCCAACAAATGTAAGACTTAAAAATGATGACAATCACAGACACAGACTATGTAGTGTGCGTTTGTGAGACAAGCTATGGGGGGGTGAAGTCAAAAATGATTGCATCAAGTGCTAATATAACCTGACAGGACATGTAATTGATCTATTCATTAAAAAAAAAAAAAAAAACACAACTTCTGAACACCGCTCTTTCTAACAAATAATCTGGTATACAACATTTACAAAATCAACATCATAATAGTGTGTTATTTATACTATATATTTATATATGCTACTGCCTTCCTCTGGTTCTCTGCCTTCCTACCCTCGTCCCATAACTTTTACACGGTAAAGAGTACAGCCAAAGCGTGGCAGCCATATACAAAGAGAGAACAGGAAGACTCTGTGGTCAGCGAGTACACCTGCATGTGTGTCCTGAGTGTGTATGAATGGTCGCTCACATCGTAAACCAGGCAACCACAACGTGTCGGTCCACTCCCAAGAGCTGAGAGACGGTAAACTTGGGCCATACCAAGATTCTTCGCTGTGTCCTTGTCTAAAAGGTACTCGCACATCTCAGTCTTGATATACTTGGGGAGAATATAATTAGCATAAAGTCAGTAATATCAATCGTATTAAACATCCTGCTTGTTTGTTTTGTGTTCCGCTGAAGGGCTGACCGCAATGTTTGGATCCACATGTTGGACCGATGCATCCGTTGTACATGTGTGGATGATTCGGTTCGGTCCGGTTTTGAGTCGCTGAGTGAACGCAGACACCGATGATAGGTGATGGCCTACTCAAAGGCGAGTCTGTGCCTCGGGGACATAGATTTCGATGCTGTCGGCGCTCTCCGTTGCAGAGTTCTGTCGCACAGACGCCGCACGTTTTGCTGCCATCAAGCGTTTCCTGGCTTCCTGTCGCTGCTTGTCCACAGCCGAGTCCACGCTTCTGTCCTTCCCAGCTGATAGCCTGGGCTTAGATTGCTTCTTTGGCACGGACAATGGAAGCTGCTTGTTTTCAACCTGAGGAGACCGAAGAGCAAGGTCACCTTTGTGTTTTGGGAAGCGGGGTGCACACACCAATTTGTCGACAAAATTGACCTCTGATTTCTCCGGAAGTTGCCAGTTGTTGGTTCTCAATTGGTAGAGCTCATCAAACTTCATGCTGATGTCTTCTATTGAGAGCTGCAGCAGATCCCAGAACCCCGCAAGGTCCTGTGCTGTTGGGCGTGGGTCGGCATTGACGTTCTGATGGGTGATAGAAGAAGAACGGAATCAACGAAGACGCGGCTTTGAGACGATCAGCACCGGCATGCGTGTCTCCCATTTCAAGGCAACAGAAGAAAAACTACAACTCAACATGCAAGCCAGAGACAATATGAGCACGGAAAACAGCACTCCCAGTAAATCAATCATGAGGGATTTTATGCTTCCGGCAGAGTCTCTCACCAGGTTTTCATTACAGAGCCCCTTGAACTGCTCAAACTTCTGTGAAATGAGGAGTTGGGCGCTGCCGACTGCGCTGCGGATGGTCCCCAATACTACAAGTCAGACAAAGAATTCATTACCACAAACAGCACGTAAAATGCCTACGGGCATCAGATGAGTGATGCATCAAGACCGGGGAGGAAGTGACTGCACATCAAGTACAGTATTATTGTTATATAGTCATGAAATATTGATCTGAGCACTTAACATTCTGTGATGGCAAATGGATCGCTTAGATGATGTTTATTAACTCAATCTCAGGAAGGATGACAAATATCTATTCCGCTGCTTTCCACCGAATATTTGTATTGAAATGGAAATTCATCAGTCAGGTCTGCGGAGAGCTGCGAAGCCTGGTAATCTGATGGAGGCTCTCAAGTGAGTCGGCCCTCCACTCATTCATATTTCACCAAGCGCAATAATAGATCTGCCTAATGGCCCGAGTGGTATTCTGGGAGTTTTTCTCCCGCCTTTTTGGGGGTGATGAAAGTGAGCAAACAGTTGTGACTTAAGTACTTTTCTCAACATGTACAGATTACTGCGCAATCATGACCTCATCCGATCTCTGACCTTCCTCTGACAACTTGTTGTCTTTGGTCTCCTGCTCCATCTGTTGACACCAGCCCTCCATGCGGCCCGTTTCCGCCTGCAACAGCTTCAGGAACCAGTTCCCGTCACGGAGGCAAGCCGGCGTGCCGGCTTGTGACGAGTCTCCTTGGGCGTTGCAGTTTCCGCGCGCCAGGCTGGGATCCGGTGGTGGCAGTGACGAAGGATCCAAAGCCGGGTCCAGTGTCTGTGGCGGCGAGGTGGACATTCCCAGTGGAGTTGAGGTTTGTTTAAGAGAACGCTGTTCTGTGGCTTTGTCCTTCGCCTTGGATTCGTTAGAATTTGTGGTTTTGGGGCTGGTGCCGTTGGCTTTGTTGCTTTCCAAGGGTGCGGCTCCGTGGGGCTCCTGAGGCTCGGTCTCTGTATTTTGTCTGGAGGCCATGCTGCTGTCCCGGCTAAGACTGCACAGACACGCATAAAAATCAGTGTCTGACAGACACTCGGGTGGGTTAAAAAAAAAAAAAAAAAAAAAAAAAAAACAACGATGACATCACGCCTCTAAAACGGAATTTTCACTACCACAGAGCTGATGTGCAGTATCCTCGACTACACAGGAACACAGAGTACAGCGCCAGACATGCCAGCCAGCATCAATTGGCACCAAAATCACATAACGGAAGTGACAGGCGGAAAACTCCTCTGTTCAAAATTGGTCTACTTCATACATTTGATTAATACAAATGGTCAGTAAGTTTGACACAATACCACATTTTTAGGATTTTCATACATCATGATAATTGATCGTATGGTACTGTGGGGGGTTTTAATACCACTGATAGAATGATATCAGATGAGAATTCAAGTCGGACGCATCCTTTTTAAGAGCAATTAACTTAATTCTCAAGAAAATGTAACACTGCCATTCAAATACAGAACAATAAATAACACGGGTCAAATTTTTACAATTTTTTTTTTTTAACTGGCAATTCAAGTACATTTTTCCTACATTTTTTTGCACAGATTCTAATTCTGCCCGTGTTTTTTTTTCTGGAGCAAATCACCTTCTCATTAGGGCTGGGAATGAACTCGGTTGTGTCAACCACAAAAACGCATGCCACAAGATGTTTTTTAATCTTTTTAAAAAGACAAAGGCAAAATAGTTATTTGAAATTTAAATTGCTGTATATATATTAGTTTAAAAAAAAACTAGTCAAGCAATTCTCACAAAATAAAATGTTGCCAGTCTACATTAGGAAAAAAGGGTAAGTTTAAGACAATCTGATATACCCTGTGAGGAAACAAAATTTCATAGGGGTGTTTGAACAAGGCTTAATAAAGTATTTCAAGTACTGTGAAAATTCTGTTTTTAGTTTCAAAAGTCAAGTCTTCAACAATGTCCTATCAGACTCTTTCATGTCTTGTGATTTGATCACTTAGAGTGTACACTTACGGTCTGCCGTTCTCCACTTGAACTCCAATTGACTGGAATTTAAGGGGGGCAGTCAAGGGTAAAAGTTCCTCTCTTGGGTCCGGATGAAGGCAATCCACCTAATAATTTCATACAACAACACCGTTTTTGTTTGATTTATATCGAGCCACAAATAATATTTGAATTTCACTATTCAATATTGAACTTTATATGTGATAAAGTTGGAGATGATTTTCATCTCAACTGAAGGGTCAACAAAATCTCACCTGAATTCCAATGGAGGATAGCTTTCGTTTGGGTGCAGTGGGGGGCTGCTCCAAAGTGACGCCAGTGTTCAGGGTGTTCTTTTGGGGCTGAGCCAATGTTGAAGTGGTGGAAGAGGTAGTGGGTGGAAGGTCACGAGGAGCTGGAACAGGGGGTACAGAGGCTACAGCAGGTGCAAGGGAAGCGGCTGGGTCAGTCGTGGGAGCCTGCTTCCTCTTAGCCAGATCGCTGGTGCGGATGCTACAGAGACTCTCAGAGGAAGTGCTGCGTCCTGATTGGCTGTTGGCTTCACTGGCGTGGTCTTGTTGGTCAAGGTACGTGTCTTGGGCCGATTCTGTGCTGCTCTGAAGTGTCACCGAGATGAGAGGCTTGGAGGTGGTGCGGGGTGGGACTGGAGGTGGAGCCTTCCTACTGTTGACTGCAGACAGAAAAAAAAGAAAAGATTGCTCAGAATTGCTTATTCCTGATTACCAACGTCACTTTTAACAGCTCGGTGCTGAAACAAATCAGTTAAAAATGCAATCAATGTAATAAGACACAAGGTGCAAAACAAGAAAAGAAATTCCACCTATCTGAACAAAAACCTTCACTTGCTGGCTGCCTACCAAGTACAGCAAAAAGCTACCACTATTTGCCTGTCAACCTGCTGCTGGGGGTTACGCTCCACTTACATCAGTCTGACTCCGGGGATTGTCCTTTGCACGCCACTCCTGCACACCTAATTACCATCTATGCTCAAAGTTCTTTTCAAACCCAGGATGAATGCGTCCTTTTTAACAGTTTGCCCCATAAATAATGAATTTAACAGAGGATATTAGGCAGCTCAAGAGGTAAGAGAGGTTTTGGCCCCCTTGAGAGTCAAGAACGACGGCTGTTGAAATCCCTGTTCCTGGAGTCAAAACAACAGTGACTTATGGATTGGTCCCCCGATGTCATTCCCAAAGTACAAAGGGCTAAACAAATAGCAACACACAGTGCATAGATTAAAATGTCACTCGAGCTCTAGTGTATAACCTCAAGAAATTTGCATCTTCACCTGACAGGCACGTGTTTGGAACATGGGAGGAAGCCGAGTTACCTTGACAAAACGAGGCAATCTCCACACAGGATGGCTGGAACGCATATTCAAGCCAATCCATAAAAAGGTTCAAAATGTCACTCAGGCATTCGTCGCTTCGAAATTAAAATGGCAACTCAACACTGTAATTGGGAGGGCACTGCTCATCACCTAATAACAGGGAGCAGTAGCAAAGCCATCATTAAATTGCAGCAGACTTGGATCAAATGAAAAATGCCTGCAGTACTGCTGCCTGGAAAATCAAATAATCAAGTGTCAACAAGAGGCACAGTAGCCTACATTTTTGCACAAAATGTACATATCAATTTAAAAAGGCAAAAAAAGTTTCAGACATTTTCAGTAAATAATAAAAGGTATGCCAATTATTTTTCAGAGCGCACAGTTTTAAGTTTGTGATATCTGTCGCTGATAGTGCAGCCATTCGATCCAACGTAAATATTGAAAGAGGATAAATGATGATAGGAACCATAGAAGGGAAGTGGCACGATAAAAACTATTGTATCGTCTCTGCAATACATAATAATATCACAGAGTTACAGCCACTATTTAAGACTTGGTCTTGGTTGCTGTATCTAAAATGAGAGAAAAGCCCTGCCGTGTAATTATTTTATGGTGTTAAGTGCTTCAATCCCTTTCGACTATTTGATAAAATAATCGTTTTCGCGAAGTGAAACCCTGGCGTGTGACAAACGCGGAAGTGTAACGTCAATTCAAGAACAACAATGGCGCAGCTCGGTATGGAAAGTGCACAAAGCCAGCTAGAAATTGCTCCAGAAAGCGATTTTTCAAACCGAGGCATTTTGCAGAATAACTCCGTAACAATCACAAAGAGCAGTTAATGGGACAATCAACAATGCAGTACATTGGCTGACTGGCACTCGGCATTCCATAATTGACGTCACTCGCTGGACATTGCCGAACAAAAGCATTTTCGTTGTTAAGCGCGTTGCTGTGAGTCTAACTATGAATCGGGGTGGGTTAAAAAACGAAACTATACTTGAAATAGTTCTAGCTCTAAATATTACTCAAAAGATGGTTGGCCAAGTTTACTTCACTCTTGGGCCTTTAACTGGTGTCAATGGAAAATGTTAAGGCATAAAGACGGCTAAAATTTCCAGTGCATTTCCATGAATGTTTTTTTTTTCAAAAGCAAGTGCTCTAGTTTGGGTTTGGCAATTCTAGCCACCGCTGTCATTTTCATCCACCGTCAGAAGAATTGAATGAGTGTCAAATGAACGTCTTTGCAGGGGCATGGTTTGTTAGACATTTTCACATGGACTCATATCAAAGTGCACAAAGAGCCAGCTCACAATCCCATTGTAGTAGATCCTTTGTGAAAGTATGCATAGGAGTCAAGCGATAAAAGATATAAGGTCAGCAGTATTATGCGAAAATAATATGGCTTGCTTCCAACTGTGGACTGAAAGGCCAAAACATTGCAGAGTTTCTGACAAATAGAGGGAAAACCAATCATTCCCTCAGAACAACTGCAGCATAAACTGCGCCGAGAGAACATTATATTTCTCAACAAGGCAAAATGCAACTAAAATAGTTGACTTGCTACTGCTTGAAAGTTTTCTTTTCACCCCCGGTGAATTTAGTGTCAAGTAAACCGGCACTTACTGGTAAATCCTGTTGGACTTAAAGGAACAGAATAACCTGATCATGCAAATATATCAATTTCAGGGCGTGAAACCGAAACACAGGAGTGCACATGGCAGACGTGCCATTATTTGTTAATAATAGGTGTATGGCCTTTTATTATTTCAAACTTAATAACCGTTTCATCTTTGTATGAGCATTTGCGAAACAGCGAGCAGCAACTGACAGCAACAACCTAAACAATGCATCAAAGCAATAATAAAAAAATGTTTTACTCTAAAATTTTTAACAGAAAATCTTAGGTGACAGACACTTACATGTACATACTGTACATAAAGTAATTTGTGCAGTGACAACACCCAAACTCTGTTCCACAGACAAATTCAAATTGATTATAGTACCTATTACATACTACCCAGCGCATAGTGTAGTGATGTAAAAAATTGATTTGCAATTCAATAAGTACCGAGTTTTCAACCTACTTTACCTCATGACTGATGCATTGTAACTCTTAGGTCTAGGGATGGTCCCATCGATCGGTGGCCGATAATCGTGAAAAAAATGTGTGATCTGTGAATCCAATCAAAGCCTCTTAAGGCCAATTGATCACCCCATGTATGTAATTTTTCTGGGAAGGGGGTGACTTATTTCTCCATAAATTCTGTCAACAAAAGATTTGATGAAATTGACCATCTCCTCCATCCACAGTATGATTTCATGTTTTTAGACAGGTTAACATATTGCTAACAGTTAACTGGTCTCCCAACGTATATGTGTGAAGGTAAACTGCACCGTCAAGTTTCTGGCCACAAGCACAGTGATGTGAAACTAGTGATGCGCCTCCCATTCAGTCGAAAGCTGACCTCATCAAAGAGTGAGCGGAAGCATGTGTAATAGTTCAGGATGACTCATTGTGTCTCTCCATGGTGATACTCAAGACACACCACACTCTGAGATAAAGCCAGCCAATTCAATGAACACATTGATGGTGTATATATAGCGTAAAACAATTCATTCAATCCCAAAGTTCTCCCTGTGTCTGTGTGAGTTTTCTGTGATACTCCGGTTTCTTCCCACATTTCAAAAACCTGTAAGGTAAGTTAATTAGAACACTCTAAATTGGCCCTAGGTGTGATTGTGATTATGGCCGTGTGTGTGAATTGTTGTTTGTCAAGATGTGCCCTGCGATTGGCTGGCAACCAGTTCAGGGTGTGCCCCGCCTGCTGTGAAGACTGATGGGTTAGGCTCTAGCATACCCGCGACCCTCGTGAGGATAAGCGTTTCATATGTCAAAGTGGACAATAACAAAAGCTGCACTCCCAAAAAAAGAAAACAATCTCCATCAAGCTAACAGCTATTACTACGTTTTGAGTGCACATGCCTCTCTGGTGGTCAGGCGAGTTGTTTAAAAGGCACCTAGGACTTTAAATTGCTCCAATGCAAAGCACAAACTTTCAGTGTACACAAAGCAGGAAGCTGAACATTATTAATTCAGTATGTAACAATAACAAGGAAGATGCGTTCGAAAGTTCTCCATTAACGGCAAGGAGTGAAACGTGATTTACGTTTTTTTCATCCGTCCTGGGATAACACCATTTTTTCCACATCCAACGCCAAACTTTACTATTCACCAAATTAAATAATGACAGCATTAACATATCTGAACGTTCGGGTTTAATAGCATTTGGCGACCGAGCTCAAATAGTCAACACACACGCACATCTATGGAAGTCACGATGGATGGATGGCAAATGATAAATACTAACCAAATTATTAAGATCGAGATGAGCGAGTCGTTGCATGTGTTGACGCCTGACATCCTGTTAGCTTTGTGCCGTGCTCTCGAGCCCGCTCCTGTCACGGTGTGCTGCCTGTTTCCACGTAGCCAGGCGATTCAATGTTGAACAACTTCAAGCGGAGGCACCCAATATCGGTGATAAAACACACCCACGAAAAGCGGCAGCGCCACGTTCACGCCACGCTGACAAGGGCGGCCACATTACTGCCAGCATCTCCTTCCTTTCTTCACCCACGTTAGCTAGCTACGCCAAACCTACAATGCAATTGAGGTTAACCCCGGTTAGCGTGCTTCTGCTAACGCGGGGGATTTCATCAAATCTCCCGAATGCAAACGTCGATTGAGGAGAAAGCAATTCAATGACCTACTGTGTCAGCGGCGGGTGGAAAAGCGTGACTTTGTGTCCATTCTTGAAACAGACGAGAAGAAACAGACAGAGGAAACGAGCGCTGCCATTAGATACACAGCTACGCTGTGAAAGAGGATTTTGTAGTTCACGCCCTGCGTCGAGGATTGGCGTGCACGTCTTTGCTGGAATTATTTCCCGAACAGCGATTGGACTGTGTCATAAGTATTTTCACCGATGAAAACAACCATTGCTTTAACTGTCACCGATGAACACAGCTATTGGGTTAATTCTCATTGTGGCGACCCCTCAACGATAAATGAGTTTTCGTTTGTCCCAAACGTCGCGGGAACCGACCCACCCGAGCCTAATGAATTTCGCACGCGCAGTCATTATCGATCGACATATTCAGAATATAATTTTTTAGCTTTATACCTCATTAATCTTTTTAGGCAAAGACAATTATCTACATGATTCGACGCAGTGGATTAGGTTCTGTAACCTCTCACTAACCCCTCATCAAAACAAAAAGTCTCCTAGTCACACACAAACCACAAGCTTGCGTAGCAACATGCTGCAGGCTTGTGCAAGCCGAAGAGTAGTAATACAGAAATAATAGGAATAATACCATGCATTCAGAAAGGTACGATTTGCAATTGATACTGATCTGTTGATTATATTAAGCAAAAATCTGTACTATTATGATTGCTTGGGAAATCGTGAATAGGCTATCAAAAGTGTCTGCCATTTTGGATGAGATCATGCAAACTATTTGAAATGGATCTTGTTTTATTTATATTATCGAAATAAGTACGACATTTTGTTTGGAAAAATTCAAATTATTCATACTGACACAAAACAGACAGGCAGTCACACATACATGGATGACAAATACTGTACAGGTCATCAGGTAATCTCATACTGCCCCAAAGGCTCCAGCCATATGAACTGTAATATGATAATTCATAACCCAAAGCTATTGAATGTAATGGGTTTGTTATCTTTTCAGCAACTACAAAACAGCATTATGTAATCTACAACATAATTATGAAGACATAATTGAAGACTGCCCTGAAATCAAACAAGTCACTGTTTAAAAAAAGGCAAACTTCAAAACTTTTGACTCTCAAAATCACAACATGCAGATTATATTTAAGTGCCGACTGATCAACGAAACTCATTTAAAAGAGGTGTACACATTTAATAGTTTTAGTTAGTCCCACTGCTTTACCATGTTTTTCATTTGTATTACTCATTATAATAATGAATTAAACTGACACACTGCTGTATATTTGTTGGTTACATATATATGTATATATATATATACACACACACACACACACACACACACACACACACACACACACACACACAGTATAAAGATATAAAAACTTTTCATATAAAATAATTCCCACAATGACTGATATTAAAATTCTGTTAAACAGGTTTCCAAGAAAAATGTTTTGTACCTAAAAAATGTATTGTTGTAATCCATTGCAACAATGTGCACTGTGCATAGTAAATGAAAAAAAGCCGATTTAAATGATTCAATTATAATGTAGATTATTAACATAAAAGTTCAACAAAAATTGTATTTCCCCAAAAAATAAATAAAAAAAGGTTATATGTGAATGAATTTGATTCGAATTTAAAACAACTGAGCTGTACTAAGAAAGCTGATTGTACTTGAAACGTACAAAATGTTCTGATTTACCAAAAAAATTATATGCTGTAAGCACAGCCACGATCTTATTTCTAATGTTTCATTGTGTTTATTCAGTGATTATTTGATTTATTCTTACCTATAAATAAACAATGCACAGAATTCAGTATAGCGCATTTCATAATGTGGTTATTGAATGGAACATGATATCCTCTCTTTCACTGTTGTATCACAAGTTTGGGTTGAACAATACTCACTGGTGTTTGAGTTGTAGGTCTTGGCGGTGGGCGGTGGTGAGTCGGAGTCCACAGAGGCCGTATCTTCATCCTGGGAGCAACCAGCCTGGATGGCCCTCAAGTAGCTATGGCTGCGCGACCTAAAGCAGGTAGCCGAAGGAAGGTCCAAGGCCTCCACTGCCTGTGATTCCCCTTCACAGTGCGGAAGAGAGTGCCCAAAGCCACGCCCGCATACCTGAAAGATGGTGTGCAGACTCACACGCTAAGGGCAGAAGGTGGACTGAGAAATAAGCATTAACTAGCTACACCGTCATAGACATTTTGCTTGGGTTTCAGGTATGCGTTGATGAAAATGCAACATTTTGCTTACTGATGTTATTTAGCATCAATACTGATTGTACACTGTGCCCGGTGTTGCTGGGAGGGTAAACAATAATTTAGTTACTAAAAAAAAAGTGTGACGTGCCAAACTAGAGTTGGTTAGTCATTGGATGCTGTATTATTCTGACTCGAGAAACAGCATGCACATTTATGATAAAAACCGTGAGCAAGAACATATCCCCGTTCACTTTGGGTGTTGGACTGGTCACCACTCACGAGTCAATTGCCATCCATCTCTAGGCAAAAGAAAACAATCAATTTCAACTCACATTCATACCTATGGACAGTTTTCATACATGGCAATTTTCCGCGGATCCGCGGAAATCCGCCGTTTTATTTCTGAAATTGATCATTTTTGTGAATCGTCTAAATCCGTTGAGAAAATTTTAGGGGCGGTCAGGTACCTTATCGTCGAGTTTTCACGAGCTCTCCCGAACAGTCTCTCCGTTTTCC
This sequence comes from Hippocampus comes, assembly GCF_001891065.2. NCBI lineage: Eukaryota > Metazoa > Chordata > Actinopteri > Syngnathiformes > Syngnathidae > Hippocampus > Hippocampus comes. The sequence goes on from NW_017805983.1 coordinate 5,819,116, forward strand.
GTTTGTAAACAGCCCTGCGATTGGACGTGTATGAAAGCTTCAACTAATCAGATCACTGAAGGCATTATTTGTTGCGGAAGTCTTAGCTCGATTATAAACGGCCCAGCGATTGGTTAACTACAAGCGATTGGACCAATCAAATTGCATGTAACATATTGTTTTACCTGATTCATGGCGGCCTGTTCGTCTCGCAAATTCATTGTTCTGGGATCGTTTTGAGCGGAATTATGAAAATTTTGACGAAAGATCAGGAGTCTTTAATCCTAGAAATTGACTCAAATGTCAAGAATAAATT
>NW_017805983.1:5819941-5879735 GCF_001891065.2 Hippocampus comes
TTTTTAGTTTTGATTTTGAGCAGCAAATTTGGAGTTACATATTGGTGCTCACCAGGAATGCATAGGCAAAATTGCACAAATTTTCACTTGAAAGAATAGTGGCGATCTTGGGATTTTTTTCTGTTCAATTTTCAAACTGTGTAAATTTAATACACTTCATCTTCAGCATGTTTAGTGCCACTTTTGTAAGTAACCACGCCCCCGTCCAGGCCACGCCCCCGTCCAGGCCACGCCTCTTCCGCTTTTTTCATTACTCGCCATTGCCATGTATGAGTTTTAGAGACGGGGCCAGATTTCACACGGTCTCATTTTGCGAGTGGATTGAGACAAGATCATTTCAGTCTTTTATGTGTGAATGTACAATGAGTGCCTTGGCTCAATGAAGATTGGGGAACACTGGTATAAAGTCCAGTCTCTGACACACACACACACACACACACACACACACACACACACACACACACACACACACACACACACACACACACACACACACCTGAACGGCGGGTCCTCTGGTTAAAGTAGCGGAGCAATGGCTGAAATCTTTCCGTCCGTGGCCCGGTGATGTCTCCAGTGGGCTCACCAGGCAGTCTAAGTTGTCGAGGCTCCGATTTGTGGACAGCTCTTTTAGGGAGGGCAGGGAGCTGTGGAACAGAGTTCAATAATCAGCTTTTAAGAGGACATTCAGAGAGCAGTGCAGAGAAAATTGGTTTTATATCCAGGAGAAACTTGAAATCCTACTCCAAAGTTCCTCTGGGTATTTTTAGATGAGAAACGGAGATATGTGAAGAGTGACTGAGTGGGTTTAAAATAGCAGTGCAGAGGAAACATTCATTTGTGAGGAATTAAGCTTCATATGTCATTATTTGACTTGTCATAGCTCGCAACTATTTCTGGCAAGTTTCCTCTGTTCTGGACTGAAAAATTGGCACTTGTGTTCGTGAAATTTCTGTGCTCCGAGCAGGAGGGGACTTGAAGGGTTACCACCACTTTGCATGTTATGCAAAAAAGGGCTTCATAACAAGGGAAGTCTTGTGAAATGGGGAATGTTTGACCAAAAACGATGCTGGGTAGTGGGGGTAGGGCAAGTGAGGTGGGCTCGGGTCATTGGCCATATAACCTGCCCGTGGATTGCACTGACCTCAGATGCTGCATAGAGCATGCACTCTGTAGTGGAGACCAAAGAAAATCCTCCCGCATGAGAGCGTAGCAACGAGGCCTGTCGGTGTGGACGAAGGGGTAAAACACATGGCAAAAATTCACCTATCCTTGTTTTATTCCAACAATACAAATGGGTTTCGATGACGTATTCTCCTTTAGCTAGAGCACAATCTGAACAGTTGAAGCAGCATGCCCCTATACAAGCAACAACTTCCATTTTTGACGAGGTGTTGCCCCCTGCTGTCTATTTTTGGAAGACCTGTGCCACCCGAGCTTTGAGTCAATTTCTGCTGGAATGTGGAGTGCTAGATTAAATTGGAGATCTATGAAGATGACCTCTTGTACTGTGGGACTCACTTGCATGCAGGTGGAGGAGGCTGCTGCTCACTGAAGGACTGCTGAGTGGCCTTCAGATAGCTCTGGCGACGGGCTGCAGATTTGGGAGAAGGTTTGGGGCTACCCTCCGAGTCATCGCTGCCCTCCATGTCTCCCATTGCTTTCACATAGCTGCCACTGCGCATCCTTCGACATGGAATTTCTGTTCCTTTGGCTCGGCCGGGGCCTAACGTGCCAGCCCATTCACCTAGTGGAACCTGAATTGTAGAAACACATTTTCATTTCGGACTTGTCGATGCAATCCAGAAATCTGCATTCGTCCTTAAGATGTTGCTTAGTGTACTTTGGGTTTGTTGGGACTTTTTGTGAAATATGACTATGGGCTTGAAATATAGTTGTGGAGGCTAATGAAATGAAGATTTGTAACTAAAATGATTGGATACAGGCATGTTGCGGGGTGAAAACCAGCATTGACGAGTATGCTAAACACAAATAACTTTAAATTGAAGAATGAAGATGAACTCACTGGTACGCCTACCTGAAGGAACTGGTTGGCCAGATCCTGGTGGCATGACTTTGTTTTTAAAAGGGTCCTGTTGACTGTAGCCGAGCCTTTCTGCAACACTTGTCGGGCCTGATTAAAGGTGAGATTGGACCAGGATCCCCTCTTCACTAGCGTATCATCCTTGCTCCGAGCTATTCCTTCCCCGTCCTTGGATCCAACCTTTGATACGGGACACCCCAGGAGCTTGAGGTCACTGCTGCTTTTTGAGGACTTGAGAGAATGTGCAGAAATGGTGTTGTAGCCCTGTGAGATATGTCTAGGGTGGGCCTGGATGTCTGATATCGCTCTACCAAGTGTCATCATACATAATGGGTTGCGGTAACCAACAGCAACGGTGCCGGCTTTGGTAGTATCACTGTCAAGAGTGTTGTCTGAGCTCCACAGGCCTAATGCATTTGCCCTTGATTTCTGCTTTTGTCCTTCAGTCTTAGCCCTATCTTTACTCTTGCTCCGGTGGGGGGGTCTACCGCTGTCCTCACTGGTTCCGGTGATTGCATTTCCTTTTACGGAAGCGTTTTCCAGGGATTGAGATTTAGCAAAGAGCTTCTGCACAGAATGCATCAGGTGGCGTATCCGTCCTGGACTCTCACTCCGTTGTTTCGACATACGTCCTCTGTGAAATTGCAAAGTGCTGAAGCCGTCCCGCTGCAGGGGCAGATGCCGTTCCAGTTGATCCAGGATGTTGGATGGTAACCGATTCATTTTGGCTGCCGCTGCAGAGGAGATGGTGGCTGATCCACTTGTGATCATGGGAGTGCCAGTGAGACCCAAGCCCAGGCCCATGCCTGTTGTCACAGAGGTGGATAGTGTACCTGCCCTGCTGCGCTGCCCTGCTCCCACACTGCCTGCCATACAGCCTTGGGGACAGTCTGACTGCTCTGTCTGCGGGGTGAAGTGGAGACGAGGGAAGGTGCTGCTGTTGGACATCTGGTTGAAAGGCAGAAGGCAGTCTGGAGCTAAGGCGGTTGGGCTAGTGGGAGCATACTGGTGGAAGTGAGGATCCAGGGTGCCATAGTGCTTGATGGTTGGGCTTAACATGAAGGAGCAGTGAGGATCAGAGGTCAAAGGGCAGAGAGCTTTCTGCGGGCACCCTGCTGGCTCACACGAGTCAGAGAGATGTCGACTGCGGTTGGCTCCTAACCCTTTCATGGTGGCCGGCGGGTTGTCTTTAGAGCATGGCGGCTGTCACTGCAGGACCTGTAGTGCTCATCCTGCAATTAAGGGAGATCTGTTATTGTGGCTTTTTATCAAATATGCATTCTAAAAGATTGATGCTAGTTTGTACAATTTACCTATGGAGATTCTGGCGTACACAGCTTGAACAAAGTCTCCCAAGAAAATTACAGAATGTAATTGAGCCAAACAATAAAAAATATATCTACTTAAATACCACCAGAGGGAGTTTGAGGTCTCAGGACAGGGATTTTATATAAACACACCTGATATATTAAAATGCAAACATACATTTTAAAAGAGATAGAAAAGAACATCAAGCTCTATTGTAAAACATTAAAAAGAAGCTACAATCGTATTTTTAATTAAGTAGGAATGTTTACCCACAATCCTGTTCTAATGCTTCTTGTTGTTGAGCTGATTTATAGTGATGTATATGTAAATCAGCAGAATATTGAAGATGTTCCTCTCCAAAGTAGGAATTGAACCTTGTCCATACAGCCTACTCCTTTCATCTTAAATACAATTATTTTTGTCTTTTGTGGTGACTCTGAACTCTGTCTGAAGTATTTGTTAACTAAGATGGTCACGGGGAGTCTTCGCTAGCAAGACAACACAAAGTCATTTAACATTTTCACTTGATGAATGTGATGGTGATTTCTTGTGAAAAGTGAACAGGCATTCGGTATGCAGATTCTGTCTTGTGGGTGCTGGAGAGATGATCCACGAAGGAATGGGGGAGGGCAGGTCAAGCATTTTGATAAACCAAATTGTGAAAACAAATAGATTGGGCTACATTTCAGTCATGCTTGTGAAAGTCGTTTTCCAACACAAGCCCTTCTCCAATTATGTCAGCACATCAACTATAATACTATATCATCATCGTCGCACCAAACCAGAAGGTTACACACCACAAACGAGACGATCTGGAAGGCAATAAAAACAAAGAGCTCAACTACAGTGCCATGTCCTATCACAGAGCTTCAGATTTTTAAAGCCTTTTGGTGGAATCATATTTCATCAATTTTAGAAAAGCCTCATAATTCAGCCAGCAAATCCAGGCTGCATTTGCATTTGCACTCTAACAGATGCTGTCTGTATCATAGTGGAGTGAGTCACTGATCCGTCAATGGTGAGAGCCCTGTTGCCACCGCCGGCATGAAATCTTGCCTGGGAGCTGAATGTGATGAGGCACACACATTTTCCCAACACTATTGCTTTGTTACCTCTCACAGCTCTTTGACCTCCCATGCAATCTCCGTTGCGCGGGAGCAGCCACTTACGTGAGTCAGTGTTCCTGGATGGGCACAGCAGTGTGCTGACAAAATGCACCACCAGCGTTTTACAATATCGCCACATGCTGTATCTCATCCACTCCAGCTGACTGCATCCCCTGCGAGTTGGCGTCCTGCAGGCGCCACTGCTGACACACTGACAGACACCGACCTACACACTAACACGCAGATATTGCTAACCTTACGCCCACCCACCTACTGCACTGATGAACCCTCGTCAAGTGTTGAACATCACGGGGCCAAGATGAGAAGTATATGAATGTTCAACGTTGGAAGCACCTTCTCACAGGTCCAAAGCATTTTTTTGCACAATGGAGGGCAGCAGGCTTCTTCATAACAACACGGTGAATGAAATGGATTGTGTGTTGGTAACGGCGGCTTGTAAAACTCAATATCTGGCTCAGAGAATCTTTCACATTCAGTTCACTGGATACTAGGGAGTCACTTATTGATGCACATGTGTCTCATTGAAGCCTATCATCAAATGACAATTAATATAGCTTAGAAGGTGAGTGATAAAAATGCTCCCAAAAGTATGAAACAAAATGTGTTTGTTTTTTTTTAATGGTGGAATCACATTTTGACTGTAAAGGCACTGGACCTCAATCATAGGAACTTCATAATCTGCAAGGGATCAGTAAAATAATCAGTTCGGCTCGAATGTCAAACTTATTTTTTTCTGTGAAATTCAACACTGTAACAAGAAGCACGCACAATTAAAATATTTTTTTAATGATTGTATTACTGCCCTAACTCAGCTGGGATAGGCTCCACCACACCCACAAACCCTCGAGAGCATAGAAATACAGTGGATGGATGCTGATTGTTTTATTTAAATTTTTGTCTGTCTTTTATGTTCAGAACTTTCTTGCAACACCTTCGGTTGTTGCTATACTGCAGTATAAAGTTGAGTGACATTTACGACACTTGAATTATGAAAGGTATTTCAATGTTTTTAAAAGTCAACACAATTTTAGTTTGACACCGCTTTTCTACAAGATCCACCTGCACGTCAAACTTTCAATCGAGGTTCCGTGCACCCAAACTTAAACTTAAATCATGTTGGAGACCCCTGAGACAAACAAATCAATTTTGCTCATCAATAACTCTACTATTCATCTTGATCATCTAAAATAGACATACATACCGGTATATTTTGAATTATAATACTGTACTTGATGTTTTTGGTCCCATTCAAGGTGACTCAGCTGGGATAGAGGGTGTCGCCAAGTGCCCTCCACCGACGACAAGTCTTTATTGATTAAAATCCGTTTTCATCACCACTTTCTATTTGGCAGAAACTGTCCACTGATTTCACATCATTGCACTGTGTCTTTGTTGTGATACTGTATTAGAATAACTACTGTTTTTATTTATCATATCTTTATTTCTGGAGCCATGTACCTGATTTTGCATTATAAATTAAAATAAGCAGTCTTATATCAACCGATAATAATAATGTTAATTTTAATACTATTCATCAAACTGTTAGCATGGAGTCGAGTAAGTTCAAAGAAGCAACATGTAAAATATGTTGCAAGTCGATTAATTTGTTAAATGTGCCCTGTAGGCTTTTTTAGCGCTGAAGCAAGAAAAAGACAAACGACAAGATTAAAAAATAATAACAAATCCCACTGAGATTATTTTTCAACAGAGGTTTGCCATGTAACAAATGCACTTTGACACAAAGATGATCCTCCCAGGGCCAGTGAAAGTAGTGCTCCTTTTTCACAGTCACCATCATTGGTCCATTGGGAAGTGCATAACGCCACGCAGCCTTATGATGACATATAGCTCGCCTGATAACAAGCAGAACCAAGAATACCGGAATGTGTCAGTCGCCCTGCAGCACTGTAATACATGTCTCAAGTGGTCACGCGGTCCCCGACAACCACCCCCACCTCTCGCCTCTAGTGATGAGCAGAAGTGAAGAGAGTAAAATATCGATTCTGCTTTTGCTCCTTGTTCAAAGGGTGAATATGTAGCAGCTTTGTTTTGAATCGTCTTTCTCAGAGCCATTTCTAGTATTGACACTATGTATCAGTCCTTTTCCTTAATTAGTATCCTACTGGTTTTCAAATGTTTCTATTTGTATCCTCTTATGGCAGAGCATTGGTGTCTTGTTTTTGCACCCAGTTTAACAGCCTGTGAATCGGTGGCTCTTTCCCAACCGATCTTTTATAAGTACATGGTCCAGATTTATGGTAACGGATACTTGAGATGAGCCATGCGTTCTCCCCGCTGTGCTTTGAGAAGCTTCTAATAGCTTGTTGGTGATGTCATCTGTGCTTCCTGCTTATCAGATCAAGTGTTGTTCTTTGCAGGCTTTCGAAACCACAGAAAATCTCTGCGACAGCACGATTTGCAACATGTCTGCTTGCATACATACATCTGACCACAATACTGTCTCAAATAAAATGCCTTTACAAAGAATAATGTTAAGTTTTTGTAAAAAAAAAAAAAAAATCATAACTAATTTTCACTACACTCAAGCTGCAAAATGATCAGTTTCAGTCAACAATGTGCTGTACCTGGATCTATTTTATTGACTTGGAAATGTACAAAAACAAAAACACGACATCCACAAAATGGCGGTTGACACAAATGAGAATTCCACGGATACTATGTGCGGAATTACATCTATCAATTTGTTTTCAATTTTGTTGCCAAATGGCATCAATATTGGTTCGAGTACGAGCTATCCACGTTTGAATGTCAAATTTAATTTATATCTACATAGACAAATGTTGTTCATCCATTTTCTGAAGAATTTGTCCTCATTCGGGTTGCACGTGAGCAAGAACATATCCCTGTTCACTTCGGTGGTGGACTGGTCACCACTTACCAGTTAATTACCATCCATCTATAGGCAAAAAAAATCTATTTCCACTCATATTCGTACCTACGGAAAGTGTTAAGAGTCAGGGCCAGATTTCACACTGACTCATTTTGCGCGTGGATTGAGACAAAATCCTTCCATTTTTTTGTGATGTGTGAATGTAGAATGAGCTGGCTCAATGAAAATTGGGGAACACCGGTATAATAGCTGAAAAATAATAGCCATTTAAAATATTTTACCTGGTTAATACGTTTTTTGTTCCCTTAAACTCAGCTCACAGTGTCAGCACATCTGTAAGTTGTCACTGCCATCCTCACGCACAATTGTAAATTTTCATCCGGGAGGTGACGTGCACAATGTTTATTTTTAAAATACTTCATTTAGCACCCAGGATTAAACGTTCCGTTTCCTTGAGAAACTTCTCTTGGAATTGTAATGGTCGGTTTTCTCCCGAGACAACTTTTTATCATCTGTCCGTGGGGGTCTGCTAGCAGCTACTTATTAACGTACATTTCATGCCTTGACCTGTCGCAGGAATTGAGCAAATCAGTTTCTTCTTGCACTATTTCAAGGATTGTCAGCGTGTGGCATTTAAAGAGAAAGAGGAGCCGATTCAATTGCTGGCAAATAAAGTCAACTGCGTTCACACCCACAACACTGCAAAACGCCTTTTTCTTTTGTTGTAAATCCACCACACTGTGCCCGCTTGTACCCATCTGTGAAAATACCAAAACAATTATTTAGACTGCACAACGTGTAGACTTGCGTTGGGGCACAAAAAATAGTGCCCTAAGCAGGGTATTTTGAGGGACACATTGTACATTCATATTTATGTTAAGAATAAATGGTATTTATAATCCATTGAGCAGAATTCCCTTCACTACTTTTTTGGCTCTGATAAAAAAATCACAAAAAACTCAATCTTTAAGTAGTCTTTTCTGTGAATACTCATTTACTCAAGGAAATGTTGGGAGGACCATTTTTAATTGTGTCATATTCTAAAATAACATTACTCCTACTTGAGTGACATTTTCGATGACCCGCCTCCTGCCCTTAGTGTAGCTTTGCATAACAAAATAAAACGGCATCCACAAAGTTCACATTCTCCAAAAAGTCTCATCCTAAATGGTATCTGTCAGAATGATCAATGTAAATCAGGGTCTAATATGCCTGAAGGTAAAAAAAGTATCAAGAAGATATTTTGACTAGTAGCTGCAAAGCTCCCAATATCCGTTCATTCAAACAAGGTTTAATTACCACGAGCCATATAAATAGCACTGGGATGCTTTTTTCCTGCAGTGGGGATTCAACTGCCAAATGTCGGTCAGTCGTGTTGATAGAGGAGCTAAGAGGTTAGAAGAAAAAAAGTCTTACTTCTTATTCCTGTCATTGATGATATCAACAGACCAAAAAAAAAACCAACAAAAAAAAGAGATAGTGCGTATGTGATGATGCCACTTTATCAAACATGTTGCTCTGAATGCAAAAAAACACTGAAATATTCAGGGGTAAATGGAAATTGGATGCTCATCAGTGCTTTGCCCATTAAAGCAATCCCAGTGCGCACCTCACCCTTGTTCACCTCTGCATGCACTGACGTGTAATTACAGAGAGGTTATACTTTTCCCTCAGGCCATTTACCATCCTGACTGCACGCCTTCTGCTTTCTTTCTAACACGCTTTTGCGCTTTGACATTGCCCGGCCACACAGATCCATTGCGAGTCGGAATAATGCCAGTATTAATACTGGCCAAACACGGAGCCGTGCAATTGGGTATGAGCAGCAACACTCGATTAAATAATATGATCTCAAATACGTCTCTATTTTTGTGGCCCCATGAAGCACAGAGCAAAAAAAGCAGTGCAAATGCTGCGATCCGTGATTAAATGACTCTTGAAGTTGTGCTGGTCCCGGGCGAAACAGGACATAATTTAGCCAATAAGCTGCATGCATTTCCCTGCACCGTCACGTGCGGTTGTGTCATGCATGCTGAACATGAAGAGCCTGGTGTGAACACTCTCACACTAGCCATGTATTGCGCTCCACACTCGACCCCCAGGGAGTTATTGCATGCCATCGGTGATAGCTGGCAGCGTGAATCCTCCGCCAGTGCTCGTTTTAAGAGGCTGTCAGAGCTTTAATGGTCTTTAGGGGCTCGGCCTTAAATAGGAAATGCTTTGGTCTGTTCTAGAAAGAGAGGCAGAGGAGACAATAGTATTCGATAGTGAGCAGCACCATTTGCCTTTTTTTTGTTTGTTTTTTTTTTGCTTCCAAACTGTTGGGGCTAAAGCTGTGCAAGCTGGATTAAATTGGATCAGTTTTATGTTGAGCTGTTGCGGTTTATCCTTCTCCATGCATGCTGTGCCCCCTATTTCAACTGGCCCTAAATTGTCTGCTGCCACACACGCTATAGTAACACACAGCAAAATGATCCAATTGTTTCGACATTTTTAGGCTTGCATTCTCTCTGGTGACAGATTAGAATTGCGGAATATCATTTTCAGAACTCAACAACCTCAACTAATGATGTCACATCCAGAACAAAACGTTCTAATTTAATTGAGCAACATCAAAGGTATCCACTTCTATTCGCATAATCTCAAGAGCTTTGCCTCTATCATACTCCAATCTGGGATCTCACATTAAACGGATTTCTTGGAGATTGCCACACACAAATCCTATGGGAGAGATCTCCAGCTGCTTAAATTGGAACCCAGCACTCAAGACAAGAGTGCTGGGTTCCAATCTCACTGTAGCATGAGGGGAATTAGAGCATCAACAGTCGGCAACCAGGATTTAGGACTGGCTGTGTATACCGTATGGCCACCATGACTGTTACCTCTGCAGGAGTATCAGCTGTGATCAAAATCATCTCCGATCCACTATATAGTAATCAATATCCAATGAACCCCTATTGTTCATTGGATATTGTGTGATATTGGGATGTTGTGTTCTGCAATTCATGTTTAACCCATATTTAATTGAATGCACAACAAAGATAAGATATTTAAATGTTCAAACTGCTAAACTTTACTGTTGATTTTAAATTTTCTCTGACAAGGCATATCTGTGAGTGCTACTCAAATATTCGTTTGCAACATGTTGGTGGAACCATCACCAATGAAATGAAAGCGTAGCCTATTTGAACACAATTCGTTGCGAAATGTAAACCTAACCTCCGTCAGTCACAATTGACAATACTGAGATAATATGCAAACAGTGAAGTTCGTTCTTCTTTAAGTCCCCCCCCCCCAAAAAAAAAGTTATCAGTAACAGTGGCAACGTAAAATGGCTGCCCTCTGGCTTGAGCCAAGAGGAGACTATTAATAGACCATCAATAATTTTTCTGATGCACTTACATGTGTATTACACAAGGATCAACTGTGCAAGTCACGCTTTTAACAAAGTCTACTTGGCACCCAAATTGGAAGTGATATCTTCATTTTGAAATGCCAGCGATAAAGGAATCAATTTTACTGATCAATCACAGTATAGTATTCATCCTGATCATCCAAAACCAGATAAACATACATTTTGAAGGGCTTTTATCAAAATATTTCAGATTTAATTTTTTGTCCCATTCAAGATGACGCAGCTGGGTAGGAGGGCGGCATCCTATAGTGCCCTCTCTTGACAAGCCACCATTGGTGTTGCCAAGCAGACCATTAAGTGTGCTTGGCAATTGCCTGAAGATGGCTGTATCGCACGTGGTTTTAAATTACTCATAATTCCGAGTTGCACCTATGGCAGCAGTGGCAGCAGTCATTGCATTCGTTCATTTTGTGTCACACAGTTGATTAACAGATTATGCCAATCATGTGGGACAAGTGGAAAATACAGTTCATCTCATTAAAATGGAAAGAAGTCATAAAGTAAAGCCAAGGATTTGCTTTTGCAGTCAGAAAAAACGAAAAGTTGTGAGCGTCAGTCCTGATGGATTGTAAAATGCTGTAGGACAGAGACTGAAACTGGGTCCGTCTCCTGGGTATGGTATTCTTGTCACCCTGAGGTCTGTTCGGCACAGACTCAGAAATGTGTGAAAATGTGCACGCAGCTGCTGACTTCGAGCAGGCAGCGCAGCCCTGACAGTTGTACTCGCCGCTGTGTGTTGATTTGGAGATATATATATTTATATATAAAAATATATTAACCAAGAGCTAGGATAAATTGCATTTTTAAAAAAGTCTGTACTCGTGGCCTTAAAAAGCTGATCTACTCCACACATTCATCAGATGATTTCATTTGCCTTTCGAAATAAGTGACACTCATCGAATAGTTAACATGATCGTGTGAGCACAGACATTCCTTCTCACGCTGTTGGCAGTTCAGATTGTGTGGCCGAGTCACAATGCTCGTTCGTGACAACAATGGTAATTGGACACGCCAAGCATCGTGTCATCACAGAGCTATTGCACCAACGAGGCGATACTGTGCTCCTGTATCAACAAAAACAAGTGAAAAAAAAAGATCCAAATGTACAGAGTGTTATATTTAGCACAAATGAAAAAAAAAAAAAAAACCTGAAAACGTGCATCCAAAGCTCCTTAAGAGATTTCAGTTATTGTGAAGGTTATCCATCTTGGGCCATCTTTATGAGCCTTCTGTTCTTTACATAGAAGCCTGCCTTGTGTTGACAAAGGGCCGTTTTGCTCTGTTGACGCAAAAGTCTTTTTTTTTTTTTTTGAGTGCTTGGACTTGCCCACCTTTTCATTTATGAGGATTCTCTTGCCAGACCTCTGACACTCCCACTGCGCACAAGATGTGAATGAAGGTGAAACAAAATCACAGAGGCGCAAATCATGGGCAGTGTAGGTTGTGTGCAAATCTCGAAAATCGAAATGTACTTGACCTGTAACTGACATTGAAATTTTAAAATGCTTTATGGAGCAGATACTTGACATGTACTTCAAATTTGAACGAGAGCATGCTTTTTTTTCACTGAAAAAAATAAATCTGATTTTAAAAAAGTACCGTAAATAAAACAGCATACAAGCCTTATGACCGCATGTGTGTTTGAAATTCCATCAATTAAAATGAGGGTGAGCTTACTGTAACAGACGTGAGTTAAAGTTCATGACTATTTAAAAAGAAATAGCATATCTTCCTACATGTATGAATGATTTTAGTGCGTGTGTTTAGTTGTACAGTAACCTCCACCTGAGGTGTCATTAGACAGCTTAAAGCACATTCAGAGAGGGCCGAAACACATCAGGTAACACAGCTAAAATTATTTATGACCCTTGTGAGAAGAAGCAGTACAGAGGAGTGTGTTTTGCCTTACTCGAGAGTACCGGTAGGCAACTCCGGTCCTCGAGAGTTGCAATCTGCTTGTTTTAGAAGTTTCCCTCTTCCAACACACCTGATTTAAAAGGTCAGGATCCTTATAAGGCTTCTGCAGAGCTTGTTGATAAGCCGATCATTTGAATGTGGTATGTTGGAAGAGGGAAACCTCTAAAACAAGCAGGCCTGTGGCTCTCGAGGACCGGAGTTGCCTTCCCTTGCCCTAACTAAGATATCATTCAGAAGACAATATCCAACTTGCATCCTGCCAAGAACACGAGAGGAGAAACTGATGCTGCAAAAGTGCAAAATGGACAGACATAAACAGACTGTAAATGTGTGCTCAAAGTTCTGGTTGCATTCAAGTTGTCACATGGACAACCGGCAGAAGAAAGTGTAGACTAAACATTTGTTTCCTAGCTACCTTCCTCGATAAGGAAATGTTGGAACGGAAGACCAGATTAAGCACGGCTGCGTGCTAAACCTGTGACCGGAGTAGACTACGTTTCCCAAAGTAGTGTCGGTGGGAAGGACACTCATTTACCAGATTGATGGGCCACTTTATTGCCTGCCACCTCTCCTCCGTCTCCCCCGTCATCCCATCCTTGCCACGGTCTTGCAGAGCCATTTCCCTCCTAATCTGGCCTCTCTCTCTCTCTCTCTCTCTCTCTCTCTCTCTCTCTCTCTCTCTCTCTCTCTCTCTCTCTCTCTGCTGGCTCCCAAGCACACGCAAACAAACACACTCCATCAATTCATGAAGTATCCCTTGCTGTCTTTTCCCAATACAAACACATGGACCCGCAAAAATAAGTTTCTATGAAAATAAGGTAAACTAGGGAACATTCGAAAGAGCAGTGAATTCCAAATAAATATCCTATACTTTTTGTTCTTCTACATTCTTCCTTTCATAACTTTGCTGCTGTACATTGGGAATTTCTCCATTGTGAGACGAATAAAGGTTTTCTTATTCTTAAACAACAAGTTTACCACACATGTGAAAATTGCTGACTACTTTTGTCTTTTTTGTTTTCAACAGGCCCAAGTTGACACAAGCAGTCTAGCGGATCCCAGCAGTCACATCACACACGCCGAACCAGATCAGTGATCAGCTGGAAAAGTGCCGCCTCATGCATAAGTAAACGTCACCCTCTTGTCTGTGCCTACTCTGCACACCTGAACTCACATCGACACGCAAAGATATGACACGTGAGTCCTCGGGCTCTTATCTGAAGAACACATATGATAACTTATTCATAAGAGTGAAGCAGACCATAAATTGCAAGTGGCATATGGATTTTGATCCCCAAAGCCGAATAACAGGAGGAGCAACACATGGCGCCACAGATGTGGCAGCCAATGCCACTGAGCTCACTGCACCTCAATGACCTGAGAAAGATCAAGGGCGTAAAATAAATCAAAACAACACATTCTAAAAATCCGTTACATTGGAACCTTTCCTCTTCTGTCAACGCACCAGGAGCACTCACTACAATGTCACAGGCTGGATATGGCATCGTAGGTCTTTTTATTTATTTTTTCTAAACGTTTTTGGAGCCCTGAGCTATGAGTGACTTTTGCGGTAACGGCTTACACTCTGACGCTGAATTTTGCCAGTACCGTATTCTGTTTTGACGGGTGCTGCGTTTTCAAGGGCAGCATTGATAATGTGGCGATCATTATCGATTTCCCGCAGGTAATCATCAATTGTCACATTGCAGATGTCAGCAGGCTGAATGCGCTCTCGCAAATGGCCCTGTGATGAATGGAAACAATGCGCCCGACTGTGGCCGCTGCCTCTGTACTCGCTGTCAGGCCAATAATTTAAGAGAACACACACACACACACACACACACACACACACACACACACACACACACTATAATAGTACTACAAGTTCTATTGCATCACAAGTAAACACAACAACTGATATTAATGATAAAACACATATGTACAGTGAAATAGAAATGCATATGCCCTTTTATTAATTTTTGGAGGGGCATATTTTGCTCACTTTAATGTTCAAGCAGTGCTTTAAGTGAAAAAAAATAAAGAAGTCCTCCCCTTATTTGACTATTGTCAGGTACATTAGGCAATGGGTAACAGCAGATCATTAAAGGGTAAGTCAACCCCCAAATTTTCTTAACCATAATATGTTCTATGCAGCCAGAGTAGGCAAAACACAGCATTCTGATTAATATTGCATATGTGGAATACGGTATGAGTTAAGCAGTAAATGCCACCCGTTTTTGTCGATCTCAGGGAACAGCCATTTTGCCACTTGCTGAAGACTGAAAATGACATCAGTTGCTCAGGGCTCAGGAAATGACCAATAAGCTTCAACAGGTGAGCCATTGTTTCTTTCTTTTTTTTTTTTTTTTTGTCTTGTCTGACATGCCATTTTGTCTTTCTCACATTTTCAAGGTGAGCTTCTCATCCCAAAAAATCAAAATGATTTGGCTGGAATAGACAGTACTTTTTTTTTTTTTTTTAACTGGGCTATGGGGCGCTTATTATTGAGACCTCAGAATCTTGCCTGGCAACAACTTGAGCAGGGATGGGCAACTTAATTGCTGGAGGAGGGCGGAATTTTTCATCAGTGCTACTTGAGAGGGGTGTGGGGGGACAAGCCAGGACCTGCCTTAAAAGTTTTAATGAAGCACTAAACATTTATAATGATGGATATGCTTAAAGCAAAACTACACTCTCTTGAAAAGAGTCTTGTGTGTTTTGACCTGCTTTGAGGGGATTTTGAGGAGGCGAGAGTTGTGAGATTCTCACCAGAGCAGATGTCAGCACCCTGGACAGCACCACCAAGACAAGCCTCCCTGCCAATCAAGTCAAAGACTGCCGGCTGTCAGCTTTGCACCAGGCAGCATTAGCAGGGCATATCTCTTGACACTCTGCGGAGATTTAACCTCAGCTTATGTGCAACTTCATCATGTGTTACATCCTCTCCAGCTGGATCTCATTTGTGCCTTTGGACTCATGTGTCAAAGGTCACATTGTTCTCACACTCCGCATCCAGACCACGGCCTCTCACTTTATTGTCGCTGATATTTATATCAGCAAAATTCAGTTATATGTTCATGGTTCATTACATTTCATATGTAATCCTTTCATCTGAAGTTGACTACTGTACATATAATAGTAGAGTGAGTCTGTAAATTTGTCATCAACAGGAATTCATGTCATCCAACAGTCCTGCAGCAGGGCTGGGGGTGAAATTTAGTTCACTTTCAGACATTTCAGACATTCAGACATCTATTTTCGAAAGTGCTTGTTCTCCCATTCCATTACATTTATTTGATTTTACTGTCTTTTATTGCATACTTCTGGAAATGGTAGAATCTTGCATTCAACCTTTACTGTTCAACATTTTTAGTGGTTAAATCTGAATAATCCAATATTGACTTGCAATGTAATGAATCTAGTCTGCTAAATAATAAAACGAGGGCCTACATACAATCTTCAACCCATACACTATTTAATAACAATGATAATTCAACTGAAATTGGGGAAAAAGTGCAATGATTAAATATGAATTGAAAAGCAAGAATTTTCCAAAGGTAAACCATTAACAAACTATTTTCTCTCTAACAAGGGAAACATTAAAACTACAAACATCATGGATAATAACGAGATGTAATTGAAAAGCTCCATGAGGTCTGCTCAAATTGAGGAGATTATACGCACATGACCTAGAAAACTTTAGCTTATTCTTTGAACAGCTCGCTGCATTGACAACTTTCGAGGCGGTGAAGGAATGAAAAGGGAAAATAAAGAATGCAGGCACGAGAGAAGCATACTGGCAGCCTGAGAAGGTTTTTGTGTGAAAGATTTAGAGGAAATGATTGAAAATGCATGCAAGAAAAGAATGCTTGTCGCCTCGACAAAATTTGTTTGGCTATTTACTTTGGCAAACTCCAAGAAAATACAAGACAAGGATGCACATCTCTGGGTTAGATTTCCTCCTGCCGTTGGAAGTGATGTTAGATGAACCGCAAGTGATGTCAGACGATCCACCATAATGGATGTGGCCATCATATTAGAAATCAGCAATTACCGGTAATAATAATGGTAAAACTGAGTTTGAATGACATAGTACAACCAAAAGTCAAGACTATTGATGAAATGAGTAAATAGAGTGTGATAGCATCAAAAGTATGGCATAAAGTTGTCTACTGTCTAGAGAATATTGATGACAAATGCACTCCATTCTTACCGTAATGCCTATTCAGGTGACAAATGTCCAATAAAGACAATGTTTTCCAAGCTCATCCACCAGCCCTCTTGGGCACACTGTCTTTTGATTTTCTTAACTTACACGCAGATAATTACCACCGCACAGATCAGTAATTATGTACAAGAAACAGCACATGTATCTGTGGCTGGAAATAGTAATAAGAGCATCCCAAGGGATGTGGGATGCAGCCACTGACTTTGCAGCTTCAGGCAGTCTTTCTACATTAGTGTGTGTGAGGCCAGAAGCACATGTGTTGATATAGCGGGAAGATGCTTGAGAAATGAAATGATAGTTTCTGACAGATGATTTAGGTTGGTGAGACACAAACCCTCCTAAATTGAGTCATGCACCAAACATCGGTGACCTCTGTCTACGGTCGCTGCCAGAGCAAAACGTGTTAAAAGTAGTTATTGCTGAAGGTATTTAGCTCAGACAAGTGGGGACTTTTAGCTTGCTCGATCTGAGTCACTGCCTGGCGATACTTTGCCAGCCCTTCACTGCAGCCACCTTCACTTATCTTGACTTTGTCATTAGCAAGTGTAAAGCATTGAAATCAAGCCAGAGATGTGGGCAATCTAATTCTCAGAATTTAGTGATGACTGTAAATGATTTTTATTTCAAGTTTTGAAAGATAGAATTTTGGTTGAGCTAAAAACTACCAACTTGAGTTCATCCTGAGCTTGTTCTAAAATATTTACCAAAGAGGCTTTTTCTTGATGCTCTCCGAACATATTGACAGCCCAAAATATCCTGTGATAAAAAGGCTGAATCAGAGTAGAGGAAAAGTATACCAGGGTACGTGACCTTGGTCCGTTATGGTTTTAATCTGAGTGCACACATGCATCATCTCAGGTTCCTCCAGCTGAGCGTAAAATACAACTGGGCAGGTTTTGCTTCTTTATTGTGCACCTGCTCCGCAGGAGAGAAAGTAATAGAAACAGCTGCTTCTCCTCCTTGATTGCAGTGTCATTTTTGACAAAAGATCCACGTTGTGAGGTCGGTGGCGGGTTAGTGTCTCACCCGGTGTGGCTGTCACTTGCATTTGGTTCAGCTGAGAGTACAGGCATGTAACATCACATCTTGTTTGAGATTCAAAATGTTGATGGTTGAAAAATGATGTGAGCTTAGCACTCATTCACAAGACAGCAGCGCCAGATATAAACGTTGAACTGTTGAAATAATTACATGGTTGTAATCAATGGCGGCCAAAAACAGCATTCAAGACTTTTTCCTTCATCGCAAAAATCGCTATTTGACAGCGCAATATTAACCCTTTCAGGGACAGTGGTTACTACAGTGGACAGCTTATCATGTTATCAGGTTACAGAGTGCATGAAAGGGTTAATGTGTGGAACAACCACACTGTCTCAGGGTCTCCTGAAAAGTGATTACTTTGGTAGTACAGGGTTTTCAAATCACTTAACCTGTCAAACTGTAACTGTGTTTTCACAAACAAAGCCCGTTAGCTCCTCTTGTTCGCATTTGCAAAATAAGATTCCGCAGTGATACCATTTTTCTCTTCGCTTGTCTTCACTCGTCAATGTTTTGCACTGGGCGCAGTAAGCAAAATTGCTGCATTTGCGTAAACAGCAATAATTTGACAATCGTCCCGAATCCAAATAAGACTAAATCTCACTGATGGTGTTTGCATGTCTTTCTGATAATACACTCTATTAAAATCAGGTTTCAGAACATTGGTTCCGTTAACATTTCATGTGTAATGGAAAAATGGCATTCAATGGCCTTCGATTTTTTTTTTTTTTTGCTCATGTAATTTCAAGTGACGCATTTCTGTGCACACGCCCAAAATGCAGATGAACAAATAAACATTGGTAACAAAGCACAAGTGACAACATTGGGCAGCAACAACACAATACACAAACATTAAGAATAGAAAGAGGTCAGGCAGAGCTCATCATTTACATCATGAGTCTCTGAAGCACACTTGCAGTGTATAGTTTTGATTGACTGTGAGTGTGTCATTCAGCAGTGAGTACAGCCGTCATTCCACACACTTTGATGGCTTGTGCATACTGTATGTCCTGCAATCAGATTGGCACATAGCCAATACATCCATCCATCCATTTTCTAATCCGTTTAATGCAAATTCCACACAGAGCCGGAATTGAACCCTACACTTCTGCACTGTGAGGCGAATGTATGAACCAGTTGTCCACCGTGCTGCCACATATCCAATACATATCAGATATTATCCACCTACCATGACGCCTATCGGAACTGGACTTTAATCCAAGTTGGAAAGAAATTGGAATTGACTTACTTGATTCTTGCCAGGGTGTGATTATTGACACAAGGTAATTATAGTACAGTGTTAACATTTTTAGACAATAAGAAATCACAATCACAGGCAAGTCTAAAAGATTATATGAATTCATTTTTACGTCCAGTTTAAGTCTGGCGTGGCAAGCTGTCAAACTCTGTGCGAAGGTGGTTTAGACTATGTGTTGATACTTTCACAGATGCATTTAAGAAGGTGTGTGCTGTTGTGGGTGTGAACACAGTAAACTTGAGTCGCTGTCAATCAAAGCAGCTCCTCTTATTCCCTTTAAATGTGGCATGCAAGAGCCGCAATCGTTCTTGACATGGCAAAGGAAGAAACTGATTTGCTCGAGTCTGGCGGCATATCTAAACGTGCAAAGGATGTTTATAAGAAAACGCAAGGAGGCCTCGATCTTCCATATGATGTAATGTTGACCCGTGGAGACTGTCTTTTCCACCCTGGTCATTTGTGTTCAGATGTGAAACACACCGACTTGCCATAGCTGTGCCCCGGCCAGTGGAATGGTTTTAAGAAATTGAAAAAGACGATAATAGCAGATTCAATGAATTATTACTACAATAATTCAAAGATGCTCCAGCAGGTGTAAATTTTGGACAAATTTCCCCAACCAGTATGTCAAATAGGCTGGGCACACATCAAAGGAAATGCCCTCGGAACGCCTGCACGAAAATCAAGATACGCAACTTTTTACACTTAAGTCTCCAAAAAAGAGCCTGTGATCTTATTTTTTGGCCTTCATATAGCACCACAATGATTTTCATTTGTCCACTTTTAGCATTGAGTTTGTCAATTTCAAGTTATTTCAGCGTCAATGTCATTTATTGTTTTGGAATTTTTGAATGGAAGGTGAATTACAATTTAGCCGATGTTTTTAGTTCTGGACCTCCTCATACAGTTTTTTGGGCGGTAGTCGCACATGTCACGACATGCTGCGAAACTTCACAGGCTGTAATTAAGCGCACATATGACCACAATAATGTGATTATGATTAAAATAATCCTTGTCTTATTACTGTTGCTTTTCCACAAAAAAAACGCAATGTTTCACTTCACGTAAACATCCATCCGTATTACTTTTCAACAAGTTAGTTTCATAAAATAATGCTCCACAACATGTTAACGTTGCTCCTGCTCATGTCACTGTGAGTGCAGGCGCACAAAGCTGATTGCACGCAGGACCACCGTTGTTACATAATATGAAAGAATGAACCCACATTGTTGTGATTTAGGATTTGTAACAGGAATGGGAATAGGAAAAGTGATCTGACGCTTCATATTTCTACTCAGACAAGTCACCTACTGCTCGGTCTCAAATGTGGGAGATTAAAAAGCTTTTATTTGCTCCCTTGTGTTCATTAGCATAAGTCCTGTGGCGCGGTGACTGCGGCAGCTGTTTAAAAGACAGAGATAACTGCTTGAAAGCTTAAACGCCACATCTGAAATGACCGTGTGAGAGTCAGAGGGACTGATCTCAAGTGCCGTCTGAATGAGGACACCTGGATGTGGGGCATTGTTTTATGGAGCTCACCGTCACCACCACCACCACTGAGCTTTTAATCCACATCCTGCTCATGAGAGTCGCATCTTCACTTAGATAATGAATTATGAATCCGAGCCGGGATGATATTCAATATTAGATGAACTTCATTTGATGACAGTACCCTGGCCGACGTGTGGGACAATCCTCTCTCAGAAGCATCTACTCAGAGCTGAAGAAAAGCACATTATCGTCTCTCACCATGATGGGGATGCGCCACATGCATGCAGACTCGGCCCATCCATGAGTGTGTGTGTATTGTGTTTGAGTGGTTACAGTATCCCACAAAAAATGAATAGACTTCACATTTTTGACATTTTTGTACACTGCTCGAGTTGATTGGTCAGATCTTCACACCATCCTCTTTCACGGTGACATTTGGTGGTGGTTCGAGACCTTGTGCTCCACCATCTTCTATTTCGAAATGCTATTCAGATGCTCAATAGGCTTTAGGTCCGGAGACTTGCTTTGCCAGTCCATCACATTTATCCTCAGCTTCTTTCGCAAGGCAGAGCTCATCTCGGTGGTGTGTTCATCATGTTGGAATGCTGTTGGTTAATTGGGGCAGATGGGGATTTTTTTTTTTTACCCATGGTATACTCACATTTGTGGCTGTGTGTTGAGAAACAACCTATACACTGACAACCATTGACTCAAAATGCTATTTTTTCAGTGGTGTCCCATTAGGTACTATATACAGTACTAACAAATACATACTGTATAACATATCTATCTATCTATCTATATGTATATCGATATAGATATAGATACATATATATCTATCTATATATAGATATATATCTCTATATATATCTATATATCTATCTATCTATATCTCTATATCTATATATAGATATAGAGATATAGATATAGATATATACATATATACACACACACACACACACACACACACACACACACACCCATCCATCCATTTTTCGAACTGCTTTATCCTCACTAGGGTCGCAGGGGGTGCTGGAGCCTATCCCAGCTGTCTTCGGGCAGTGGGCGGAGTACACCCGGAACCAGTTGCCAGCCAATCGCAGGGCACACAAAGACGAACAACCATCCTTGCTCACACTCACATCGAGGGACAATTTAGAGTGTTCATTCAGCCTGCCATCCATGTTTTTGGAATGTGGAAGGAAACCGGAGTACCCGGAGAAAATCCACGCAAGCCCGGGGAGAAAATGCAAACTCCACAAAGGAAGGCTGGAGCCGGGATCAAACCCACGACCTCTGCACTGTGAGGTCGATGCGCTAATCACTCAAACACCAGGCCTCCCTATCTATTTATCTTAACTATAATATATATTATCATATCGTAAAAGACTTATAAAAAATGTGAGGGATGTAGTCACTTTTGTGAGAAACTGTAAACAAGGGCTTTCATACAATTGTGAAATTGTGAAAATAAAATACTTCCTCTGAAGCGAGCAGGTTGATTCGGCATGGCCTTTCTAAATAGTGAGAGGAGGATAAAAGTCACTCGTCACTACAGAACACATCAGGCTGTTGTTCCTTCTGCCTGAATACACAAGTGGCCAGGCTGCTCTTTTCCCTGCTCTGGCTGCATTGAAAAACGCGAAGATGCTCAACACAGAACTGTATTGTACATTTATGAGAACACAGGAGAGACTGAAGGTTCACTGGAGCGTTAGCAAGCACACGGAAGAAAAAAAAAACTAGTGCGACGAGCAGTCTTTAAATGCTGAGCTACTACTATGTGCCACTAGAAATACACTTGCTGCTTAGTGGCCCTTATCATTTTTACTACACTTATCACAGGTCATTAATGGATGAATGCTTAAAAAGTAATCATCTGCAAATAGCCTGACAGCTTAAAGATTAAAATGTACAGTCTTACGTAATACAGGGTCACAACCTTCCAAATAATAGTGCATAAAATCTTGCGGGAGGCAGGTCATTTATGGATCAATTACTATGGTATCCAACCACGTTTATTTGAAGAGGTCAAGCCTGATAGACATGCGTATCAGTTAGGTGTAAACTGTATTTGAGATGTGCTGCACAACATTCACGGTGGAAAAAATGAGTTTCCGTGGAAAATATGGCTTCAGTAAGGCACTAACAGTGTGCAAACTATTCATAGCCAGTACTATAATATACTATGCCATTACACCGTTATTTCTATAGTCAACTGCAAATATAGAACACACCTCCCTATAATTTTTGAGGAAAATTGGTTGTCAGTAATTATTGCAGAATTCTAAATAAAAGGGGAGAGAGGAGAAGATCTACACCAGGGGTGTCAAACGTACGGCCCGCGGGCCGGATCCGGCCCCCAAAGGACTTTAATCCAGCCCGCGAGATGATTATGTAAAGCAGTGGTGTCAAACATACGGTCCGCGGGCCGTTCCATCAGGCCCACAGGATAATTTAAAAGTGAAGAAAATGCATAAAAGACACAGAATAAATATTTTTAATAAGGTGCAATTCATTGAGTATCCGCTAGGGGACACTGTTTTGATCAGAGAAGAAGACAACAGCAGCCTCAGTCCATCACTGAGACAGACCCATGACAGCAGACGCTATCAATAGCACTCTCACATTTACACATTTAATAGCACGCTCCTTAGTTTGTAAGGTGTAGGCAGGGATTACATTTAGATTTTATATGCACGTGTAAATGGTTTAAAACTTCCCTTCTTTATAAATCTCGTTTAATCTTAAAGTGCATTACTCTATTTTTCAAAACCAATTACTTGTTAAAGTTTGTACAATCAGTGGGATCAGTTGCAATGCATATATGTGAATGATAAAAGTAAATTGCACATTTGTCGAAGGAAATGTAAGGTGCTTCATGAAATGTTTTGTAAAAGATATGTTCATTTAATTTCAACATTTTCCTAATGTTTTTGTGCTTCTTTATACCAAAACAAAGGAAAGACATATTGTTTTGGTTATTTATAGCAAAGTATGGTATCATTTTAGTGGTCCGGCCCACTTGACATCTACCCAGGCCGTATGTGGCCCACCATGTGAAATGAGTTTGACACCCCTGATCTACACTAAGACAAACTGAATTGTGGAGACGGTGGTCTGTAGAAATGAGTGCCAGTAACTAACTCTTGGAAGTGCTCTGCTCCCAGGGCTACCAGTCTAGTATTTTTTCAGTGTTTTTGACACCTTTAGGCCACCTTACTTCCTGTTTGTGTCCGGCAACGCAAAAGTAAGCCGAGCAACTCCAATAATTGGTGGTGTCACTTTTTGTACATGTGGACTACCTTGAAATACAATTATCAGTCGCAATCAAAACAACACTGGTTCACATAAAAACATTGATATTTTTGACCACAGATGGCATATTGGGTTATCCATGCAGCCATTTTCCATACTGGTTGTCCTCATTCGGGTCACAGGTGAGCTGGGTATACCATAGACGAGCTGTCACTCAATCATGGGGCACGTTTAGACAAACTACCATTCATACTCAGTTTCCCAAATATGGACAATCCAGAGTCTTAAGTTTCCCTAACAAGCATGTTTTTAGAACGTAGGTAGGCGCTGGCGTTCTTGGAAAAAAACCCACGCAAGCAGAACATCAATCTCCACACAGGAATGCCTGAGTCAGGATTTGATCTCAGGCTCTCTCAGCTGTGAGGCAGACATGTTAACCGCTTGATTCAATATGGAGGCAGGACATCCTAGAGGCCTGCAAATCTTTGAGACACACACAAGCGCACACACCCAACCAGTGTGCCAAACCACTCAAGTCTCAGCGCTGCAAAGCAAACAGCACTTAAATGACCAACTCTTGCCCTTGTGCATTCAGGCTCTGTTTGAGGCAACCTTCTTGCTGTCATCTTGCCGCAGCGGCGTGGTCTCCTCTTTATCATTTGTCATGTGACAGCATCTGAATCATTTGGCCAAAGGGGGAAAATTCATAGTTGCTGCTAACGTCAGATGGCAAGAAAAGCAAATGCAAAAACCTCTGTCTTTGTTGCATGAGAATTGTCCATCGCACACACACACACACTTCGGGCTCTATTTTCATAAACAGCACATGTACATTCCAATGTAAAAACCAGCAAATCTTGAGTTTCGTGCTGTTGCAAGCTTTCTCTGGCTCCTCTGCACCATTCTGAGTATTCCAGGGGACCGAGGGCACTTTCTTTCATCCGCCACCGGCGCGCCTGACAATTTGGAGCCTCAAAGTCGAGCAAAATTGTTATGGTGTTGCAAGGTTGAGGATCCAAGTGCAGGGAAGCAGGGATGCAAGTCAGAAGTGCTTGCAAAAAGTAACTCATTTCAAAATATAAAACCAGAAAACAAGGCCTTTTTGGAATAATCAAAATCAAAGTAATGAAAGGAAGTCCAAAACAAATGCTCAAAGTAACAAACAATCACACTAAACTCATCATGACATGAGGATGGGACAACTGACGGGAACAACAACAAAAATTAAGCGACAAGGAGTGAAAGAAACGCGCAAACTAAGTACAAGCAAACTGATGGGACAACGACAACGTCATGACTAGACTCGAGTCAGAATTGAGTGACCATTTTGACAACTTGCAACGTGCTTTTAGGCAGGGAAGAAAGAAGCAAAGGATTTTTTTTTTCGTGCCAACCTGGCAGCCCAGTCAGTGTCATTTGTCGGTGTGAAGTGGCTACCTAAACCTCCAACAGCGATGGGAGCAGCTCCGAAGATCAATAATTTAAATGAATGGATTATCTTGTCATTGAATTTGGAAAAAAATAAATAAATAAAATACTGTAAGATGACAAACTGCATGCTTTCCAAGTCACAAAATGAAGACACAACAACAACATTTTATCTTCATTTGTCACTACAATAACCCACAAAGACAGGTACCGGTAAGCTAATGTCACGGATCAAGTGTTACAGCATGAACAGCCATTAGATCACGCAGAGAAGAAAACAGTGTAGAGGTCAATTGTCAGGGCTCTCAAATGATTCAGCAAGCCTCCAAGTCTCTCAACTGCAATACAAACCAATCCGAACCACACGTAGAGTGGCCAAAAATAGCTGTGACTACTACTTCTGGCGTCATTGTGATTACACACAGCGCAAACTGTACATACCGGTACATATTTTGTGTCTTTTGCCTCCACCAGCTTGTTTAAAATGACCTTTTCCAGCAGTCATTTTGACACAGTAAATGGGAAACAGTAGGGCAGTAAAAGCAGTTAGCAGTGATATTTATTGGGGTTTTATAGCATTTTGTAACTTCTGGATGTGTAAATTAAAGATGGTTCATTATTACATATGGTCTATCCAAGCAATGATGAATTGCAATTTTAATGAAGATTTTTGGACACTGTCATGTGAAAGGTTGTTTTTTTTTGTAGCTGTGTAGAATGATGAACTTTTAAAGATCCGTATGAAGAGAGTCCTAAATGGACTTAAAATGATCTTGTTCTGCAAATAGTTCATCCTGATCTGTTGCTTTTGTTGTTTTTGAAGGAAGTGGAAAACAGTTGAATAAACAACACAACAAAAGTAGTGCCAGTGTATATTTTCGAGCCTCGAAAGTGAAAACGCATCTTTCTCAAGGTTCAGGGTCAGCCTCACATACGTATGTCTGTGAGGATTTTGCTTCGAGACAGCATGCAAGAGCAGAAGGACACTTAATGGCTTTTTATGGCGCCGTGTCAGACGTGAAAATCATTTTGGGCCAAACTGTTGGTGTGATTAGAACATTTTCAGGGCCCTGGGGCCTGTTTAGGTTTGCTGAAGTGTGCAGCTGAACTAAAATCCAGGTGCAGTACTGCAAAGACGTCCTGGGAGTATTTCACTTTGAGCAAACTCCAGTACAGAGGCTTGTGAAAGCAATCGCCTGTACACTCACTTACATTTTTGAATGTGTCACATAATGTCATGCCAAACAGAGAAGTCCAGACAAACACGAGGTTGGCCGCTAAGTGTTAAGGTCAGAGACAAATGACGGCTCGCTGCATGATGCGATGGGCCCGACATGCTGCAGCTCATTCATTTGGATGAGGAAAGTAATAAACAGTGGTTGAGTCGTACTTGCCTTCGTGAATAATCAAGCATCAATTTCATGCCAATTTTTCTGGAAAATGTCTATTTGCGGTTTGGATGGTGTTGTCATGTGTTGTCAGTTGTGGGGGCTTAGTGACACGGGGTTAATCTTCGCACCACATTCTGCACACTGATAGCATTCACCATCGTGTCCTTTGCTTATTACGTTAATGCAGTCTGAACGTGTTCATGTTAACATTGGATTCCAATAATTTATTTACTTCTGAGCAGCCACTTCGTTGGCAGAATTTTGGTCTCTAAGTATCTATCTATGTACCAATACGTCAAGGCTTGTTGTAATGTGATTGTATTTTAATTTTGCACCAAGACCAACCTAAAAAAATACTTACCTCATCAAGTTAGGACCATTCTGACCAACATTAAAATACAGTGGTGTCATAAGGCCAGGTATACATAGAAAAAAACAAACAAAAATTAGAGGTTTTATTCCTAAAACGAATTTTAAAAAACACTTTGATATGATTGCAAACCCTTGTGAGGATAAGCGGATTAGAAAATGCATGGATGGGTGCATGCCCCACAACAACAAACGCCAAAAAGGAGCAGGGCAATTTCCATCAGAAATGCGCATATAAGGGGTCGCTCAAAATGACAGTGACATCCTCTACCCCCTCCCCCCCACCACACCCCACCACCACCCCCCAAAAAAGCAGAAGGTCATTAAAACCAAAACAATGTCACACATCAATCTTGAGGCTCAAGTTCAAGCAAGGTGGTGAAAACCCTGATATTGAAAGGGATAGGCGTGTCTTCCAAAATGCTTTTAGTTTATTATATCAGGCTGAGGTTGCGACCACTTGCAGGCAGAGATCCATTACAGGTGAGCAAGGCCCTGGTATCAACTGGAACTATGCTCATCCAATTACTGTGGTCAGCAATAGACAGACACGGGCACACAGGCACACACACGCATGCGCTGACATAGGCCTATAACGCTATCTGTCGTGCACATGCAATATATGAGAACTGCTTATCTGTTTTACCAGTGAATAGAAACTGCTCTGTTTCTCTCAATTGCAGTGCTTTCATTTGTTGTCAAAAACATAACGTCATTTAATTACGTTTTATTGGTTGGCAACGATTCAGGGTGTCCCCCACCTACTGCCCGAAGACAGCTGGGATAGGCTCCAGCACCCCCCGCAACCCTTGTGAGGATAAAGCGGATCGGAAAATGAATGAATGAATATATAATTACGTTTTCTAAAATCTACCACACATTTATACACTTAGCATGATTGAGATGATTGACGTCTCTTTGAAGCACAGGACAGAAATGTACCAGAATTGATTTTATTCTGACGCAAGCCAGAGATCAACATTCCAGTTGCATTTGCAAACAAACTATAAACACTTCTGCAGCTAGTGAGCAGCCGAGATGCCTGCAGTACAACGTTCATGAATCTGAACAAGCAATTTAACACTTCTAACGCTCAATGATGTACTAATATGATATATGGTGTGGATAGCAGGCATACCTTCAATGTTTTAAAGCGATACGTTCATGCATTCATGACACTGAATTGATGGCGTGGCATAAAACATCAATGATGTGACCTAAAGTATCCAGTGCACAAGAGGGACTCAATTAGTTTTTGTGCTTTCAGAGGCCTGCGTATTCTTATTATTATTGGATATTAGGACTGCAGAGTGGTACCTTTTCATCATTCTAGAGATTTTTATAAAATAAAACAATACATCCTGATTTATCCAGCGCTTTCACAACAGCTGCAGCTGTAACAAAGCACTTAACAAAACAGTGAACAGAAAGTAAAATAATAAACACAACACATAACATAAAGCACGGACAATTTCGCAATCCGAACCACTTTTCCCTCATACGCTTTGTTGTTAATAGCAGTTTGAGATGAAAGAGGAGAGAATCAAAGTGTCCTCTCACCAGTGGATCAGAGACGTCATGCTCAAGGATCCCATAAGGGTACAATATGGGAAACCAATTTCATACAGTCAAACAAAATTATGAACTGTATAACATTGGTTTCATTTGAAGTTTAAAGAGTCCTTATTGAGAATGTTTTCATCCAGTGCTTGAATGGGCTCCTGTTGATTATTTTTTTTTGTACATGTGCAGATTAATCATCTGAGGCGTTCTCGACAAAGTTTAGAAGAAGACACTATTATTTAGTATGCGGTAATATTAAAAGCATTCAATAACTTTATGATGTGATGGGACATCGTTTGCTTGTACAGAAATGTGGACTGCCGGTGTGAAGTCAACATTTTTCACTGGCAAATACCTCTGGAAGTACTTGCAAATACGTGTGAATGTAGTTGCATGTCCCAGTCCGTTCTCTCAAAGCAGTCTTGCAGCGCAAACATTTTGTAGCTCCCTCATGCTATTTTTGTTCTTGTTTGCAAAATATTATAATGATATCGGATTGCAAGTTACTTTGTCATTTCCCACCCTAAACTTTATGTTCTGAGCGATAATCAGGGGCCACCTTCCCTCCAACCTGGCCCAACCCCTAAATTTGATCAAGTGAACTGGATCTATCGTTTCAGTGGACATCAATTCAGTATTTTTTATTTTGTGTGTGTGTGTGTGTGTGTGTTTGTGTGTGTGTGTGTGTGTGTGTGTGTGCGTGTGCGTGTGTGTGTGTGTGGCACGACAAGGAGCAAGATTTGTTTCTGAGAATTGACAAAAGGGAACAAATATTGATAATGAAGGACATGCAAGGAGAAGAACGTGAGCAAACAGATGGATGGAGGACTAACACAATGCAACAACTAACTGCCAGTCAGCAAACCTACATGAAAGTAACATTGACAACAATTATTGTCAGGGTTGAATGAGACAATATAAATGATGAGGTGATGTTGCTGCACCTGTCGCAGCTTGATTTACGGGCCTCTTATCTAACAAGCACCAAAGGCATTACCTGGAGCACTTGGATAATATGTCAATATGACTCACTGTGAGCACATGACGAATAAAATAGATGTGTGTCAGTGTCTCTGAGTCGTGCCGAGAAAAATTCCCAGCCCTGCTGCGAGTGTAACATGGAGCAGGTGGGAAGTGAAGGAGGGAGGCTGTGAAACCACAATGAGGTGGTGTCTTGAAGTCAGATTTAGCAGAAGAGGGCAAACTACGCATCGGGGTCCCAGCAATCACAGCACGGCAAAGCTGAGCTCCGTGGACGTGTTTATTACATCAATTCCTCTGGTAGTTTCACGCCCCCAACCCCTCTTTGTGCTGTGCGGCCTTCGGAAGCTAGCAAAGCATGACTCGGGGAGCTGACGCTGTGAAAGCTAAAAAAGGAACATTGCATAATCAGGTGACTTTGCAAAGGCAGTGAGGTTTTATCTTCCTGTCATGTCGCTGATGGCTGAATGAATGAAAGCCCAGAGTGATGACATGGCACCATATTGTGCAGAGTTCATTCCAGGGCTTATGGAAGGGACAAAGGGCTGATGTCCTTGAATGCGCAGCAATAAGAAGATCTCCTTACTCATATTTTTACCCCTTTACTCACATCCTTCAAGCATCCATCAGTCAAAAAAAGGGGTTCATTCATTACAAGGTGTCATTTTTGCCTGCACTATGAAGACACTACCGTACACTGAAAAAGTTTTTTTTTGAATGTACAAAATTTTATACTGTGCACTGGTTGCACACATCTATCCATCCATTTTCTAATCTGCTTATCCTCACAAGGATCGTGGGGTGTGCTGGCGCCTATCCCAGCTGTCTTCGGGCTGTAGGCGGGGGACACCCTGAACCGGTTGCCAGCCAATCGCAGGGCACACAGAGACGAACAATCATTCGCACTCACAGTCACACCATCGGACAATTTAGAGTGTTCCATGAACCTGCCACGCATGTTTTTGGAATTATGGAGGAAACGGAGTACCCGGGTAAAACCCATGCAGGCACGGGGAGAATATGTAAACTCCATATAGGAAGGCTGGAGCTGGAACCAAACCCTGCACTTCTGCACTGTGAGGTCGACGCGCTAACCAGTCGACCACCCTGCCGCCTGGTTGCACACAAAAAATCTTTTTTTGCAATGCGTGACGATGTTGTCACTGGAACAGACAAGGAATGAGGTTACAATAATGAGATTACACATTAGTCCATCTGTCCAACAATCCGTCCAGCCAGCCGTCCAGCCAGCCATCCTTTCATCTAGCACAGTGGTCTTAACCTTGTTAGAGGTAGCGAACCCAACCGGTTCATATGCACATTCCCCGAACCCTTCATTCATGAAAAAAACAAAAAAAAAAAAACCCGATCGAACCCGGGTTGAGAACCACTGATCTAGCATATACTGTACATTCCTTCCCAAAGCAAACATTTGAGCGTCCTGTATCACATACGAGCATTAGAAATGAGTACATTAATGCGAGTAATTTCCAGACACTTAAATGTAAAAGGCGGACCTTACTGTCAATTTCAGTTATAGTGACAGGGACACAAATATTTCTAATGGCAGACAACAGAATTAAAAATCCATTCATTATGTGTGTTGGCTCTGTTGAAATTCAGCAGGCCGTTGGCTGAAATATGGCTGGCCACTGCAGCGCCGGGTCCCCCCGGAGGAACATTTTTACTGAAGCTGACTGACCACCGTGTGTGTACTGAGTGTCTTGCTGATTGTTTAAAATTCAGGATCCTCCGAAAAAAGGGCCCAAACACAGCACAGGTCTAGTTCTGAAATGCGTCAGAGTGTCTCCAAAAATACATTGAACCTGTTTATTGCTCAACCCTTCTGAGGTTGGTTAGTGATGAAAAGTTTTAGCTTTGCACAAGACACAGGTGTCTTTTCACCATCATTCATTTTGTGTGGGCATGTAGCAACCACAAAATGGGCAGGTACTTCAATCATGAGTGATGAACCAGCGAAATCAAATGAGCTTGAGGCCTATTGCATGCAAAGGACAAAACGCGCAGAGTAGATGTCAAACTTCAACCATGTCACGGCTAATTTTGGCCTCTGTTATGCATAAAACTGCATACTGCATTCCCATAAGAATCATGAGTCACCGTTCCATCAACATCTCCTTCAATCCAATGAGGACATTTCACTCATTCATGGGTGGAAAGAGCAGCGGCAGTCTCCCACCAGCCATCCGGGGACAATGCGGCAGTTCATCAAGCAGCTCTACTACAGTAGTGGCATGGCAGGTTCAGCTGAAGGAGAGACGCTGACACCCATACTAATGAGACCCTACTTAGCTCAGTGCATTGAGGGGGATCTCACACACACACACGCACGCACGCACGCACGCACGCACACACACACACACACACACACACACACACACACACACACACACACACACACACACACACACACACTTTCAGAGCTATCAGAGAGACTATCACTGCACAGACGCCCCTTCAGAAAATGCAAAAAGCACATTTCCTTTTGTAAATTCCTTGAAACTGGCAGTGGTGGGGAATAAAGTACAAATACTTGGTTACTGTATCGTATATGTTTTTATTTTGACACCCGACATTTGGGAAGCAAAATCCAACCGTTGTTCTTCATCTTAGTGAGTGGCCATTTTTCCACTTAGTATCAAATGAAAATCACATCACCGTGCCTGAGGGCTCAACTTGTGAACGTCACAGGACCAAACCAAGAAAACAGGTGAGCCATAATTGGGCATTGCCCCGAGCCAGGGTTCTTCAGTCCTGTTCCTCAGGTTCCTCCTGCATGTTTTCCATCTCTCCCTGCTGCAACACACCTGATTCAAACGATCAGAATCGGTATCCAGCTTCTGCAGAGCCTGCTGATTTAAATCAAGTGAGTTGCAGCAGGGAGAGATTAAAAAACATGAAGGAAACTGGCCCTTGAGGAACAGCATTGAAGAACGCTACCTTTAGCTATTCGTGGGCCAGCCTGGTCCAATTCACCTGCACATCGTGTGAATAGGGGTACCATAATTTGTTAAGCGATTACCACCTGCAGACCTGAAGTGGCCATGATTGTGCGATTGATGATATCTATTAATGATTTTTTTTTTAATGTGTCAGACATGTTTAGTTGTGTTCAGCCAAGGCAGAAAACTCACTGTCACTTCAATTATGACTGTAAAAATTTGAATGGAGGTATGGACGCGAATCTCATGATGTCATGTGGGTCTGCCCAACATTGAGGCTTTGTGTGAAAGTAATAATGCAAGTAGTAATCTTTGACTAACATGACTTTAAGTTACTCTGGCTGCTCAAGTATGAAGCAATCAAGTCGGGTTAAAGAAGGCCGCGAGATACGGATATACAATCAGGCCTTCCTGCATGATGTCTACAAGTCATCCAGGATTTCCTGCTGAAGTCTCCTGAGATGGACAGGAGCATTTCAGCGAATTGCCTCTCTTACACAACAGCTGCCCCCTCTCCTGCTGTGAATTATGCAACAGTTGTGTGTACAGGTTCACTCTTAGAAGGAATAGAAACAAGGACATATGAGGTCAGTGAGGTGAAGGATAGCTTAGAAATGATTTCCCTTCCTGAATTCTCAATGAGGATACAAACCGACAGCCTAACATCACACTGATCGCTGACTAACACTCCCTAGAAGGGCAGGACAATAAGATCTAAGGAGGAAATCCGCATGTTCCTTGAGGCTTGGGTGAACATCAACGGAAGGTGTCAGTTATTCTGCGGGCCTTAGAAAACACACTGCACAAGTGACGCTGTCAGTATATTAGAGCTGTCAAACGATTAAAATATTGCAGGTGCAGGGTTCAATTCCGGCTCCGGACTTCCTGTGTGGAGTTTGCATGTTCTCCCTGTGCCTGCGTGGGTTTTCTGTGGGTACTCCGGTTTCCTCCCATATTTCAAAAACATGCATGGCAGGTTAATTGGGCACTCCAAATTGTCCCTAGGTGTGATTCTTAGTGCGAATTGTTGTTTGTCTATGTGTGCCCTGCGACTATCTGGCAACCAGTTCAGGGTGAACCCCCATCTACTGCCCGAAGACATCTGGGAGAAGGCTCCAGCACGCCCTGCGATCCTTGTGAGGATAAGCGGATTAGAAAATGGATGGATCAATAGAATTGGCTCCAAGCATCGCAAATATGGCTTGAAAAACATTAGTTACAGTTTGGATAGAAATTATCTATCCATCTATCTATCCATCTATCTCTCCATCTATCTATTAGGCATAGCTCGTTGCTAGTATTGGAAACTGAGATTTTTGACAGTATTTTTTATAAATCACCTGTAATTATTCATGCCGTTTTGAGTGCTTCATTTTAAATAATAAAGCTGATACAAGGACGGGCCGGGAAAGGCAGTCATCATATCTGCTAATGCAATTGTTCACCTTAAGAATGTGACCTTATTGTCATGCAAAGCTGTTGCAATTCTCACTGCTCAGATAAAGCAACTCCCGATACTTCATTTGTAGGATTAAAGACACAGGGATTACCCTTAGAATGAGTGCAGTGTCTTACAAACTGTAACACTCCTTAAAGGCAAAGAAAATTAGTTCAGAAAGTACAGATGTGAAGTATCAGTAGTATTTTCTGTGAATGCGAACTAAACAGAGGCATTGACATAAAATGAAGAATACAGTAGCTGGAGTGTTTTGGGTGGTTTTCTAGGTTCTTTTGCAACTTCCCGGATGAGTCGTCATCGCACTTTTGGAATAATTTTAGCTGGTCGAGCACTCCTCGGAATGGTTAACACTGTTCCCAGTTTTCTCTATTTATGGATAATGGCTCTGACAGGGGTTTGCTGGAGACCCAGAGTCTGGCTTTGTAACTTTTTACAGACTGATTGATGCACTGATTGGAAAAAATATCTCAAAGTGTGACATCAAGCACCGGACTCCCCTATAATTTTATGTTACTATTACAGTATAACAATTTCCCACCCTGAAACCCTGAAAGCACGTGCAATCGAATACCACTGGGGTAAGATGAATCTCCCCCATCTCACAAATTTAAAAAACAAACAGGTGCTAGCTATGAGTGTCGTGGAGCGATAAACCCAAGATTGAGAGTTGTCTCGCAGCCGCATCCTTGTTACAATCAGCAGAAACTATGGATATAAGCGTCACCATGGCAACAACTTCAACTGCAGATAACCCCCCCCGCCCCTCCGATAAAAACACTGAATGCTTCTTTCTTTCTGATACTTTTGTACTTCTGTAGTCATAAAAAACTTCAGTGTACTATGTTACCAATACTTGAATTATTCAGCCATTTGTATCATAAAGAACAACAGAATGTGTTGGTAATAGTTGGACACACAGTTCAGAACTGATTGAAATAGATATCGCGGCAATTGTTTCTGTTATCTCAAACTAACACAGTGCCTTCAGTTATTATGCAAGAGCCGTGCAAGAGAATTTGCATATGCAGGATTAACTCAAATTTAAGTCTTGGTGTGTGTGTGTTTTCTCCCTCCCATCTCCAAATGAAAGCTCTAAGATGCAGTTCACAAAGAGCTACAGTAGGCCTATTTCGCCCTGAAATCTCACAGCCGGAAAGTTGCATCCGCCGTACGGGTGAGTCAAAGTCGATGTGGACAACAATGTCAGTTGACACGAAACTCTCTCTAGTTTAGTGTCATTTTGGCTTTCATGTCTGATTGTTAGCTCTTGGTTGAAAACAGTTGATACATGCCAATATGTGGCTTATACCAGGGGTCCCCAACCTTTTTTGCCCCACGGACCGGTTTAAGTCAGACAATATTTTCAGGGACCGGCATTTAAGGTGTGGCGAATTAATACAACAAAATAATATGGTATGAGCTGCATGAAAACTGTGGTGTTTTCGAAATATAATAATAAACACAAGGAGCGTCTAATCTGGTCGCAACACTCTTATCGCTCTGGTAATGTTTAATGCCTTCAAAATACGATTGACAAATTCAAAGTGCATGAAAATGACGACTCACCACAGCCCCGAGCTTGATTTTCTGCAATCAGACAGTCCCATCTCGGGATAATAGGAGACAATGACACCTCAAGTGTGTGGTTTATGTCCAGTCTACTTCGTAATTTTGTTTTAGTCGCCGTTGCTGCTGAAACTCCCCACCTCACACAGGTAGGATGTCGGAAAAAGCAACAGTGCGAATGTGGCGATCTCAGAGTATTCAGCCATAACTTTGATCCAGTTGTTTCGAACGTACTTTTAAGGCCGCTGTCATTTGTGATCTCCAAGCAGCATTTTTACTCATTTTGCTGGCTTCAGTGTTTTGTTTTTGAGCCTCATTGGTCACGTGACCGAGAAGTGTGGCTTGACGTGAGTCAAGCGTGACACAGACGGATGTAAAAGAAAATCCGGTAATTTTTCAAAATAAAATATCTTTCGTGTTCTGAAATAAATAAAACAGAAATAAGGCAAGTTCTTTCTGTGCGGCCCGGTACCAAATGCCTGGCGGACCGGTACCGGTCCGCGGACCGGTGGTTGGGGACCCCTGGCTTATACCACTCACAAAAACTTGGGAAATTTTGCATTCGGGTTTAAATTTCAGGATGAACTTGAAATGCACTATAATCTTTACAGGTGAACTTAATTTGTCCTGCACTAAAGCTTTGATAGCATACGGCCAAATGTTTGATGTTTCATTACTTTTGGCACAACTTGCTGCTCTCGAACAAAGAGACGAAAACATAAATTCACAAAAGATTTTGGTTCAACTCTAAATTTTCCCTAGGTGTGAGTGTGGGCGCGAATGGGTGGGTGCGTGCCCTTCGACTGGCTGGCAACCAGCTCAGGGTGTCCCCCACCTGCTGCCCAAAGACAGCTGGGATAGGCTCCAGCATGCCCCACGACCCTTGTGAGGATAAGCGGGTCAGAAAATGGCTTACTGGTTTGCTGAATTCACAACGCTCTATAGTTGTACATGGCACAGCTGTAGACAAATGCAAAAACTCTCTTATCTATATTTTTATGCCAATGCAAGCCTTGACATGCTTCTTTGGGAATTTGATTTATCATTCTGTGCCATGCTGGGCATCCTGGTATAACGAGGACGTTTCTTTTGACATGCACCCAGCGCACCTGACAATTTAGTGGATGAAACAAGACAAAATTGTATGACTGCTGAAAGCAGTTCGAAGTTGTGGCGCAAGTGGTGTAATGCAATTTTAGTAAATTTGATAGAGGTGTCAACAGACACTCCGCGGACATGTGTGGTAGATGTCATTGTATTAATTTGTAAATATGACAACAAGGCCGCCTTACTCAACACCAGACTATTGCCCTGGCAGGAATGTGACATTGCACCTGTATTTTTTTTTATTTTTTATTTTTTTATTTTATTTTTTTTATGGCTAGCGCAGGCAAGGCAGGCAAGGCTGCTTTGTGCGTTGGTAAGACCCAGATAGGCACAACACAGCCCCAAACATGCTAGATTGGACTTTTGCTGGCATGAAATTGAAGTTGCACCTGTTTTTACGCCGAACGCACGGATGCCAGTCTACCAAAATTGGGTCATTTGTCTCATCAGTTTCTCTTTCCAACATGTCACAGGACTGTGTGTGTCTCGTACACCAATTATAAAGGCAACGAGAAGAAACGCTTCGATTGGCAGTGAACCAAGTAGGCTGTGTTCACACCCACAACGGAGGGAAAAAAAAAATTTTTTAACTACGCCACACTGTGTGTGTCTGCAAAAACGTCACCCTCCTAGCTATATGACGTGATTTATTTGATCAACAAATGAGTCATGATTGAGAAAACATGGTTGATTTAAGATCTATTTCCATTAATTTCAAGCAAACTCCGCTTAATATGATGCAATCAGGCTTCATTATTGCTTAAGAGGGCAGCATTGATAAAATGTCAGTATTTACACTGTGGTCATTGCGACTTAATCATCTCTAGTGACGATTGTTCCAGTCTCATATCATGTTCAGTGTGCCTGAGATGTGGTGGAGCCATCCATGTTGACTAGACACCCAGAATGGCAGCATGGCTAATGACATGAAATGTGGTGTCCATATGGCTTTGTGACACAGGCACACCCGGGGTCAAGTCTTGGTTTGAGTTAATGTAATCGGTGGCAGAAGGTGATGTCCCGTGGTGTTAATCTTCAGCAAGCTCAGATCTGCTCTCTACAACTGATCATCAAGACCGAGGCGGACTAGGGAGAAAAAGTGACCCGGGAGTCATTGATAGATCGGCCCACTTCATGTGATGGATGGATGGATGGATGGATGGATGGATGGATGGATGGATGGATGGATGGATGGATGGGGTATATACTGTACTAGGGGTACAATGATACACATAACTTAATAATTTAATTCAATATGTTAGCGTCATAGTTCGCCATTTTTTCAATAGAATAAATCATTTTGTGGCGTTTTCTACAGGAATCGTAGGTGTTTCTTCACAAAGGCCATGAAGAAGCGGCATTTTTACTGCTGGTAAAATTAACACTTTCTGACAGTTTATTGATCCCATAATGGTTATTTTGTAAAGAGAGGGCATAATTTGGTTACTGGAGTGTTGTTTCTTACCGTGTATTAAATTATTGCTACTTCAGGTATTATTAAATTATTGTGACTCCTGCTGACACCCGAAGTAACGCAGTCAGTCACTCGGTTCTCTATAAAATTCAATGGCCACCTTTAAGACTTAAAATTGAAGTGATAATGCTTTTATTTCTGCATTGTCCAACTACGGAGAGGCAGTTGTGATTTTAATAATTCAGGGGGCGATGTATCCTGATCTAAATCCTAATGGTCATCGAATCTGTTGGCAATGACCTGTCACGGCCCACAGGGGGAAGCCCCGCCTCCCTGTTAGCCCAGCCCGCACCTAATCAAGACTCATGTCTACGCATGAAGACTCCTGCAGCAGAACACCACATTAGTATTGTGAGACCATCACAAACCTGTTTGCAAAAATCCCATGATCAGAAAGGGAATATATAAATTCAGTAACCCCCAAGTTTAATCCAATCCCATCTCCTCCATGTTGGTTTACTACAATATTCACACTGTGAGCGCATGTCACTGATTATAATAGCCATTTTATTTTCAGTTTCAACTGTGATTTTGGCTTGCCAGGATCCAAAACACTA
Source organism: Hippocampus comes (assembly GCF_001891065.2). NCBI lineage: Eukaryota > Metazoa > Chordata > Actinopteri > Syngnathiformes > Syngnathidae > Hippocampus > Hippocampus comes. Next base: position 5,858,732 of record NW_017805983.1, read on the forward strand.
ATTATAAAGATAGTTCTTGCTTCTTAAGTTTACATGGATGTCATTAAAGTCAAACTCATATGAGCAGACAGCGGCTATTACTGCTCAAAGCACTGTACGATCCATCCCTGCATGTCCAAAAACATTTTTTACATACACAACCACCCACAGACACAATCATCAAGTACTGCCCTAGAAATCCAAGCGAGGATCACACAGATTCTTTCAGTTCTTTGTAGTCACAAAACAAATATTAAGGATGACCCTGCATTGCTTCAGCAGCACCCTTGAAACTATTTATCATTGCTTATCTTCTTCGTTGACTCAGCAATTCTCCCTCAGTCACGTTAGGCAACTTCTCCCTCAAGCATGTTTTGCTTCTTGGTCATAATAAAATCATTTTAGGGCTATTTGTTGGTAAACTGCTAGCAGAACAAATACACTACATTTCCCTTCATCTGTTTTCATATTTGCATTTAATTTGTATTTCTGTTTTTCTGTAGCACATTATTAACTGAGGAAACTATTATCATTTGGAGAGCCACAGAGACAGTGAAATGAATAAACATCTGTTACTAGGATCTCCATCTCTATGGACACACGAGACATAATTAATCACTGAGGGGCAGAAATTCACCATTGCTGCACACTGATGAATTTGTCCCTGGTGGGGAGCGTTTGGTTTAAAATGCAAATTTGAGGCAGAGGATCCGTACAGTGAGGCAGCCCAGGAAATGGCTTAAAATGACAAACACACAGAGGGAGTGGGGGGGAGGGGGATGCAATAAACAAGGTGCATTAATTGGCCTTTTTTTACAAAACGTGTTTTTTATTTTAGTGTTCAACCTTGAACAGTTACAACACAAAACGAAACCTTAAGCACCAACACTAGTGCTAAACATCATCTGTGATATCCTTGCTCTTCTGCTATTGTTATTGATCACTAAATAAGGGGATCAGGGGTCACTTTGTCAATGGCCGACTGTTTTCTCATTATTACGAGTCAGCAACTTGATGTGAGGCGCGTATTTTAAAACTCATATCATTCCATAATGTTACATAAGGGTGTCCTTGTATGATTTGCTTCATCCTTGGTTCACTGTTATTGTTATCATACAAGCTCAAATGAAGGAAGTTAGTCGATAATGGTGAACTGTTGGCAGAAAAGCAGAAAAAGTTACTGACTCAGCGATGGTAGCAGACTTTAGTTAACCTCCAGGTTATGGTTCATGTGAAAAGTATTTGCCCTCTTCTCAAATTCTTCCTTTTTTTTTGCAGTTTGCCCCATTTCAATACTTGAGATCATAAAACAAATGTAAATATAAAACAAAGATACCTAAAGTCAATATAAAATGCAATACTTATCTGGTGACTTTATTTATTAGGGGAATAAAATCGATTCAAAGCTCCCTGGCCTTCTGTAAAAAATCTATATATATATATTGCACCCTAAAGGTGATAATTCCTTGGGCCATGCTCAGCAGCAACAATTGAAATAAAGTGTTTTCTGGCAATGAGACTCTCACATCTCTGTGGAGATATTTTGACCCAATCTTCCTTCCAGAATTGTTTTATTCCAGCAGTTCTGGAGGTTTTTACAGCCTGAGTGATCAGTTATGATCATTTCACAGCATTTCAACTGGATTAAAGTCCAGACTTCAACTTTGACCTCACCTAAACCATAATTTTGTTTATTAAAGTAATTCCAAAATTGGTGGCGTCTTTTGGACCGTTAACCTGCTGCAGAACTTAAGTGCACTCCACCTTAAGGTCATGAACAGATGGTCAAACATTCTCCCTCAGGACTTTCTGGTCATGAGCAGAATTCATGGTTCCATCAATCACAGCATGTGGTCCAGGTCCCGAAGTTGCAAACTAGCCCCAAACCATCATAGAACCACCACCACCATGTTTGACTGTTGGTGTGATGTTATTTTTCAGAAATGTTATCTTGCATTTACGCGAGATGTAACGAGACACACAACTTCCAAAAAAAAATTTACTTCTGGACATATCAGTCCATAGAATATCCTCTCAAAAGACTTGGTAATCATGTGTTTTGCAAAAAATGGACAAACCTTTATACTTATTTTGGTCAGCTGTGGTTTTCGCCTTGGATCTCTTCCATGGGTATCATCTTGCTCAGTATCTTTCTCGTTGTTGAGTTATCAATGCTAACCTTAACTGAGGCTGGGGGGCCTGCGGTTCTACTTTTGATGTTGTCCTGGGTTCCTCTTTGACCTTCTGGATGAGTCGTCGCTGTGCTTTTGGGGTAGTTTCCGTAGGCTGGAAACTCCTGTGAAGGTTCCCCACTGTGCTGTACTTTCCCATTTTCTGGATAATGGTCTCTCACCGTGGTTCCCTGTAGTTCTAAAGCTTTAGGAATTGCTCTGTAACCCTTTCCAGACTGATATGTGTCAATTACATTATTTCTCATTTGTTCTTGAATTTCTTTGGATCAAGGCGGCTTTTTGAGATCTTTCGGCCAACTTCATTTTGCCAGACAGGTTCTATCTAGGGGATTGAACAGTTCTGGAGGTAATCAGGTTGCCGTGCGGTCAGTGAAAATGAACTGAAAAATGTGATTAGCCACAGACAGTAAAGTCACAATTTTAACAAGAGGGACAAGAACGTTTTCCACACAGGGCCACGTCCCTTTGAATAGATTTTTTCCCATAATAAATAAAATCACAATATAAAAATGGCTTTATATATATACTTAGGTTATCTTTGTAAGTAATTGAGCATGTCAGTTGGTCTACATTATTTTGACTGTGTTTACATTTACCATCTCTGTCAACATATGAATAAGTATTTCATATCTACTTTATGTAGATGTTTATTCAAATGATGATTGTAAGTTTCTTGGTATTTTTAGATAAAATTTGTATTTTTAGATAAAAAAAGATTACCGGTAATTTAAAAAAAAAAAAGAAAAGGTTGACCAGACAACCTATTTAAAACACAACAAGCAATGCCACCCACCTTAAGAGATGAGACCACACCATTTGCCCCTCCACTTAAGGCCTCTCAACTCAGAATTTGAGAGAGTGACGATGAGACAATAGCTGAACAGATGGAGCAGTAAGACACTTCTAACAGTGGCAGGGAGGAAGTGTACACACAAGTCTAGGCACAAGGCTGAACTCAAGTTACACTGAGGCTTTGTTGCTATGGTAAATGTGGAGGGACACCAGCTTGACATAATACATGTAATGTATTTGAACTGTTTTATATTGAAGTTAGGATTCACTTGCAATAAACACATCAGTCATCGATATTCAACTGCAAATCGCAATGCGTCTCTTGCTTGTGATTGCGCACTGCTATAAAGCTCCACAGTGAGTTTTGCATCACATTGCGACACATAGAATTAAATGACTATAGCTCAAGACCTTCAATACAACATGAAATGAGTGACAGGAGAGGCTTCTCTGTATTGTGTATGTCAACTGGCTTTACCGTCACCCAACACAGCCAAACGAGAAGACCAGACCAGGGGGTTGCTTTCAAAGCCGTAGTCCATGCAAATACGACAATTAGCTTTAGTGACATTTTGCACTTCATCTCATGATGCCATTAATGTGCCCCAGCAGGAGCAGTCACTTACTGTATGAAAAGGCCTTGAAATGTTTTGATCTTTTAAGACAGTAGATCAGACACTTGCTTCATGACACACACTTCTGCGATGAGGTGCTAATGAAGCCAGTGTGAAAGATCTGGTATGTCGACCCTCAAAATTGGCAACACAATAAACCGGTTTAATCATTTGAAGAACGACCACACAAGTGAATCTGTGGAAAGCAAAAAGATGCAAGCAGAGTCGGCACTTCCACTGTTGCCACACGCGTAGCAGTAGCAGTTCAGCCTCTACCAACTACCATTGAGACGCCAGACCAAACCAACTTTTGATCACAGCCATTTACAAGTAGAAATGGTGTTGACACCGTATGTAGCATGATTTAAAAATGATAATGTTTATATTTAAGGCAGCTTCATTGTTCCTGAGGGGGCAAAGTGTTTACTGTTTTTTGAAATTGTTTTATATTTGTTGTATTGTTGAAAAACAATGTTTCAATCATTTTGTGTTCATCTTTTCATTCTGTTTTAAAACTGTAGTACATATATTAATAATTTTTTACAGTATAACTTCAGACAGACGCTGGCATTTTAAAAAGAATGTAAACAAAATTCATGTTCAATAATTGACGAAAGGGTGGCCCAGCACGTCGACTTCATGGTGCAGAGGTACGGGGTTCAATTCCAGCTCCGGCCTTCCTGTGTGGAGTTTGCATGTTCTCCCCGTGCTTGCGTGGGTTTTCTCCGGGTCCTCCGGTTTCCTCCCACATTCCAAAAACATGCATGGCAGGCTGATTGAACACTCCAAATTGTCCCTAGGTGTGAGTGTGAGCGCGAATGGTTGTTCGTTTCTGTGTGCCCTGCGATTGGCTGGCAACTGGTTCAGGGTGTCCCCCCGCCTACTGCCCGAAGACAGCTGGGATATGCTCCAGCACCCCCCGCAACGCTCGTGAGGATAAAGTGGTTCGGAAAATGAATGAATGAATGAATGAATGAATGATTGACGAAATTGGATGATATGAAAATCCCCCACCCTGGTCGGCGAATGGCTGCCAGTCTGCAGTGGACTTGTATGAACTGGTATGTAGCGGAAAAAAAGTTTGGGGACCACTAAGTCCAAATGAAAGACTGCAGTTTCCCTGTCAGGTTTTTCCACTGAGCTCTTTATAAGCATTTCTACAAAGTTGGAGAGCTCAGCTGATATCTAATCGTTAAAAGGAAACATATTTTCACAATGTCAAATAAAAAAACATTGGAGTTCACCTATGTTAAAGTGTGAACTAGGATATAATGAGTGTGAAAATTGAGCCTCAGGTGGTGAAGGGTTGAAAAAGAAATTACCTCAAAATGTTACCTGCAAGCACATCATTGGCTGAGAAAACAATAATTATTAACTAGAAAAGACAAAATAATTGTAAAAGAGATGCGGGGGGCGGTGGGGGGGGGGGTCGCTGATTGACTTGTGACCTGCTTGGTAAAGTCTTCTGAAAGACTCAACTTGACTAACTTGGCATCATTAGACTCATTTAGACTTCGACTTGACATGCTGTGCTTCTCCTCCACATTTAACTCCATACGTAAATGACTGTAATAGACTGACTCAGAAAGCTCAGCTCCCTTAACAACTACATCAGGTGGTATTCATGGACTTACGGTACATAAATTGGGGCTCATAATTGCTCAATGACCAACTATTCTTTGCTGTGATTTATTGCGAAAACAGTGCATTTTTTACACACGTAGAGATTCTAAGACCACACGAGGTGTTATTTGTCAGAAAGAGCAAAGCTTCAAATGTCTGACTGCCAATCTCTCAATGTGTCTCGGAGGCTGACATCCCCCGGTGTGTCATCCACAGATTTGCGGTCCCATCCAGCCGATTAATTATTAATCAAGCTTCCACTAACAAATGGGCTTTTAATTGTCTGGATTGCTGTTTGACAACAACTGAAACACAGGCCTCGATCCAAACAGGCTATCGATCAGCCCAATGCAGCCTCGTCAACAGCAGCAGAGGAGGCGAGAGCTGCCTTGAATCAATCCAGGCATGGAGGATAAGACAAACTAACAAGATTTTTTTTTTTTTTTTTTTTACTCTAATCTCCCCAGCAATTAAACTTTGAAAACACAATGCCGGACAAGGAAAAGCAAGTTCGTTCTTCATTTTGTTATTTGAAATTCTGCATCAAGTTGAACACTCACAGAGACATTGTGCCTTTCCAAAACTTGCCTAGAGGACACACATACATATGAAAGTCTCCCATGTAGATATTTGCCTCAATCAAGAGGCTGGTCTGGGGCACTGAGGAGCAGATCTGCACTCCACACGCATCCTGAGCTGAACCTCACTGAGCAGCGTGATGCAAACAGGCTGTCGGCGTCACACGCACATACAAGTCTCTGCATCTTGAATGCTCATATTTGAAACGAGAAATCGTCAGAAGGAGGTTGGACGATGGAACAATGCAGCCTGATGAGCTCCAATCGAGCATCGGGGGTTGTTTTAAGAGGCAGAGACTAGAGACGCAACGCCCGGCAAGCGTACCTTCTTACCTTTTATTGCAATGAGCTGCAGATGTTGCCGCCAGTCACACGCCAATAGTTATCGTCCTCTTGCATGTCGACCAAATCTCCGCCAAGCAACTCTTTATGTCTCTGCAAGGTAACAACACCCCCGATATCACGGCGTGAAAGACGCAAGAGTCACTCTGTTGAATTTGAGCCGCCCTCGGCTGGATGCGGCTCACCGGCGCACGAGAGGCTGAAGCTCCATGGCGGCACGGGAATCTCTGTTGGGAAGCTGCCGCAGCAGCCTTTTTACTCCGAAGAGACGTGGGATGAGTGCGGGGCGGGTGGGGGTGGCGTGGGGGCGTCCGAGGGCCACGACCAAACACTCAGCCCACGAAATCAACCCAAAGGAGCCGCAATGACGGCCTCACAGTGGATGAATCACCACGCGTGCGTGTTTTGTCAGCAAGTCAATTAGGGAGAGAGAGAGAGAGAGAGAGAGAGAGAGAGATCGAGCGAGAGAGAGAGAGAGAGAGAGAGAGAGAGAGAGAGAGAGAGAGAGAGAGAGAGACAGAGAGAGAGACACACGCGTGCTTGGATGATTCAGCCAGTGACAAAGTGCCAATATGGACTATTCAGAAGCACTTTAAACATTCACGAGCAGCAAAAGCTTCTAAATGTGAACGTGTTCTCTCTGTGTTTAGAAGAGATGCTCAAGTCATTTTTTGCAAGTTCAAATGCTGCGTGACGTACATTACCTATGCAGTCGTTGTTTCCTATCATTGAATGTGATCATGGTATTTTTTAAATGGGTGACTGTAGTGTACGTAGATATAATTCCTTTAAAAAAAACCCACATGGGACACAACTGGACCACTTGTTATAAAGAGGCGTACCAGCATCATGAAATGGTTTAATGGCCCCCGGCCCCACTTTCAGTGAGCCACTACCATTTTGAAAACCGAATTGCCCTCTTTATACACACATTTTGACGTGTTTATTGGCCGCCTTTGAGATACCAAACGCAAATAGCACGGCACTCCAGTACTAAATATTATTTCTCTCTCTCTCTCTCTCTCTCTCTCTCTCTCTCTCTCTCGCTCTCTCTCTCTGATCAGAAAAAGAAGTGACAATAATTTGAAATTTTTAACGAGAAGTAATCATGTGTGGTGTTCTCTTTTTCATTTTTTGCAAAACAACAAATTAAAAATTCTCGTTTACCATGAGAAAAACCTTAAAATTATAGTTTTTCACTTTTTCAGGGTCAAACATGTTAAAACTGTCTGTAAGCTATGGCCTCACAGTATAATACAATTAAAATGATCTCTTGAAAATCTTCCCTTTCTAGCCCCATCGTATGCCCTTAATTTATTATTTTAAAGCTAGCTGCTGCGACGAGAACTAGTTGTTCAGACAGACACTGTAGAGCAGTGGTTCTTAATCTGGTTTCGATTGAACCCTAGGGGTTCGGTGAATCAGTCTCAGGGGTTCGGCAGAGCCTCTACCATGGAGGTTAAGACCACCTGACTCAACATGTCAATTACCGGTAGTTATGACACGCCCGCTTGGCCATTACTAGCTGGTTCATTTTGTGCACAATTAAAAAACGTATACTTTATACTTCTACTGATTGTGTTTACTTTTTTCTATTTTTAATAAATGCGTTTGTAAAAAAATCATATATATTTTTTTCACTAATGAAGGGTTCCGTGAATGTGCATATGAACTGGTTTAAAATTTACCTTTTGACGACCCAATTAGCACTTACTTGAGTTCCTCATTGACAAAAGTGTGGTCCTGAAGAGCACCACACTCAAACAACCCATGACCTATCATCAGTTCATACAAGATGATCTCACTTTATAAATCCTGGTCTTTGGTACTTTTGAGGGAATCCAGCCCAATCAAATGTTTCAAAGACATGTTCCATCAAGTCCATAAATGTGACTTTTTTCATAGCAGTGTATTTTTCAGCAACAGAGGGTTGCTTGGTTGATTGGTTAACACCATGACTAATACTGTAACCCTGTACAGTATCTGATCCAAGAGTGCATATCCTAAGTGGTAGGGGTGGGTGGCAGGCTTTCATCTTTTCCCCCCCAAAAATCCCATGTCATGATGGCAAAGTTACCTGACTGTGTTTGAAATGCAACGGCGAAAGGATTGTTACTTGTATACGACTCTCGTATGTCTCAATTTTGGTAAAATGTTTTACATCAGCATTTACGTTGGGTAAATGTCCTGTCTTGTGCATTTTGGTTATCACAGCAGCATGCACAATCAGTGACTTCATCAAATGCGTGGTGTACATTGTAGCTCGTGAAAGCAGTTACTGAAACATTTGCTCGTGAGACCCTTTCAGCCGCTCAAAGTCTCTCTCTGTCCCATAAACTCTCTCTATGTCAGTCTTTTGTCAACATCACAGAAGATTAACCATTTGCACCAATGATAACAGTAATCTGTCACCTGTTGTGATGTACAAGATGTACAGAAATGCTGATCTGTGTCTTATTTGTATCTCACCCTGTGCAGTATGCAGTAGATGTAAATAGAAATATTGTTTCAGCCATGATTACAGCATTTGGGAAACACAGCACACTGAACAAAACAGGCAGGCTTTTCTGAAGAATATCAACATCTCTTTCATTTCTTTGGATCCTTCTTCTGATTTAATACCCTTGAATGATGAGATTCCTCCGATACTGTGGAAGCTCTCGAGAGACAATGGATTATGTCGTAAGGTGCAACTACAAAAATGTCAGGAAAAACCTACTGAAACAGAATTCACCGTATGAGAGGGTATGTGCACTAGCACAAATGTTTACTTCTACAAGTATGCCGTCAAGCGATTACATGTTTAAAATCTAATTAATCGCACACTTGTATGCAATTAATCACACTTTTGTACTTGTACTACGTTCCACAAAGTTGTAACAGATGTTTACTTTGGTAAAATCTTGGAATCCATGCACAATCATCATATAGAATGTATATATTCACAAACTACTTTAGTAGATTTTCTTCATCATTGAATAATATTCTTCTGCTGTTATATTTCTTTGAGGATATCGAATAGAATCTATCAACTAAAGGTTAAGATGTTCATGTATGTCAAGAAGACAAAGTTAATTCATTTAGAAGGGAACTATTCCGTCATCATAATGGGACTTATTGACAGTGTGACAACTCATTGTGAGCTCAGCACTAATTAAATGCGTTTGCCTAGACACGAGCTGTTTGAAGCGCATGCCCGCTGACATGTGTAACTTCTCTTCCTCCAGGATTGGCATCAAAATCCATGCGGCTCCTCGCGCTTGTGCCCCAAGATACCACGCCAATTATTTGTCTCTGTGGGAGAAACCTATTTGTGGAAGCCCTTCTTCCTATTTGTGCGGGCCGTCACAGTGGTGCTGCATCCTTCCGGCTTTCAGACTGGACAGTTGACAGAGAAGACATGGTCATCATCGCTGTGACCCTCCGGGGCATTCTTTGGCTGCAGGAGGGTTGTGACATCGCAGTTGCCCCTACAGAGAGAATTCAGTCCAATTTGGGGGAGTTAACAAATCTGTAAAAGAACACCCATGGCTCTATCAAATACACAAATTCCATCCTACTGCATTCACAGGTGGAAAACGTTTTGTGTTCAATGATGATGCCTTAAGAGACGCACATTTGCAAGTTAATCCTCCTTTCAGCCACCTTTCATTTTTCAAGCAGCATTCACTTCAAGTTCATTCATGAGGTGACTAATTGGAAACATTTCTGGCTTTCAGTGTGGCATCCAGTTTCTCTCTGTCATTTCCTTAATAGATGAAAACTATTTGAAGCAAAGGAGAATAAACTGCAATTGGTCTCATTTGGAAAGGTGTAAAATAGGAATTTTCTGAGGGAATATACCAGTGGAATGGTGGCATATTATTGTTTGCTTTACTGTATGCGGCTAATGTCAATGAGTGCATGAAGCACATTATATAAATAGAGAATTTGATTAATAAAAGAGTAGCTATTTGAGTAACTATTTGGGAGAATCTTTTTTTTTTTTTCACAGACAATAGTTGGCTCTTCTGACAATTGACTGATTGCATTGTGGGTGCTCTGGTGTGCACCAGATTAATGAACATGTGCTGAGCGCAGTCAGGCAGAATATATGGCAAGCAGACCATGAAAACATGGTTACAGGGCGATACTGTTCCATTTTGGCAACTTTATAAATATCCTGATAAGGTTGTGTGGCTCTGCAAATTTCACTATTAAACCCTTTGTTTCTGTTCTTTTGATTCAAAGGTAGAATCAGATGACAATCAACTTCCTCTGTTACAGAATGCCAAACAAGAGGAATATAAACAAAAACAATGGCCTTTTACAAAGCAAAACAACCTATCATGAATCCTGAAGTCATCCATCATGAAATTAATAGGAGAGCGGATTATAGTATGTGCAGGCCAAAGGTTGAATATCAAGAGACGGTTTTTTTTTTCTTTTTTTTTAAATTAGCAAAACCACTTTTGAATTATGACAAATACCAAAAAAATGACAAAAGCCTGAAGGAGCATTTAGCCTAATTCATATTTAAAATATCCCAGTGCCCCTGACAGTGAGGACAGAGAAAGCCAATTGTACAGCAACATGGTTTCATCAGTTGATTGAATTCATGTCCACCTATCTAGTCATGAATATATACTGTACATTATTATTTAGTATGATTATTATTATAAGGGAGAATTCAACACTCACTCTCCACTTTGTGTTGTACACGTCACACAGATCAAGCATGCAGGCTTGCAAGGAGGGATTCATTGTGAAAGAGGTGTGCAGAGTGTCACGCCACTTGAGCTATGATGGCGGGACCAATGCCTTGCTCAAGGACACCTCGATGGTAGCCAACAAGTAGACGAGCATTCCTCTAACAACTAATTGCCATTTTTACATTTTCCTCTGCAGTAGATCTCAAACAAAACCCATTTCGTTCAACTCCAAAGACCAAGTCCTGACAAATAAACCACCCTTAAGGAAACATTCCCGATGCCTTGCCATGCACTCTAATTAAAATATCAGGAAGCCATAATATTGAATTGTTCTATTGAGCCATGCGCTGCTAAATAGAACAGAGGTGTGAGTTAATGTGTAGTGCAATACATGTACTTGTTTAATTCAATTTGAAACATTAACTGTTTGAGATTATATGATGATGCAATTGTCTTTTGATTATGTGTAGCCCAGGACAGGTATATGAACACGACTATCTCGAATGTTGCGATTGGGGCCCGGAGGGGGGGGGGGGGCGATTCTGACTTCCAGCGTTCTTAAGTGTAATTCTGCCATCTAGTGGATTCATACCTTGCTCCAGTAAGAACTAACTTGAACTGTAATTATGAAAGTAATTGAACAGACATTATAGGACCCATATTGCTGAGTTCGTGAGTGTGATTACCGCTGAAGCCGCCTCCCCACCCACCACACACACATACACACTTTCCAAAAACTTCCGCTCGGGAACTATTGCTATGCTTCGTCTTTTGTTGTGTGTTTTGGTTTTTCTTTGCGATTAATTTTCTTTTGTTTGTTTGTGATTTTTGATTTGCTCTTGTGTTTTGTCTTTATGAATGTGTTTTTGTGATTAATTTTCTTTTGTTTGTCTGTTTGTGGTTTTTGGATTTGTCGTTTTGTTTTGTCTTTTATGTGTTTTTGTTTTATTGTTTGGGATTCATTTTCTTTTATTTGTTTGTTTTTTGTTGATTTGCCATTGTCTGTTCACTTTTGTTTTTGTGTTTTGTTATATGTGTTTGCAATTACCTTTTTTGTTTTGTGATTGGTTTTTAATTGCACTGCAGGACAACCACATATTGAAACATCTACAAACTCGTCATTGCACGTGACTTATATGGTTATGCTTATTCATTTCTGATGTTTCAGGATGGAGAATCTAGTCTATATATGCACTAGTTTCAAACAGCACTGTAGTTACACTTTTTATGTGTTTAAAAAAATCAACAAATGTTATCATTACTGTTGTTAGTGATGTACAGAATGGGACTGAAAGAGGGAATATTTGCTACAGCCTTGCTTCATCCATCCATTTTCCAATCTGTTTATGCTCACAAGGGTCGCGGGCGTGCTGGAGCCTATCCCAGCTGTCTTCTGGCAGTAGGCGGAGTACACCCTGAACTGGTTGCCAGCCAATCACACATAGACGAACAACCATCCGCGCAAAGGAAAATTTTGGAATGTGGGAGGTAACTACGCAACCACGAAAATCCATGCAGGCACGAGGGGAACATGCAAACTCCACACACGAAGGCCTGAGCTGGACCCTGCACCTCTGTACTGTGAGGCGCGAGTGCTAACCAGTAGACCACCTTGTCGCCCCTGCGATATAGATTTCGTAAGAAATAAACAAAATTGGGCGGCCCAGTGGTCGACTGGCTAGCGCGTCTACCTCACAGTGCAGAGGTACCGGGTTCGATTCCAGCTCTGGCCTTCCTGTGTGGAGTCTGCATGTTCTCCCCGTGCCTGCGTGGGTTTTCTCCGGATACTCCGGTTTCCTCCCACATTCCAAAAACATGCATGGCAGGCTGGTTGAACACTCAAAATTGTCCCTAGGTGTGTGTGTGTGTGAGATTGCTGATGGTTGTTCGTCTCTGTGTGCCCTGCTATTGGCTGGCAACCGGTTCAAGGTGCCCTCTACTGCCCGAAGACGGCTGGGATAGGCTCCAGCACGCCCCTTGTGAGGATAAAGCAGATCAGAAAATGAATGGATAAACAAAATTGTGAATAACGTCAAAATATGAACAGAGTAACTTTGTTAATTGGCAAGCTACAATTGAACCTTTTTTTAACTACTCTTTCAAGCCCCTTTTTAAGTTTGGAATGAGTCAATCATGTGAAAAAAGTGATCTTGTGGACAGTACTGTACTTGTGTCAAGGGAAGGCGTGCACGCAAGGGGCGTGGCCATCAAGAGGTCAAAGTTGAATCCAGTCGAGCTTTTGTGCTAAGCAGCAGAGTGGAGTCCCATCGAAGCGCGGCGTCTCTTCCCTCTTCCCCAGATCCTTTTCAAAGTCCCTCCCGAACCTCTCCCCCTTCTTCCCTTGTCACCCTACCCAACCCCTGGACACACATTGACGGACGGTTTGGGTAAGAGATCCAAGCACGGCACTATATGCTTTTTGTCGCTGTTTTCCTTTAGCTTTGCTAGTAGACTGGGGCACAGCGAGACCTCGGTGCTTCTCTGTGCGTTCGAAGGCCGCGGGTTGAGACTATTTCCTGGAGGAGGGGACGCTTAAGCTAGCAAGCCGGATGGAAAATTACTGGTTATGCTAACAAGTCGAGTGAGTCTGCTAGCTCGTGTCTTCTGCTTATGGTGTTCTCTTGCTATGTTATTGATAAAATCCCAGTAGTTATGCGTGAAATAAGTATTGATGTTAATTAAGATACGACGTGGTGTCAAACTTGGCTATCTGCTTGCGTGACAGACATATTGTCATTGACAGACTTGCCTTGCAGTGGGGGTGTTAGCTTCTCACTCGGAGCCCCCTCCCCCCCTTCCACTAAGAAGCACTTGGCACGAAGGCACGCGAATCCCAAGTGATCCAAACAAGTGTTTACACATGCAATAACAGCGTCGTGCATGTAGCATATGTCGTTTCTGCTCCTTGGTACCATGAAATAGTCGACGCCCAACATAGACAGTGGCTCATTGTACTGCCGTGAATGGGTGGACTCGTGCCAGTCCAATGTGCATTACAGCAATTAAATATCTCTATTTCTTTCGCAACTGAAGTGCTTTGTCACGACAGAGGCAGCTTCAGCCTGTACACCTGCACAGAGAGCATCTTCGTGGAGAAACACAACTTCTGATGCGGCTTCGTGTAGTTGTCTCTGACTTTGCTCCTCTCCACGCTCTTGCAGGCATTTGGCCTGTGACCAAAGATTCACTCCTGTCTGTCACATCCAGCTGCATCAATGGACTCAAGTCTGGTTGAAGGAGGACTAAATGTCACCCTAACTATCAGGTTACTCATGCATGGAAAGGTGAGTGTGGATGCATGCACTGCTTCATCATTGATATTAAAAGTAACATGTGCCTGAATGTTCCTTTTCCGTCATTCTTTTAGGCAATGTGTATCAACATTAATACTGTATCATTGGCACTTGATCCCTTGAAAAAAAAGTTTTTAAGCCGTTGTAATGCGGCATGTCCTCTAACATGCCACTGTTTATTTCTGACTTGTTTTCTGGTCTATTCTGCTATAGCGCAATGCCTTATGGCCTTGTCAAGTCTTGCCATAATTTAGATAGCAGCCCTACCTATTTCAAATCTCATTTTATTCCTTCAAAAGGCATTTATGGTGGCAGTAGCTGACAAATGCACCCAGTAAGGGAGTCTCCAAAGGCAGTCTATGACAAGCTCAACATTGCATCATGTCCAAAAAGCTTAATCAATCCACATTCAAATTTATGTCCATTGTGTATCTTGTATACATGTAAAAATATTTGTCTGAAAATATTAAAGCGAAAGTTGTATTGTTTCTTAATTTAATGTCGTAAATTGCCTCTTCTGTTGCCTCAGAGAAAAAATGGACGGTTGCAGTTGCTTTATGGAGGATGGGGCTGGCTACATTCACCAGCTACCGCTGCGATAAATGTCTTTTTTGAAGGAAGAAAATGAATCCTAACATCGGTAGGAGTGCTATCTAAATTATGCCAATACTTAATGATGCCATATGTTATATTTATATGAAAATAGACCAGAAAACAGGTAAAAAAAAATGAACAACGGCGCGTTACAGAACGCGCTACATCACAGACATTATGTGAACGGCTCAAAAAAGCTCAAGATGGCACTGCACAGGGTAAGATATGTCATTATTTTGATACTTAATCGACTTCAACTTTTTTCAGGGAATCAGATGCCATTGATATTTGCACTATTCATGTTGAGACACACTGCCTCATAGAATGAAGGAAAATGAACGTTAAGTGGGAAGCTCCTTAAAGGATACTTGTCGCTCAGTGCACTTATAATTTACTCTTTGCATTTTTCTTGTAGGAGGTTGGAAGTATAATTGGCAAGGTATGTGATTTATTTTTATTTTTAACTTTAGCTGGGTATGATTTACATCTAACGCACCAGTTTTGTTTTGTAAATGTTATTTGTCTGCACGACAGAAAGGAGAGTCGGTGAAGAAAATGAGAGAGGAGGTAAGATGCAAGAAAACAATGAGAACACACCTCGTGATTCTGCGTCATCATTTGCCACGTGGCTCATCTATGCCTGCAGAGTGGAGCTCGCATCAACATCTCTGAGGGGAACTGTCCAGAGAGGATCATAACGCTGGCAGGACCCACCACCTCCATCTTCAAAGCGTTCTCCATGATCATCGAGAAATTGGAGGAGGTTTGAATGTGCAAACTCCGTTTCATAATGAGGCAAGATTCCGCTGGTGAACTTGAAAATGAACGTTTGGCTTTCTCCCTTAGGACATCAGTACCTCGCTAACAAACAGTACAGCCACCAGCAAACCACCAGTCACCATGCGCCTCGTTGTGCCTGCCAGCCAGTGTGGCTCACTCATCGGCAAAGGGGGCTGCAAGATCAAAGAAATTAGAGAGGTGGGACGTCAACCCCATCGTTCGTGTTGGTCCGTTGAGCTCGCTCAAGAGTGTCTTCTACCAATCGCAGTGCACTTTGCAATTGTTTTGCATGAGAGGCGAATGGCCATTGAGAGGATTCAAATGAAGGTCTTTGCATTGAATGCAAATAAAATGCGATAATGCCATATTTTATATTTTTCCCTATGAATGGAAACCATGCCCCAACTAATTGCCTGGTGTGTTGTCTCCTGGAATAAATAGCTGCCACATCCCAAATAGGCACCCTTCCGCCACTCATACAAAAGTAGTATAATTCATCAGTTAGCTGCAGTAACCATTGCTCTGAGATTTCTTGCGGTACATGTCACTCATCTCACCCACCACTCTGAAGACAAGCAGTAGGGCTGCAGGATAAATGTTGTTATTATTAACCAAGTTGGCCTTAGTAGAGACCTGCAGTGAGTAAATACATGCCCCCAGACTCTACGTGAGGTATTGAGCAGCAAAATACAGGCTTAATGATTTGTCTGTAAACTCTTGGCTAATTCATGGTGTCTTATCTCAGCCTTTATATCGCTGTCAAAATGGTTTTGTTTAGTTTTTTCATATGGGTGTTTGTGTGTTCACAGTCAGCAGGAGCTCAGGTACAAGTAGCAGGGGACATGTTGCCCAACTCAACAGAACGCGCCATTACTGTTGCAGGGACGCCACAGTCCATCATTGAGTGTGTCAAGCAGATCTGTGTTGTCATGCTTGAGGTAAAAGAATACTGAATGGAAAAAAAACTTTTGAGACGCACTTACTGTTTGTTTTTTCTTAATAATTTTTAAAATGATCTTGTAAGTTTACTGTTCTGCTCTGTCTGTTTCCCCAGTCGCCTCCAAAGGGAGTAACCATCCCATACCGACCCAAACCCTCAGGCTCTCCTGTCATCTTTGCAGGTGGTCAGGTAGGAATTTCTCTGTTCGGTCCTCTACATTAGTTGTTCTCTAACTACATTCCCCAAATTCATACCTACAAGTCAGGGAACAGCGTGCCAATAAAGCAAACAAACCAAACCAAGTACTTCTCGCTCTCGAAGCTTTGGGCCAATCAAAGGCTTCAAAATGATTGGGATGTATCGCATCAATCCAGGCTCAAGAGGAGTCTCATTACGTTTTTGACTGCCCCTCGTAGCTATCTTTTCGCTGGGTTGCTAACATTGACTGTGCTTTTGTAAGATAGCTCCTTTTTATGATTGCAGGGCAAGTCAGCTTGCAATGATGGCTTTAATTCAATTTAGTACGATAAATATCTGGGTGGAAAAGTTAAAAAGAAAGAATATTCCTTCAGCATTTAAGAGTACAAGTAATGGTGATGTTTAATTGAAGCAACAATTCAACAGTGATGCTGTGTTTGAAGCCATCAACTTCTAACACATCGGTCCTTTACATACAGAAGAGCGATCCGTGAAAATGTCGGCAGAGTGTGAAATTGACTAAAGTTACTTTTTTTTTTTTTTTTTTGTCCCGTCAGGCTAATAATCCCATTTCTTTGGGGGGTGAAGTCGCCACTGTAGTACTTTGTTGTGTATATAGCTCTGTTTTGTGAGTTCCTCAAGGACACTGTCCAAACCTCCTAAGTGCTCTTCTCTCCTTGCAGGCGTACGCTGTCCAAGGACAGCACACCATTCCTCAGCCTGATGTAAGTGAAGGGCCATCTGTAAGTGATGCGATGTATTTGCGAGTTTGGTCCCGAGATGCTTCATCATAGTTTTTTTTCCAACCACCTGCGTCTCGCATTTCCACATCCCATTTAATGTATACAAGGAATCTAAATTTGTGTCACGACCTAAGGCGAAATGATCCATTTCATATGTCCCTCACATTGTCACTGGGCTGTAAAACTCAACATGATATGAGTTGTAACGTTTGCCGTCTGTCTGTCCTTCTGTTGGCTTCGCAGCTCACCAAACTCCACCAGCTGGCCATGCAGCAGAGCCCCTTCCCCGTTGCGCACAGCAACCAGGGCTTCCAAGGTAGGTGGGCAGTCACCGCTTTCGATTCGTCATCATGCATTCTTCTGCTTGACGGGGCTTTCTTTGCAACTCTGCAGCTGGGATGGACGCCTCTGCACAAACTGGCTCGCATGAACTCACCATTCCCAACGACGTAAAGCCCAACTGTTTTCAGTCACATTTGCTTTGGGCAACTAACGTCTTTCCGAAATTTCAATCTGTGCTCCCATTCCTGATGTTCTCCCAGCTCATCGGCTGCATCATTGGCCGTCAGGGCGCAAAGATCAATGAGATCCGTCAGATGTCGGGTGCTCAGATCAAAATTGCCAATCCTGTGGAGGGTTCCACCGACAGACAGGTCACCATCACTGGCTCCCATGCCAGCATCAACCTTGCCGAGTACCTGATCAACGCTCGGTAAGGCATATTTGCCCACGCGTTTTCTTTGTTCTTCCAAAATTCTCATGCTTAAAGAGTTTAAAATGGTGAGTTTGAAGCATCCTGCTTTTGTTGTGCTGCATACAGGCTGTCCTCTGAAGCCACTGGACTCGCAGCCAACTGACGTGGTGGTTCCTCATCAGCATCTAATATTGCCCCCGCCCCGACTTTTTACCAAGAGGTCCCTTATTGAACTTCATGCAAAAATACTATGAACTCATGATCTCCTCTACTTCGGGTTCTATATGCCTCGGTTGTTGTAACTATGGCAACATCACGATCAAGGTATTCTATTTATTTATAAAGTTTGAAATTCCCATTCCAATAATTTCTAAAGACTTCTGGTAATTTTTTTTCTGTATATCTTTATGGTCTTGATCAAGGTTCAAATGTTTTAGAAAAATCTGAAAATGCATAAATCTTTTTTTATGTCAGATTTTTCTTAGAAAATGTAAAAATTAAGAAAAAAACCACTCAAATTATAGACGGACTGTTCTTTCCCCTCCCTTTTGAATATATTTATTTTTATTTAAGACAGCTCCTTGTAAGAAGAGAATCTATTGATATTTGGAGCTGTGCTTCTTGAGCAATGCATTATGGGTTTGACGGGTTTTTAATGGGTCAAGGCCTCAGTTGAAGTTGAACCAGGAGGAGGGGGGAATAGAAAAGTTTGCCTTTGTATGAATTCTAATCTATGTTTGGTCTCACCTCTGAGTAATTGTCATTCCTGTGTTTCATCAGTTTCAGTTCTTGATCGGAAATTTTGACAATTGTTTTGTATTGTATTCTGATGTGGGCGGGTGGGTCTTTGTTGCCAGGAACGGGCCTGAATGAGAGGAAAATATTTTATTTCCGAAATTACTTAAGACCACACTAATGACAATGATAACGTTTGAAATGGTTGTTTTAAATAGAGAAAATATTTTTTTTAACTGCTGGGCTGGGGAATGCTGCAAGACTACAAAAGTCATGTTGGTATTTAATAGTATATTATCATGCTAAGGTGTTAACTTATGATAAACTAGAAGGAAATTTAATAATAGAATAACACTAATTTCCTGTTACCCTTATTTTTTTGTTTTTTGCCTGGGTCAGATTTTTTATTTTATTCTTTGCAGGATGAAGAAACTCACGTTTTGTGCACGATTTCAAACTATTGTAGATCCGGGTGCAATTAAATTGTTGAAGATAAAAATGCAGAAATTAAAAACATGTGAGATGCTTAAACAAACATTTTGTTGTACTTATTTTGTTATTCATTAAAACAAAAAAAAAAAACGCTGGTCTTTTAAGCTGTGGTCAGAAGCATAGATATATGCATCATGGGTGAGAATCTCATTTTGAGCATGTAATTATTCTACCTGCCTTTCCAGCCTTTAGTGAGAATACAACAAGCATTTTTAATTAGTTCACACACACAGACACACAAATCTGTGCACGGGTTTCACTCAAATTACATTTTTCATTGGTCTACATTATAAAAACTGGATCTATATATGGTTCGTACTTCAATACTAATATTTGGTTAAATTTCCCTGACCAATACATTTCAACTTAAACTGAGGTCCCGTTTAGCCGTCAAAGGGCTTATAGCATATCTGGTTGGATAATTAACCATTGCTCCTGGCAGAATTACGATAGTTTATATTTGTTCAGTTCGGAATCACAATAGTTTAATTTTTAATTGCCTAGCATGAACCCAGCTTTAAAGTTTTGTTCACCAATTGGGTTTAGTGGGTCTTTGGGAAGGTTACTTTGAAGACTTTAATTTTAGCCTGATTTATCCATTTCGAAACCAATTTTCATGTATGTTTGGACTATTGTCTAGCTGTTGATTCAAGGACTCTGGAGGTAGTCGTCCTTTGTCTGAACTGCACCAAGTGGATGGAATGACAGCTTGTTTGTACAATGCACCGGTACAATTTTGAACAGGATTGGGCAACTCAGTTCCTCGAGGGCCGCGTTCCGGCATGCTTTAGATGTCTCTCTCCTCCAACGCTCCTATTTCAAATGATCAGGATGGTCATCAGGCTTCTGAAGAGATGGCTGATGAACTGCTCTTTTAAATCATGTCTGTTGGGGAAGCAGACATCTAAAACATGCAGGAAGGCGGCCTCAGAGGACCGGAGGTGCTCGTTCGGCGCCAGGGCCAGTGCTATGCTTAGTTGGTGCTTCACAAGTTCTTAGGAAGAAAATGTTTGGTTTTCCACCGGCATAGTTGGAGCTACATCATTGTAAAGCGTCCAGACGTCATTGCTTCCGTCGATGTTTACCCAAGAATGACTGCGCTATTAATAATAATAATTATAATAATGTAGTCTGCGAGGCAACTTAGCAGAGCATTGATTATACTTGTACTGTATGTAACAATCAGGAACTTGCAATCAGCAAACTTTCTTAATCATTATAGATCAGTGGTTCTTAACGTGGGTTCGATCGAACCCTTGTGGTTCGACAGAGCCTCTGCCATGGAGGTTAAGACACGCCCGACTCAACATGTCAATTAGTTAGGACACGCCCGCCTGGCCATCACTGACTGGTTCATTTTGTGCACAGTTAAAAAACGTATACTTTATAATTATACTTACTGTGTTTACATTTTTAATGTTTTTAATAGATGTGTTTTTCTACGTCTGGAATTTGGGGGAAAAAAAATCATACTTTTTATTTTTCACTAATGAAGGATTCGGTGAATGTGCATATGAACCGGTTGGGTTCGGTACCTCCAACAAGGTTAAGAACCATTGTTATAGATCAGGGGTGTCAAACTCATTTAACATGGTGGGCCACATACGGCCTCGGTAGATGTCAAGTGGGCCGGACCATTAAAATGATACAATACTTTGCTATAAATAACCAAAACAATATGTCTTTCCTTTGTTTTGGTATAAAGAAGCACAAGAACATTAGGA